>NC_135637.1:45153377-45460759 GCF_053574225.1 Canis aureus
CCTGACTTAAAATATACCATAAAATACTGGACTCTTAGCCTTATTTTGTAATTGGATAAGATTCTGTGAGGACTTGAAGGGGATAAATGTATTCTACATATAAGAAGCAATAAATAATTTTGAACAAAAGATGGACTATGGCAGGTTGATTGCCTAATGCCATCAATTAATGTTGTCCCCATATCCACACACTTTGTCCTGTAAATTCATAATGCCTTCCGTTTCTGACTCTGAGATCAGCATGTGAGTTGCTTTGGCCAATGAGATATTTAAAAAAATCTACTGTAATCAGAAAACTAAAAAGCACATGTGCATTTCCATTTGCTATTTTACACAATGATGCTTGCTCTGTCTCTCTCTCAACCTCTGTCATCATCAAAGGAACAAGCAAGCCTGCCAGAAGTGTATGACAAGCACTTGGAAAAAAAAGCTGAGGTCGTTATAGACAAGTCAACAGCCAGCAGACAGCAAAACATGTGAGAGAACACAGCCAAGACCAGTTAATCTCAGCCCCGTTCAGCCCAGTACATTATACCAAGCTAATACATAGATTTGTGAGGAATAATAAAGGTGGTTGTTTTAAGTCACTAAGCTTTGAGGTAGTTTGTTAAGAAGTAATAACAACTCAAAAAAAAAAAAAAGAAGTAATAACTAACTCATGTATCTTCACTGGCATCACCCGGGATTAAAGTTCCAAGCCCTATGGCTAACCCGGATTAATTATTAGACTATAGCCAGTTTCCACGGAGTTTTGTTGATTAACCCGGATTAATTATTAGACTATAGCCAGTTTCTACGGAGTTTTGTTGATTCAAACGAACGATATCAACACGAACCTCTCAGTCCTCTACCCTGATCACAGAATGTGTCCTCTACGCAGAATAACCCATTCCATTATCAATCTCCTAAAAACTGTGAGAGTAAGCACTGAATTTTCCAAAGAAGATACTAGAGGATTGTTAGCAATGCCTGAAAACCACCCTCAGGGTGTAGATTATTTCCCCTAAGATTATTTCCTCTAAGAAAGAGGGTAAGACCATTTTTATGAACAGTCCAAAAGGCATCCACTACCTCGTATGGAAAGGATTAACAAGTCTTCGAACCAGATATAGCATGAAGGTTGAGAAGAGTCTTCTGAAGACTTCTGCATCTGCAATGATCTCTATCACTCTGGAGAAAGAGGGAGCCATTCCAAATGACTTTCCCTTAAACCTTAGGATCTAAGATCCACCTCTGACAATCACTTTCATTTGTCATTCTAGGATATATAGATCAAGTTTGCTAGGAAGTTTTAGAAGCACAGTAAGTGTCATTGCAGGTGCTGGAAATGTTCTCTCTCCCTCCCCCTTGTTGAAAGCTCAGAGACAGATTAACAAAAATGTCACTACCCATTAAAATTTCAAGAATTGGGGATGGTCTCATGGCAGTTCTGGAGAAATCCAAGGGCAAGACAGTGTGTGCCCATTTCTAGCCTCCAGTGAATTCAGTGATCCTGTCTTACTAGGCAAGGGTCTTTTTCTTCTTTAGAATTTACCCATAGCCTCATTTCCATGCCCAGAGCGGTCACCTACATGGGGATTAGTAGCTCCTTTATTATTATTCTTGCTCTCTCTTTGACCTCTGCCATCACCATAAGAAAAAGCCAGCCTTCTGGAAGCATGTATGAGGCATCTAGAAAAAAGCTGAGGTCATTCTAGACAAGCCAACAGCCAGCGGACACCCAAACATGTGAGAAAACAGTGCCAAGACCAGTTAATCTCAGCCCAGATCAGTTAACCTTTGCTACACTAATTTGAACTCATCCTACAATGAGACAAGCCAGTATCGTGCTTACATGGCATAATGTTTGGACCTGGAAAAAAAAACTATCATATAAAACAGGACAGAGGTATGGACACACCCTTAATGAGTATATTCCATCCAAGAAGGGGTCATCAGGAGTGTTTCTTCTTATGGGGGTACCCTTAGTCTCCATCTACTTCATGGCCCAGGATACAGCCAGACTTCTGCCATAATCAAAGTCTCCAGAGACAAGGTTCTGATGAGACATATTACCATTGTTTCTTAGTCACTAATCACACCAGAGGGGCTGGAGCTTCCCTAATCATAACTTAAAATTCCACTGCCAAATTGTTAGAGTGCCTCTTGCCAAGTCCGATTTCCACCCCAGCTGAATTCTTGGCACTGGCCTAGAATTCAATGAGCAACAGGAGACTCACACACTTCTGTTACTGCTGTCTCCATAAATTTTCCCTGATAAATGCCGTTCCAGCACATTTAGTATGTGTGCACTCTTGCCATTTCCCCTCATTTCTATGAAATTTAGCAAGGTGAAATATATATCTGGGCAGGCATTCACTACGGCTTTCTAGAAATGGGCTGACCCCCCATCCAGGTGATACCCACCACCATTGAAGATGGGAAGAGTCCAATTTCAGCCAGATCAAAGTCCAAATCACCCAGCCTTTGGGATTTGTAGCTAAGGTATGCTCACAAGAACCAGCCCCCACTTAATTTCTAAACATAGGAAACTGATGGGGCACCAGGGTGGCTCCACTGGTGAGGCGTCTGCCTTTGGCTGGGGTCATGATTCTACGGTCCTGGGATGGAGTCCTGCACTGGGCTCCCTGCTCGGTGGAAAACTCTGAGCTTTCCTACTCTCCCTGCTCCTGTGCTCGCTCTTGCTCTCTCACTCTCTGTCAAATAAGTAAGTAAATAAATCTCTAAAAATAAATAAACATAGGAGATCGTGACCACTGAGATCACCTGAAATAAAATTCCTTAGCTGTGATTAACTGTTGAGAGAAGTCCTTCTGAGAAATTGTGTGCATGTGCAAATCTTTCTGTGTGCACACCAGCAGAGAGAGTGCGCAGGCCATGGTGACTAACGGTAGGCTCACACTGATGGCTTTGTACCCAACAGACTACCTGGAAGTGAGACACAGGAAGAGATCTTAAAATTGCCCAGTTACCCTATGAGATCAGTGCTGAGTCTGAAGTCGTAGTCTCTATGGCTTCGCTGTCCCACACCTCTGTGTACATAAAGTCACTCAAGAATCAGATGCTAAAGGAAAGTCAATGTCTCTCCAATGACACACTCTGCGGCACATGAATACAGGAAGGGTACTTCATACCATGGATCACTCAGCCAACCAATGAAAGTCCCTTCAGTACCCAAGAAACCCAACAGTAAGTATGTCTTTATGGGATTAATAGTTTTTCCTTGTCCCTTACCACATGCATAGTGAGCATACAGAAGACCCATCAGAGCCAGGTGTTTTCTTCTCTCCCTACCTCCATTTCTTCTTTCCCTTGTTCCTTGATTTCTCTTTCTCTCTTTTCCCTATATTTCATCTGCAATTTTGTTCTCCCTGAACACTCTGCTTCCAGTGATTTTTTTGCTTGCTTTCTTTGCCTTCCATATGTAAGGTATCCTCAAATGTCTGGTAATTCTTGCTTACCTCTTCTTGTATAGTGGTTCGATAAAAAGTAGATTAGAATTTCCATGTCCATGAGTGCGGTGTATTGATTATGAGCTTTTGGGGTTTCTTTTTAGAGATTTACATATTGATTGACATAACTAAAGAGAGAGAGAGAGAACAGGAGGGGCAGAGGGTGAGGAGGGAAAATCTCCAGCAGACTCCCTACTGAGCAGGGAGCCCAACTTGGAATTTCATCTTACGACCCTGAGATCACAACCTGAGCTGAAAGCAAGACACTTCACCAACTATGTTTCTAAGGTACCCCAATTACAAGCTTTTTTAAAATTAAATTTTAAAAACTTTAATTTCAGTATAGTTAATATACAGTGTTAATATTCTTTTCAAGTGTAGAAATAGTCATCAACAGATGTATATATGACTCAGCGCTAATCATGATAATTGTACTATTTAATCCCCATTGCTTATATCACCCATTCCCACCCCACCCCACCACTGGTAATCATCAGTTTGTTGTCTCTAGTTAAGACACTGTTTCTTTGTCCCTCTCTCTCTCTCTCTCTCTCCTTTGCTCATTTTTTTATTTCTTCAGTTCCACTCATGAGTGAAATCATATGATATTTGTCTTTCTCTGTTTTATTTTGATTGGCATAATACTCTAGCTTTATCCATGTCATTGCAAATGGCAAGATTTTGTTCTTCTTTATGGCTCAGTAATATATATATTACTGATATATATTATATATTAATATATATTAAAAATATATATTAATATATATTTATTAAAATATATTTAGAAATATATTATATATAATATATAAATATATTATATATTAATATATTATATTTATATATTATATGACCATATATTACATAATCATATAAATTATGTATTATATAAATGTGTATTAATATATTTAATATAAATATATATTAATATATAAAATATATAAAGATATATTAATATATTATATATATTTTTATATATAAAATATGTTCCTGATTCATTCATCAGTCCATGGCACTTGGAATGGTTTTGTGAAGAATGCTGCAGTAAACATAGTAGTGCATGTACCTCTTTAAATTAGTGTTGTATTTTTTGGGTAAATACCCAGCCATTACTGAATCATAGAGTAGTTCCATTTTTAACTCTTTGAAGAGCTTCCATATTGTTTTCCACAGTGGCTATACAAGTTTGCATTCCCACAAACAATGCACAAGGGTTCCTTTTTCTCCACATCCTTGTTAACACATGTTATGTCCTGTGTTTTTTTACTTTAGCCATTCCGACAGGTGTGAGGTGATATCTTATTGTAATTCTGATTTCCATTTCCCTTATGATGAGCGATGGTGACTATCTTTTCATGTGTCTGTTGGCAATTTGTTTATCTTCTTTGGAGAAATATCTATTGACATCTTCTCATTTTTAATTGGATTACTTGTGTTTCTTTGGTGTTGAGTTCTATCTATCTACCTATCATCTATCTATCTATATTTTGGATACTAACCCTTCATTGGATGTGACTTTTACAAGTATCTTCACCCATTAAGTAGCTTGTCTTAGTTTTGTTGACTATTTTCCTCTTGACACAAAAGCTTTTTATTTTGATGTAACTCAAAGTTTATTTTTAGATTTTACTTCCTTTGCCTCCAGAGACATATCTACAAAAATGTCATTATAGCCAATGTCAGAGAAATTAGTGCCAGTCCTGCCTTCTAAGATTTTCATAGTTTCAAGCCTTACATTTAGGTCTTCAGTACATTTTGTTTACTTTTGTATATGAAGCTGGTCTGCTTACATTGTTTTACATGTGGCTGTCCAGTTATCCCAACACCATTTATTGAAGAAACTGCCCTATTCACACTAGATATTCTTTTCTCCTTTACTAAAGATTAACTGACCATATAATTGTGGGTTTATTTCTGGGTTTTCTATTCTAATGATCTATCTGTCTATTTTTGTACTGGTACCATACTGTTTTGGTTATATTAACCTTATAATATAATTTGAAGTCTGGAATTACAATGCCTCCAGTTTTGTTCTTCTTTTTCAGGATTGCTTTGGATATTCAGGGTATTTTGTGGTTTCATACAAATTTTAGAATTATTTGTTCTAGTTCTGTGAAAATGTTATTGATATTTTGATAGAGATTGCATTAAAATTGTAGATTGCTTTGAGTAGTACAGACATTTTAACAATATTCATTCTTCCAATCCATGATCATAGAATGTCTTTCCATTTCCTTGTGTCATCTTCAATTTTTTTCAGCAATGTTTTATACCTGTCAGATTACAGGTCTTTCATTTCTTTGGTTAAGTTTATTTCTAGGAATTTTATTATTTTTGGTGCAATGCCAAGTGGGATTTTGCTAATTTCTCTTTCTGCTGCTTCATGATTAGTGTATAGAAATCCAAGATTCCTATACATTAATTTTGCATCCTGTTTCTTTACTGCATTCATGTATAAGTTCTGGTAGTATTTTGGTGGAGTCCTGTGGATTTTCTATAGAGAGTATCATGTCATCTGCAAATAGTGAAAGTTTGACTTCGCCCTTACTAATTTGAATGCCTTTCATTTCTTTTTGTTGTTTGATTGTTGTGGCTGGGACTTCCAGTACTATGATGAATAAAAGTGATGAGAGTGGACACCTTTTTTTGTTGTTGTTCCTGATCTTAGGGGAAATCTCTCAGTTTTTCCCTATTGAATATGATGTTAATTGTAGGTTTTTCACTTAGAGCCTTCATAATCTTGAGGTATGTTCTCTCTAGACCTACTTTATTGAGAGTTATTATCATGAATGGATATTATACTCTGTCAAATGCTTTTTCTGCATTTATTGAAATGATCATACAGTTTTTATATTTTCTATTATTGATGTGGTGTATCACATTGATTGATTTGAGAATATTGAACCACCCTTACATCCAAGGATTAATCCCATTTGATTTGTCTTTTTATTCTTTTTTTTTTATTTGAGAGAGAGAGAGAGAGCATGAGCAGAGGGAGGGCAGGGAGTGAGGGAGGGAATCTCAAGCAGACTCCACACTGAGTGCAGAGCCTTATGTAGGGCTAGGTCTCATGACTCTGAGATCATGACCTGAGCTGAAACCAAGAACCAAATACTTAATTGACTGAGCCACCCACATGCTCCTGATTTGGGTTTTATCAAATGATGAATGATTTTTTTCTAATGTCTTAGATTCAGTTTCTGGTATTTTGTTGAGGATTTTTTTTTTTTGCATCTACATTCATTAAAGATATTAACTTCTAGTTTCCTTTTTTGTAGTGTCTTTATTTTGGTTTGGGCATGGGTTTCTTTCTTTTTTTTAATAATAAGTTTATTTTTTATTGGTGTTCAATTTACCAACATACAGAATAACACCCAGTGCTCATCCCATCAAGTGTCCCCCTCAGTGCCCGTCACCCACTCACCCCACCCCCACCCTCCTCCCCTTCCACCACCCTTAGTTCGTTTCCCAGAGTTAGGAGTCTTCATGTTCTGTCTCCCTTTCTGATATTTCCCACACATTTCTTCTCCCTTCCCTTATATTCCCTTTCACTATTGTTTATATTCCCCAAATGAATGAGAGCATACAATGTTTGTCCTTCTCTGATTGACTTACTTCACTCAGCATAATACCCTCCAGTTCCATCCACGTTGAAGCAAATGGTGGGTATTTGTCATTTCTAATGGCTGAGGAATATTCCATTGTATGCATAGACCACATCTTCTTTATCCATTCATCTTTTGATGGACACTGAGGCTCCTTCCACAGTTTGGCTATTGTGGACATTGCTGCTAGAAACATCAGGGTGCAGGTGTCCCGGCGTTTCATTGTATCTGTATCTTTGGGGTCAATCCCCAACAGTGCAATTGCTGGGTCGTAGGGCAGGTCTATTTTTAACTCTTTGAGGAACCTCTACACAGTTTTCCAGAGTGGCTGCACCAGTTCACATTCCCACCAACAGTGTAAGAGGTTCCCTTTTCTCTGCATCCTCTCCGACATTTGTGGTTTCCTGCCTTGTTAATGTTCCCCATTCTCACTGGTGTGAGGTGGTATCTCATTGTGGTTTTGATTTGTATTTCCCTGATGGCAAGTGATGCAGAGCACTTTCTCATGTGCATGTTGGCCATGTCTATGTCTTCCTCTGTGAGATTTCTCTTCATGTCTTTTGGGCATGGGTTTCTACCGGTCTTCTAGGGAAGAGGCCTAGCACAGTGGATATAAAGATAATACTGGCCACATAGAATGGATTTGGAAGTTTTTTTTTCCAATCTCATTTTTTGGAATAGTTTGGGAAAAATAAGTACTCTTCTTTAAAGGTTTGATAGAATTTACCTATGCCAAGCCCTGTTCCCCTGGGGTCTGGCAAGACAGCTCCTCTATCAAGCTTGCTTCAGAACTACCACAGCAGGCTCCTCCTCCAGAAGGTCAGAACAAGCCCCAATCTACCCCATGTCTCTAAAGTCTCCAGTTTTATAGGTCAGCAGGTGTGGCTGGGATAGAGCCCAGAGGGCACTGCCCCACTCCTGGAGAGAAGGCTACTGTATGGAAATAACAATCTAAAACATTTAGGACATGCAGCAGGAAGATCATTTACTCTTCTCAGAGGGCTTCCCTGAGAGGCAGCATTCAGGGAGTTCCTCTCCAGGGACAAAGTAGCTGGCTCACATCATTTCACTCCCTCACTCTTCAGCATGAACACAGAACCACCTGCAGGAAGCCACACAGGCTACCTAACTTGTTTCCAACCAAGTCCCACACCCCTGATCTCTGGAAGGACTCCCCTTCTCAGTCAAGCTTGCCTCAGTCCCAGCATGATGGGCTTCCTCTTCAGATGACCAGTAAAAGCCTCTGCCCATAGCACATCCCCAGCCAGAAAGTCCTGCAGGGCTTCGGTTCTAGTGGAAATAGTCAGGTCTCATTTAACAAGCACACCAGAGCACACCTAATTGAAACCAACCACATCCTGTCCAAGGACAAAACAGTACCCACTGCAGGCAAGGAGAGCCTCAGCACATGACAATGGACAAGAGCAGAGCACCTGCAGCACACACCAGAGATATTCCCTGAAGTGCCAGGCCCTGGATACTAGATGACCTCTTCTTCATAAAGCCACTACTCTCAAAAACAGGAAACATAACTTTTTTCTAACACACAGAAGAAGGAGGTATTTAGATAAAATGCCAAAGGGACAAATTCATCCCAAATGAAAGAATAAGATAAGGCTATGGCCAGATATCCTATTAAAAGAGGTATAAGTAACATCCTTGATGGAGAATTTAAAGCAACAATCATAAGGCTACTCATTGGGCTTAACAGGAGAATGGAAGACATTAGGGGATCCTTATCACAGAGGTCCTAATTAAAAAAGAATCAGTCAGAGATGAAGAATACAATAACTGAGATTGGAAACAGGCTTAATGCAATGAATAGTAGGCTAGAAGAAGAAGAGGAATGAATTAGTGACCTAGAGCACAACAAAATGGAAAATAAGGAAGCTGAGCAAAAGAGAGAAAGAAGAATTAGGGAACATGAGAATAGATTTAGGGAATTCAGTGACTTTACCAAATGTAATAGCATTCCTGCTATAGGGAATCCCAGAAGAAGAAGAGAGATAAAGAGCAGAGAAAATTTATTGGAAGAAATAATAGCTGAAAACTTTAATCCATGTTAAAAAGGGAGGGAAACAGACATCCAGATCCAGGATGCACAGAGAACTCCCATCAAAATCAACAAGAGTGGCCCACACCAAGACATATTGTAATTAAATTTCCAAAATACACTGATAAAGAAAAAGTCATAAAAGTAGCAAGACAAAATAATTCCTTGATGTACAAAGGGTGACTCATAAGGCTAGCTGGAGTTTTCTCAATAGAAACTCTTCTGGCAGACCAGGAGAAAGTGCATGTTATATTCAAAGTGCTGAATAATTCAATCAAATAAATAAGTAAATAATATCAGTGTGAGGGGAGAAATCACAACCAACACAACAGAAATACAAACAAGTAGAAGAGAATATTATGAAAGAGTATATGGCATCAAATTGAACAACCTCAAACAAATGAAAAAATTCCTAGAAACTTAAAAAGTACCAAAACCAAAATAGGAGGAAATAGAAAACTTGAGCAGACCCATATCCAGCAAAGAAACTGAATCAATAATCAAAAATCTCCCAACAAACAAAAGTCCAGGACCAGATGGCTTCACAGGCAAATTCTACCAAATATTTAAAAAAGAGTTAATACCTGTTCTTCTCAAACTATTCCAAAAAATAGAAAAGGAAGGAAAACTTCAAACTTCATTCTACAAGGCCAGCATGACCCTGATATCAAAACGGGCACTGGGTATTATTCTGTATGTTAGTAAATTGAACACCAATAAAAAAAAAAAAAAGAAAATACTAAATGAAAAAAAAAAAAAAACTGGATAAAGACTCTAATAAAAAAGAGAACATGGATAGGAAATAAAATCTCAATAAAATACTAAGCAAACTGAATCCAACAGTACAGTAAAAGAATCTTTCACCATAATCACATGAAATTTATTCCTGGCCTGCAAGGGTGGTTCAATATTTGCAAATCAATCAGTGTGCTACACAACATTAATAAAAGAGAGGATAAGAACCATATGATCATTTCAATAGATGCAGGAAAATCATTTGACTAAGTACAACATCCATTCATGATTCAAAAAAAGAATCCTTAACAAACTAGGGTTAGAGGAGACATACCTTACCATAATAAAGGCCATCTATGAAAAACCCACAGCTAATATCCTCATGGGGAAAACTGAGAGCTTTTCCTCTACGATCAGGAACAAGACAGGGATGTCCACTCTCGCCACTATTGTTCAACACAGTCCTGGAAGTCCTACCCTCAGTAATCAGACAAGAAAAAGATAAAAAGCATCCAAATAGGCAAGGAAGAAGTCAAACTTTTGCTCCTTGTAGATGACATGATGTTTTACATAGAAAACCTAAAAAACTGAACCAAAAATTGCTTAAGCTGATACATAAATTCAGTAAAATCACAGGATACAAAACCAACATATAGAAATCCACTGCATTTCTATGCACCAACAATAAAGCAGCAGAAAAAGAGATCAGGGAATCAACCCATTTACACTTGCCACAAAAACCATCAAGATAACCTAAGAATAGACCTAACCAAAGAGGTAAAAGACCTGTACTCTGAAAACTATTAAACACTGATGAAAGAAATTGAAGTAGATACAAAGAAATGGAAAAATATTCTATACTCATGGATTGGAAGAACAAATACTATTAAAATGTCTATACTACTCAGAACAATATGCAAATGTAATGCAATCCCTATCAAAATACCAACAGTTTTCACAGAGCTAGAGCAAATAATTCTAAAATCTGTATGGAACCACAAAAGATGCTGAGTAGCCAAAACAATCTTGGGGAAAAAAAGAAAAGAAAAAAGAAAAGCCAGAGGCATCCCAATTCTGGACTTTATGTTATAACACAAAGCTGTAGTGATCAAGATAGTATGGTACTTGCACAAAAACAGACACATAGACAAATAGAACAAAAGAGAAAACTCAGAAATTGACCCACAACTATATGATCAATCTTCTTCAAATCAGCGAAGAGGGAGAGTTTGACTTCTTCTTTGCCAATTTGAATGCCTTTAATGTCTTTATGGTCAACTAATATTTGATAAAGGAGGAAAGACTATCCATTGGAAGAAAGACAGTCTCTTCAATAAATGGTGCTGGGAAAATTGGACATCCACATGCAGAAGAATGAAACTAGACCCCTCTCTTGCCCCATACACAAAGATAAACTCGAATTACAGACCAATATCCCTGATGAACATGGATGCAAAAATTCTCAACAAGATACTGGCCAATAGGATCCAATAGTACATTAAGAAAATTATTCACCATGACCAAGTAGGATTTATCCCTGGGACACAAAGCTGGTTCAACACCCATAAAACAATCAATGTGATTCATCATATCAGCAAGAGAAAAACCAAGAACCATATGATCCTCTTTTTAGATGCAGAGAAAGCATTTGACAAAATACAGCATCCATTCCTGATCAAAACTCTTCAGAGTGTAGGGATAGAGGGAACATTCCTCGACATCTTAAAAGCCATCTACGAAAAGCCCACAGCAAATATCATTCTCAATGGGGAAGCACTGGGAGCCTTTCCCCTCAGATCAGGAACAAGACAGGGATGTCCACTCTCACCACTGCTATTCAATATAGTACTGGAAGTCCTAGCCTCAGCAATCAGACAACAAAAAGACATTAAAGGCATTCAAATTGGCAAAGAAGTCGTCAAACTCTCCCTCTTCGCCGATGACATGATACTCTACATAGAAAACCCAAAAGTCTCCACCCCAAGTTTGCTAGAACTCATACAGCAATTCGGTAGCGTGGCAGGATACAAAATCAATGCCCAGAAATCAGTGGCATTTCTATACACTAACAATGAGACTGAAGAAAGAGAAATTAAGGAGTCAATCCCATTTAAAATTGCACCCAAAAGCATAAGATACCTAGGAATAAACCTCACCAAAGAGGTAAAGGATCTATACCCTAAAAACTATAGAACACTTCTGAAAGAAATTGAGGAAGACACAAAGAGATGGAAAAATATTCCATGCTTATGGATTGGCAGAATTAATATTGTGAAAATGTCAATGTTACCCAGGGCAATATACACGTTTAATGCAATCCCTATCAAATACCATGGACTTTCTTCAGAGAGTTAGAACAAATTATTTTAAGATTTGTGTGGAATCAGAAAAGACCCCAAATAGCCAGGGGAATTTTAAAAAAGAAAACCATATCTGGGGGCATCACAATGCAGATTTCAGGTTGTACTACAAAGCTGTGGTCATCAAGACAGTGTGGTACTGGCACAAAAACAGACACATAGATCAGTGGAACAGAATAGAGAATCCAGAAGTGGACCCTGAACTTTATGGGCAACTAATATTTGATAAAGGAGGAAAGACTATCCATTGGAAGAAAGACAGTCACTTCAATAAATGGTGCTGGGAAAATTGGACATCCACATGCAGAAGAACGAAACTAGACCACTCTCTTACACCACACACAAAGATAAACTCAAAATGGATGAAAGATCTAAATGTGAGACAAGATTCCATCCAAACACTAGAGGAGAACACAGGCAACACCCTTTTTGAACTTGGCCACAGTAACTTCTTGCAAGATACATCCACGAAGGCAAAAGAAGCAAAAGCAAAAATGAACTATTGGGACTTCATCAAGGTAAGAAGCTTTTGCACAGCAAAGGATACAGTCAACAAAACTCAAAGACAACCTACAGAATGGGAGAAGATATTTGCAAATGACGTATCAGATAAAGGACTAGTTTCCAAGATCTATAAAGAACTTATTAAACTCAGCACCAAAGAAATAAATAATCCAATCATGAAATGGGCAAAAGACAGGAGCAGAAATCTCACAGAGGAAGACATAGACATGGCCAACATGCACATGAGAAAATGCTCCACATCACTTGCCATCAGGGAAATACAAATCAAAACCACAATGAGATACCACCTCACACCAGTGAGAATGGGGAAAATTAACAAGGCAGGAAACCACAAATGTTGGAGAGGATGCAGAGAAAAGGGAACCCTCTTACACTGTTGGTGGGAATGGGAACTGGTGCAGCCACTCTGGAAAACTGTGTGGAGGTTCCTCAAAGAGTTAAAAATAGATCTGCTCTACGACCCAGCAATTGCACTGTTGGGGATTGACCCCAAAGATTCAGATGCAATGAAACGCCGGGACACCTGCACCCCGATGTTTCTAGCAGCAATGTCCACAATAACCAAACTGTGGAAGGAGCCTCGGTGTCCATCGAAAGATGATGGGTAAAGAGGATGTGGTCTATGTATACAGTGGAATATTACTCAGCTATTAGAAATGACAAATACCCACCATTTGCTTCAACGTGGATGGAACTGGAGGGTATTATGCTGAGTGAAGCAAGTCAATCGGAGAAGGACGAACATTATATGGTCTCATTCATATGGGGAATATAAACAATAGTGAAAGGGAATATAAGGGAAGGGAGAAGAAATGTGTGGGAAATATCAGAAAGGGAGACAGAACATGAAGACTCCTAACTCTGGGAAACGAACTAGGGGTGGTGGAAGGGCAGGAGGGCGGGGGGTGGGAGGGTATGGGTGATGGGCACAGAGTGGGGCACTTGACAGGATGAGCACTGGGTGTTATTCTATATGTCTTTATTGAACACCAATAAAAAATAAATTTATTTTAAAAAATAAATAAATAAAATGAAAGAGCCTGTGAAACCCTGTGATCCTTGACTTTTGGTTTGTTTTGTTTGTTTTTTTACAGATGCAACGCCCTTGCTGATAATCAGTCTGTTCTAATTTTCTATTTCTTCATGTATCAGTTTTGGTAGTTTCTGTGTTTCTAGGAATTTATCCATTTCCTCTAGGTTGTCCAATTTGATGACACACAGTATTTCATAACATTCTCTTAAAATGTCTGTATTTCTGTCGTGTTGGTTGTTATTTCTTTTCTCTCATTTGTGGTTTTGTTTGAGTCCTTTCTCTCCCTCCCTCTCTCTCTCTCTCTCTTTCTCTCTCTCTCTCCTTTTGTTGAGTAGGCCTAGAAGTTTAATTTTGTTAAACTTTCATAAAAATCATCTCCTGGTATCATTGATCTGTTCTATTGTTTGTTTGTTTTTAGTTTCTATTTCATTTATTTATGCTCTAATCGTTATTATTTCCCTCCTTCTGCTAGTTTTGGGTTTTGTTTTTCTTCTTTTCCTAGCTCTTTTAGTTGTAAAGTTAGGTTATTTGAGATTTTTCTTGCTTCTTGAGGTAGGCCTGCATTGCTAAACTTCCCTGTTAGTACTTTTGCAGCATCACAAAGATTTGCATTGTGTTTTCATTTTCATTTATTTCCATGTAATTCTGATTTCTTTAATTTCTTGGTTGACTCGTTCATTATTTAGTAGCATGTTATTTAGCTTCCATAAATTTGTGGTCTTTCCAGATTTTTTTCTTATGATCTTTCTAGTTTCATAGTGTTGTGGTCAGAAAAGATGTATGGTAAGACTTCAACTTTTTGAATTTTTTGAGACTTGTTTTGTGACCTAATGTGTGCTTTATTCTGGAGAATGTTACACCTGTATTTGAAAAGATTGTGTATGCTTCTGTTTTGGAATGTTCTGAATATATGTTAAATCCATCCAGTCATTGAAAGCCACAATTTCCTTGTTGATTTTCTGTTTGGATGATGTGCCCATTGATGTAATGGGGTAATAAAGTTCCACTATTATCATATAACTAATGATTAGTCTTTTCATGTTTGTTATTAGCTATTTTTTGAGTTTGAGTTCTCCCAATGTTGGGTGCATAAATATTTACAATTTTTATCCCTCTTATTGGATTGTCTCCTTTTTTATTATATAGTGTCCTTCTTTGTCTCTTATTACAGTCTTTGTTTTAAAGTTTAATTTGAACAGATGAATGACTGAACTCTACATCTAACACTAATGATACACTGTATGTTAACAATTGAATTTTTTTTTTTAACAATTGAATTTAAATAAAATAAGTTGGGCAGCCCTGGTGGCGCAGCGGTTTAGCATTGCCTGCAGCCTAGGGTGTGATCCTGGAGACCTGGGATCGAGTCCGACGTCAGGCTCTCTGCACGGAGCCTGCTTCTCCCTCTGCCTGTGTCTCTGCCTCTCTCTCTCTCTCTCTGTCTCTACGAATATAAATTTTAAAAAATCTTAAAAAAAAATAAATAAATAAAATAAGTTGTGCTCGCTTCGGCAGCACATATACTAAATAAAATAAGTTAAAAGAAAAGAATATTGGGATATCATCTTACACCTGTCAGAATGGCTGGTATCAAAAATATACGAAATAACAAGTTTTGGTGAAGATACAGAGAAAAGGGCACACTCTTGCACACTCTTGGTGGGAATGCAAATTGGTGCAGCCACTCTGGAAAAGTATCAAAGTTTCTCAAAAACCAAACCAAACCAAAACAAAACAAAACAACAAAACCTTCCATATGATCCAGCAATCCACTTCTAGATCTATCTGAAGAAAATAGTCTATTTTGTTTGATGTAAGGATTACTACTCTGGTTTTCTTTGACATCCATTTGCATGATTAATGTTTCTCTATCCCCTCACTTACAATCTGCAAGTGTCTGTAGGTCTGAAAGAGTCTCATGTAGGCAGCACATAGGTCTTGGTTTGCTTTGGTTTGGTTTTGGTTTGGTTTTGTTTTTTTCTTTCACCACTGTCACCCTATGTCTTTTGATTGTAGAGGTTAGTCCATTTACATTCAAAGTAATTATTGACAGATATCTATTTATTGCCATTTTGTTATTTGTTTTGTGGGGATTTTTTGTTTGTTTCTCTCTGATCCTTTCTTCTCTTGCTCTCTTTCATGGTTTGTAGGCTTTCTTTAGTGATATGTTTAGATTCTCTTTATTTATTGTATATCTATTACTTTTTTTAAAATTTGTGATCATCATCAGATTTATATATAACATTTTCTGTAGATAGCCGTCTATACAAAATTGATGATCACTTAAGCTTGAATTCATTCTTTCCTCTTCTCCCTCCACTCCGAGTTTTAGGTATACAGTGTCATATAGTATATGCTTTATTTTGTGAAACCCCTGACTGATTTTTACAAATATACTCATTTTTATTGCTTTTTTGCTTCCAATGTTGTATGCTCTTATGGTCTTACCTTTCCACTCAAAGAGTCACTTTTAATATTTCTTGCAGGGCTGGTTTAGTGGTCATGAACTCCTTTAGTTTTTGTTTTTCTGGGAAATTCTTCATCTCTTCTTCTATTTTGAATTATAGCCTTGCTGGATAGAGTATTCTTTTTAAAAATTTTTTTTATCTAAATTCAATCTGCCAACATATAGTATAACACCCAGTGCTCATTCCATCAGGTGCCCTCCTTAATTTCCATCACTCAATTACCTCATCCCCACACCTAACACCCCTTCCAGTACCCTTTTTTGCTTCCCAGAGTTAGGAGTCTCTCATGTTTTGTATCCTTCTCTAATTTTTCCCCACTCAGTTTCCCTCCATTTCCTTATAATCCCTTTCACTATTTCTTATATTCCCCATATGAGTGAATAGAGTATTCTTGATGCCAGATTTATTCCTTTCAGCACTCTGAATATACCATGCCACCTTCTGGCCTGCAAAGTTACTGCTGAAAAATCAACTGAGCCTTAAGAGATTTTCCTTGTGTGTAACTACCTTTTCTCTTTCTGCTTCCAAAATGTTTTCTTTATCGCTCCTTTTGCCATTTTAATTACTTTGTGTCTTGCTATGGACCTGCTTGGGTTGATTTTGTTAGGGGACCACTGCCTGTTGGATCTGAAAGTCATCTGTTTCCTTCCTCCAGATTACCAGATTAGAGAAGTTTTCAGGTTTTATTCCTTTAAAAAAATTTTCTGCTCCTTTTCATTATGTTTCTTCTTCTGGGATCCTTATAATGCACGTGTTATTACACTTGATGGAGTCACCAAGTTCCCTAAGACTATTCTCATTTTGCATGATTTTTTTTTTCCTCTCATCGGCTCAGTTTGATTACTTTCTATTATTCTATCTCTAAGGTCATCAATTCTTTCCTCTGCTTCCTCTAGCCTGCTATTGATCCGATCAAGTGTATTTGAAATTGCATTTGGTGTTTTTTTTTTTCATCTCTGATTGATTATTTTTAAAAATCTCTTTGTTAAAGATCTCACTGATATCTTCCACTCTTTTCTCAATTGCAGTGAGTTTCTTTATGATCATTGTTTTAAATCTCTTTCTGGAATACTACTTATATCCATTTTTCTTAGGTCTCTTGCTGTGGCTTTGTCCTGTTGTTTCATTTGGGACAAATTCTTGTCTCTTTTCATTCTGTCTCTCTGTGTCTGTTCCTGAGTGTTTGGGAAGTGAGCTCCATCTCCTCTTCTTGAAGGTAATGGCCTTATGAATAAGACGTCCTGTAGTGCCCTGCAGTGCAGGTTCCCTGTCCCTCAGGACCTGGCAGTTCAGGGAGTGTCTCTTATGTGTCTCACGTCTGCCCTGCTGAGGGGTCCTGGCCACTTTTTCCTTCAGTCCAGTTGTCTGAAGAGGCTCTCCTTGCCTCCTGTGGGCAGCGCTGTTCCCTGGCTGGGTGCAGTGTATTTTAACAAGACCAGTGTGCTGGTTTGCTTGCAAAATGAGACCTGCTGCCACTAGAATTTCTTCATTGTGGTGTCTTCTCTACCTTTCATTGTGGAGTATTTTCTGCTAGTCTTTGGGTTGTTTTCTGAGTTATTTACACTGATGTGAGTGTTATCTAGCTTTATCCATTGGACGAGGTGAACTTGGGTCCTCCTATGCCATCTTCCCAGACTTCCCCCAGTTATGAGCTTTGCTGAAATATTCTGATTCATTGGGGGAACTCTGATCTCAGCATTGTTAAGTCTTTTCTTCATAAGAAAAGACTCCATTCCAAATTATTTTATTATCCTATTTGGATGATATAACCTTTACTTCCAATTTTCTAGAAATCAAGTGAGCAAGGATACAGAGTCTCCATAGTCACTGTGTAAATTTTCACTCTGTCCTCATTTCTAGTATGTAAACTGTACCTCGCATTGTGCCTTTTGCTCTCAGTCTAGAGATCTGTTTATGCTCTTCAGAGAAATCTCAATAATAAATCTTTATAACTTTGGCAGGAGACAGCATGGCAGTCATTTAGGTTAAAGAATAGGGATAGGATATGGGTCTTGTAAACAGACCTTAAAACAAGGCTCCTCTCATTAGTCTTAACTTTATCCATCCTTCACATAGGTCTTGAATTCTAGCAATCCCAGAGCCTTTTGGAGATTCTAAGGGGGACATAGTTTGACTTTACCCATTGCCAGGTTAGAATCCAACCTTCTTGGACATGCTAAATCATCACAGTCATCATCTTCCTTCTGAATCTTCCTTCTTGTACTCTGTCATGGTCAAGCATCTTAAAAATCCTTTTCTTTCACTTTAGTGGTGTTTCTTTTTTTTAAGATTTTATTTATTTGAGAGAGAGAGAGAGACCGGGACAGAGAGTGTGAAAGAGAGAGTATAAACAAGGGGAACAGCATAGGAGGAAAGAGAAGCAGACTCCCCGCTGAGCAGGGATCCCAATGTGGGGCTCAATCCCAGGACCCTGATATCATGACCTGAGCCAGCAGATGCTTAACTGGCTGAGCCACCCCTTTCAGTGGTTTCATGAGAGAAAAGGCATAAATGTGTTTGTTCAAACCACTACTTTAAAGCGAACCAATCCAACTTATCTTAGAAAAAAGTTCTGGCACATTGGCAAAAATGTTCAGTGTCTTAAGCTCAGAGAAATGATGTGGTTGTAGTCATGCATTTCCCAGAATGCCAAGCAGGACAGCATGAAATATAATCATTTCAAAGATGCTTCTGAAATCCTTCCACAAAAACTCTATTTATTGGATCTGTTAATCTGTAATGTGTCCCAGAAGCCCTAGTAAAAGCAGAGTCCATAGACTTTTTTATATTAGAAGACTTAGCTTAGGGAGGGAAAATTTTCCATTATAAGAATAGTGATTAAATCCTGTGCCATGTGTACCAGTGTATCAGTGTCTTGAAAATCAAAATTACGAGGCACCAGTTGTTGGCTCTAACATTTAATATCTTTGCAATAAAAAATGGTACAAGATGTAGGACAGTACCGGCTGTGAATATATATGCATGGCTTTTGAATGGTTTTCAGTCACTGCAAACAGATAATTCTTGTTAAGTACACATGACATATTTCTTATGTAACTCTATGTTGTGGCCAATATGAAAGCTTTGAAGTTATACATGTTACATGAACTTTAAATATTTTGTTAGTAGGATTTCTTACCACAGGACTGAAAAGTAAAACTGGATTTGAGCAGTATGATCTTTATTTATTTATTTATTTTTGAGCAGTATGATCTTTAAATCCTGTCCAATTTGATCAAATAGCAGTTATTTCAATGTAAAAACCTTCTCAAGTCTTTTTTTTTTTTTGCAGCATTTAAAGCAACATCTGTTTGAACTTTTTAAAATCTGATTTCAAATTGATTTCCCTGATTTCATGAAAACAGCAAACCACACTTTCCAATCCTCAGTCCACAGGGGTCAGATCTTCAAATTATACTTGTGTCTAGCTGCCAATAAGTATTAAGTCAGCAAGAAGCTAGGTAAGAAAAATTAAATATTAGAGATGTTGCTTTTTTAAAGTATTGCTTTCTAGCAGGATCTACACTGGATCTACTATTTATGAAAACAAATAATAGGGCAGCCCCTGTTGCTCAGTGTTTTAGCACCACCTTCAGTCCAGGATGTGATCCCGGAGACCTGCCATCGAGTCCCATGTCAGGCTCCCTGCATGGGGCCTGCTTCTCCCTCTGCCTGTGTCTGTGCCTCTTTCTCTGTGTGCATGTAAAATCTTAAAAAAGAAAAGAAAAGAAAGAAAAGAAAAGAAAAAATAAATTATAAATAAAAAGTAACTAAACAACTTTCCCACTGTTTTTAGAGATTAAACACTGTTGCTATAAGGCCAAGTCTTCACAAACGCTTTCAGATTAATGTTGCTATAATTAATCCTTATAAAGGTGGAATTACAACAAAAATATGAATTACACGGGATGCCTGGGTGGCTCAGAGGTTGAGCGTTTGACTTTGGCTCAGGTCATGATCCCGGGTCCCAGGATTGAGTCCCGCATCGGGCTCCCTGCAGGGAGCCTCCTTATCCCTCTGCCTGTGTCTCTGCCTCTCTCTCTCTCTGTCTCTTATGAATAAATAAATAAAATCTTTAAAAAATATGAATTACAACCATAGGAACTAATAAAGAAAGCACTTTAGTGGGATTCTACTTTATTGCCTTTGAGGCTTACAACAGATTTTAAATGTGATTCAATTTAAATTACAGGTGAATATTAGCAATCTTTATCATCCATAAATAGTCTGATGTTTTGATAAGGTTGAATGACCTATAACAAGTTAAAAAGTAAGGCTTTTCAAAAATTTAACATCGTCAATCTTGCTGACTCTATCCCGGACCTAGATGTTAATTAACACATCTTTTATTTTGATCTGCTCTTTATCTTTGTTGGGGTTTTAATATTCACTCACCTTTATTAATTTTATCCTGAATGCCCATACAACGTGTTCTAGATGGAAAACAGGTTATCATTGTATACTTAAAAATAATGACCACATGATTCCTCACATCAATTCTTGCCCCGAAGGTGATGCAATGAAAGCCAAGTCAGATATCCTACATAAATTTAAAAGTCTATATTACAGGTGGGTATTGGAGAAAATTTATTTTTTATCTGCTTATCTACAAGAGAAAGAGACAGTTACCGCCTTCTCCCTCCTTGAAAGGCAGGAGAAAAACCTTTGCTCTTTGGTGACAGGATGTAAAGGATCCTGAGATCTCACTCTAAACTTTTGGGATATAAATATATATCTCCAAGGGCCAGATAAAGCCAGTGTCTCTGGCTTTTCTGACCTAAGATGGCTCCACGATTCTGAGCCTTATCTTCCCTTAAGAGATTAAGTATATACCTCTGGAGTTAGAAAAACCTGTCTGGAGTTCTCTCAGTACCTATACAGTTGTGAATTAACTTCCCACATCTTGTTCTTAGCCTAGCCTCACAGGATTTCAGCGAAATTTATTCAAAAAGCTGTACGTCTACAGAAACACAAAAATATTTCTTCATATCTCACACTCTTGATAGCTCCAATTATTGGCACTATGAACTCTTTTTTGCATTACTGATAGTGTTTCTCACATAAGTAATAAACAAGCATATACAGTCCTTCCTTTAGAAAATTCATATGTTATACATGACATATTTACTTCCTGTCATTAACAAAAAGTCATTTTTAACCTAATAAATCAAAGTAAGTTATCATTATCTTATTTTATCTGACAGGATTTCCAGACTTCAGAAGGAAATTTGTGAAATAATGCATAATGTTACTAAAGAGACCTTTTTAAACCTCCACCAGCAGGTTTTCCTCATTTTGAATCAGTTCATTTTTTCCTTTCACATGAATTTGACAATGACATGCCTTTTCTCTTTTTCTTTATTATAATTAACTTATTTCTGAATTTGTCATAACTATGACATTTTTGGAACAGCTAACATATTCTTTCTTTAATTAAGACTTGAAGGCTTATTCCTGCTCTTTTTAGCAGTTCATTTCATTACCTTTTTCAAATTTCTATGTGACTAAAAATTATATTTTCTAAGTTTCATAAAACTAAATTTACATTTAAATATAATTCATTTTGCAGAAAAAAATGACAATCCTTTAGAAGTATGGTTTAGTCTAGCTTCAAATGTACAGTTACAAGATTATGTCAAATGTATAAAATGGAGCATTTTTTATTAAATGTAATATATTTCTGCATAGTGCTACCCAAGCTAATCGAGTGATTACCTCTAATTCATGATTTAGCAAACTATGCCAGATTAGTGCCAACAATAAGAAAAATATAAATATCACACAGTTTGTCCAGAAATGTTATATTTCACAGAAGGTAAAGAAGATGCTGATATATTCAATCTTATCAAACAATAGATCTTTGGCTGCAAATTTATCTCCTAATTTATCTTTAGATTCAACATTTGAAAACAATTAAGTGCTTTGATGTATACTTAATTAGTGTGATTCTAGTGGCTTATATAAATATACCAGTTGAAAATAATAACTTTTTAATAATCTTACCTGGAAACAAAATCAGTAGAATCAAAGACATGGACCTAGCTAAGTTTTATATGTCATATGTCTATTATATAAATGTGATCATGATAGAAAACAACATTTAAAACCAAGCAATAATAGGAGTCAATTATAGATAATCAAGTATAATACATAATTCCCAAATAAATTCAATAAAAAGTTTGCTATTTTCTCTCAAGTGAATGATACACTGACATTTACTTTTATAAAATGAGGATATCTTAGTTTGCAAGGAAGACATGTACAAACACTTATTTCTATTAAGTGGTTATTATAAGGATTTGTGGATATAGGAGATCATTAAGATGTTGGATGAGTAGTTGTCTGGTCCCTGAAATTTGGCTACATAGTTATCAAATCATCTGAACACCTGAAAAATCAACCAGAAATCAGAGGAAAGAACTGCTACAACTCTACAAATAGAAAGTGACCACATTTTGTAAGACAGGAGCTGCAAAGATGTGCATCTGAGGCAATATATCTGAAGGCAAACCACAGGGGAAGGGAGCCTCCATAAGCTGAGTACCAGAAAGTGTTATTAGCCACAGAGTGCAAAATGAGAAGGTTTAGAATTTTGCCTGAAAAGCGCCCAGGAGGCAAAGCAGAATAGTATCCCAGGTGGTACAGCATGTTCTCAGGATCCTAGGGGTAACAAAAAGAAAAGGGGTGTCTGAGTACAGTGCAGTTCCCAAGCACTGGAGGGGGAGGCTGGCTGAAAATAGTGAGCCCAGGTGCAGACTTTCTGTCCAGTGTTGCTGTAAACCCAGAACTGTTGCACAGTCAGGTGACTGCTCTCCCAGCGAGGGCCCAGCAAAAGGCAGAAGCAGAGACACCCCCCTCCTTCCCTGGAGGAGCAGCCTGGGTTCTTATCACAGGAGTCCTTAAGGTTTGGACACTCAGCATGGGATCCTGTGCCTGAGATAAAAACACTGGATCACAGGCTGGACGAACACAGAGATTGGATGGAAACCAGGAGAAAAGAGTGGTTGACTGCTTTTCTGGGAGGGCTCGCTGAGGAATGGGGGGCACAAACTTTCAGCTCTGGGCTAGAGCTTGGGGCAAAACCATTTTCACCCCCCACACCAGTTCCAAAGCTGCCTACACTCAACCCAGCCTTGGGGGTAAGGGTGGTGCCAGTTCTGCCAGGGAAGACACGTGAAAATCAATGCATGGGGTACCACCTGCAGAAGGCCAGCGGGAGATTCCAGCATACAGATGGGCGTTTGGTGGGTAAACTTTCACTGTGTACATATTTAGGTTTTTCTTTCTGTCGTATTTGGGATCTGTTTTTTTTTTTTTTTTTTTTTTCCTAAAAAACAAACCAAAATACACCCAGGATCTAGTTTATTATTCTGTTCAACTTCTGGCTTGATCTTATCTCTCTCTCTCTCTCTCTTTTTATCCTTTTCTTTTTATTTTCTTCTTGGTTTCTGTTCACTTCTGATTTGTGTAGTAAATTTTTTTCTGGTGTCATTATTGCTATTTTTTTGTATTTTCTCTCTCTTTCACCTATTCTTTTATGCAAATAATGATAAGAACTCAGCCCAAAAAAGAGAACAAGAGGCACTGCTCACTGCCAAGGATTTTTTTTTTTAGGTTTGATTTATTTATTCATGAGAAACACAGAGAAAGAGAGGCAGAGACAAAGGCAGAGGGAGAAGCAGGCTCCATGCAGTAAGCCCAATGTGGGACTCGATCCAGGGACTCTGGGATCATGACCTGAGCCAAAGGCAGATGCTCAACCACTGACCCACCCAGGTACCCCCCTGCCAAGAATTTAATAAATATGGATGTAAGTAAGATATTGGAATTAGAATTCAAAACAATAATTATAAAGATACTAGTTGAGCTTGAAAAAAGGATGGAAGATACTAGAGAATCACTGGAGAAATAAAAGAACTAAAATCTATTCAGGCTGAAATTTAAAAATGGTATTACTGAGATGCAATAAAAAATGGAGGCTTGCCACCCCTGGGTGGCTCAGTGGTTGAGCACTTGCATTCAGCTAGATAGTGATCCTGGGGTCCTGGGATCTAGTCCCACATTGGGCTCTCCACAGGGAGCCCCCTTCTCCCTCTGCCTATGTGTCTGCCCATGTCTCTCCTGAATAAATATATAAAATATATATATATTTTTAAGTGGAAGCTTAACCATTATGATAAATGAGACCGAAGAGATAGTCAGTGAAATAGAAAATAAAATGATGCAGTATAAAGAAGTTTAGAAAAGGAGAGACAAACAACCAGTGGATTGTGAGGGCAGAATTTGATAGTTCAACAAGAGCATAAAGCAAGACAATATTAGACAATATTAGAATATTAGAATAATTGGGGTCTGAGAGGAAGGGCAAAGAGAGAGAGGGCCATAAAGTATATTTAAACAAATTATAGCTAAAGCGCTCCCCTAATCTGGGTAAGGAAACAGGATTCAAGACCAGGAGGCACAGAGAACTCCCCTCAAAATTAATAAAAATAGTTTGACACCTCAATATGTAATAGTGATTTTTGCAAATTTCAAAGATAAAGAGAAAATCCTGAGAGCTGCACAGGACAAGAGGTCCTTAACCTACAAGAGTAGAAACATTAGACTGGTATCAGACCTATCCACAAAGATCCAGAAAGGGCTAGTATGGTATATTGAGTATATTGAGTATGAGAAAAATAAGCAGCCAGGAATACTTTATCCAGCAAGACTGTCATTTTTTTTATACTAGCTGTGTAACTTTATTTTTTTAAAGATGTGTTTATTTATGATAGACATAGAGAGGGAGAGAGAGGCAGAGACACAGGAGGAGGGAGAAGCAGGCTCCATAACAGGAGCCTGACACAGGACTCGATCCTGGGACTCCAGGATCGAGCCCTGGGCCAAAGGCAGGTGCCAAACCGCTGAGCCACCCAGGGATCCCCAAGACTGTCATTCTGAATGGAAGGAGAGATAGCTTCCAGGCCAAACAGAAACTAAAAGAATTTGTGATCACTACACCAGCTCTGCAGGAAATATTAAAAGGGATCCTTTAAGTGAAAAGACAGCCCAAATGTAACATAGACCAGAAAGGAACAGAAAATCTACAGAAACGTTGACTTTACAGGTAATACAGTGGCACTAAATTCGTAACTTTCTATTGTTACTCTGAATGTAAATGAGTTAAATGCCCCAATCAAAAGACACAAGGTATCAGATTAAAAAAAAAAAAAAAAAAAAAAAAAAAAGCAGGACTCAAGACTCACCAATATGCTGTCTGTAAGAGACTCATTTTATTTTGTTTTTTAAAATATTTTATTTATTTTTTTTGACAGAGAGAGAGCACAAACACATTGAGAGGGAGAGGGAGCAGCAAAGGAAGAGGGAGATGCAGACTTCTGCTGTGCGGGAAGCCCAGATGTAGGGCTTTCTCCAAGGACCCTGGTATCATGACCTGAGCTGAAGGCAGACGCTTAACCAATTGAGACACCCAGACACCCTAAGAGACTCATTTTAGACATGAAAATACCTGCAGATTGAAAGTGAGAGGTGAAGAACCATTTATCATGCTAATGGATATCAAATAAAGCTGTGGTAGCAATTCTTATATCACACAAATTGGATTTTAAATCAAAGACTATTATTTGCAAAGTATATATCAGATAAAGAACTAGTATGAAATATCCAAAAGAACTTATAAAACTCAACAGCTCCTTCCAAAAATAATCCAGTCAAGAATTGGGCAGAAGGCATGACAGACATTTCGTCAAAGAAGACCTACATGTGGCCAACAGACACATGAAAAAAATGCTCCACCTCACTTGCCATCAGGGAAATACATTTCAAAGCCACAATGAGAATACCAGTGAGAATACCAGTGAGAATGGATAAAATTAACAAATCAGGAAATGACAGATGCTGATGAGGATGTGGATAAAGGGGAACCCTCCTACACTGTTGGTAGGAATGCAAACTGGAGCAGCCACTGTGGAAAACAGTGTGGAGTTTCCTCAAGAAGTTGAAAATACAGCCACCCAATGACCCAGAAATTGCACTACTAGGTATTTACCCCAAAGATACAAATGTAGTGATATGAAGGGGGCACCTGCACCCCAATGCTTATAGCAGCAATGACCACAATAGCTAAACTACGGAAAGAGCTTTAATGTCCATTGACAGATAAAGAAGATGGATAAAGAAGATGTATCATATTTATGTGTGTGTGTGTGTGTGTATGTGTGTGTATATAATGAAATATTACTCAGCTTTCAGAAAAATGAAATCTTACCATCTGCAATGAAGTGGATATAACTAGAGGATATTATGCTCAGTGAAAATGGTCAACTAGAGAAAGATAATTATCATATGATCTCACTCATGTGGAATTTTAGAAACAAAACAGAGGATCATAGGGGCAGGGAGGAAAATAAGTAAGATGAAATGAGAGAGGGAGACAAACCATAAGAGACTCTTAATTACAAGAAACAAACTGAGGGTTGCTGGAAGGGAGATGGGCGAGGGGATGGTGTCACTAGGGGATGGGCATGAAGGAGGGCACATGATGTAATGAGTACTGAGTGTTATATCCAACTGATGAATCACAAAACTCTACCTCTGAAACTAATAATACACTATATGTAATTTGATATAGAATTTAAAATAAATAAATAAATAAATAAATAAAGTTTTAAAAAATAATTTGGGGATATAAGAAAGGAAGCAAACAAGTTCTCTCAAGAAACAGAATATATTATGAGTTAATTTCCCAATATCTCTAATCTTAGAGGAGTTCTGATGGCTGAAGTATCATTATAAAAAAATTAAAAAGAAAGAAAAAAAGAACAACTCTAGCTACTGTGTTTTCTAAGACAGGTATCTACTATTCCCTAGACTCAGCCCATCACTATGGTGATAAATAAACTTTTTCCCTCTCTCTGTCTTTCTGCCCACCAACTATTCATTTAGCTAAGATGTTTGCTATTTAATTTTTTCTTATAATTTATAAAAAATTAGTTCAAGTCTTCAGGTACATGATTATTTTCTCAATTTATTTTAATTAAAAGATGTTAACACACTCAATATTCATCTCATTATAGTATGTTATCCTTGATTTTTTTTGTGTTCCATGTAGCAGTCAGTAACTCAGGCTCACTTCCTGGATGTTGAGTCCACTCACTCAACACACAATTGAAATCTTAATTTTGTTTTTTGTTTTGTTTTGATTTTTCCATAGGATCGCGTTTTCTTTCTTTCTTTCTTTTTTTTTTTTAAATTAGGTTTTGGTTATCATGGTCACTGAGAAGCTTTAACCATTTCTTTTACTGTTTCCTTAAGAGAGAAGACATTTATTTCCCATATTATATTCTTTAGATATTTCAGTTAGATACTCTATTTGTAAAAGTCATCTAAAAAATCGGCAATGATCAGACAATCAGATGTAGGCAGTAATTTCATTTTATGCACTACTGATTATAATAAATATTCCCTTTACTCTTCTCTATATAACACCTTGGTTGGGGGGTGTAGTGGGAGTTACAACACTTGTTTACTTGTTTATATTTTCCCAGTGTGACTGAACTCAAAGTCACCAATAAATAAATAAATAAATAATGAATAAATAAATGTAATAAAATATCTGTGAATAGCAAATGAAAGACATTCTAGTCCAGTTCTGTTGCTTGTTGAATTTTAGTACCAAATTTATGAGAAAAAAATGTATTACAGAACTATTCAGATTATGGAGTGGTTCTCATGTACTTGAAGCAGGAAATGAAATTACTATCTCCATTTTACAGATGAAGAAACCAATATAGAAAAATTAATTAAATTATCTTCATCATGCACACAGTATAGACTGTAGAGCCAATCTTCAAACTCAGACAATCTGGCTCCACTGACCTGTTCTATGGAGGGTCTATGTCTCTCCAGCCATTTCAATTTCTCTGTTTTCCCTTGTTGTTTCTTTATCATGTTCCTCAATGGTCCAGGAAGTCAACACTCTTACCTTTCACTGTGCCCATGAAAGTGATTCAGGATATGACCACATTCAAGACAACACTTACTGAATTTTACATAATAACTGATTATCATTTAGCACAAACAATAGTTTGGGTTTCATTTCCATTTAAGTACACAGATATCTAGGTTTGATTTTCAAATTTTTCTATCTATGAACGTATAGACATGTAGGTTATGATTTGGAAGGTAAAGAAGAAATATAGTGATACAAAACAATCCCATAACTGAATATTAATGTGGGAGAATTAGAGGGTCAGCTTTTGCATATTCTAAAAATCATGAGGAAAAATCAGATGCTCATGCAACGATATAGGCCTACAGTCCTGTTCCTACTTTTATGCTATCAAGAAACTTCTATGCCATTCCATTTCTTTTTATTCATAATACTAATAAGCGTACACACAAACCCACACACAAAGAACATACAAAATATGTATACATTTTGCCACACAATAGCTCTCATTGATTTGAAATGTAATACTTATGTATTTGGACTCTCTAAACTTTGGATTTCTAGGTCTTGTTTAAGAGGTTATCAGTATTTTTTTTAGGTTATCAGTATTTTATGGAAGGTAATATACTGTTTAAATTTTTATACTGATACAATTAATCTCTAAATTTTACAACATATTGCCTTCAAATACCATCATTGTTAATCTCCTGCTATTGCAGAATGACAACACATAACTTTTTAAGAAAAAGCATGTTATTATGGAAAATACATGGAAATAAGTTTGGGTTCTCACCTTTTATCCTAATACTGCTACCAACTAGCTACGTGAACCTTCTCTCTGAGCAATTTAGATAATACTATGATTTCATTTTATTAAAAATGAAACTTGCCTACAAAACATAATAAAATATATTATGTTATGATTATTAAAGTAATGCAGGACATTTGGAGAATATATAAAAGCATAAATTAAACCATTAAAAAATAAATGAGCTATTTTTAATAAAACAGAAGCCCCAGATAATCAAAAGAAAAATACAGTACGATAATATATACTTTTTGTTTTATCTTCCTCTCTATTTTCCCTATTCAGTTTCCCTCACTCTCTTATGGTACCTTTCACTATTTCTTATATTCCACATTTGAGTGAGACCATATGATAATTGTCTTTCTCTGATTGACTTATTTCACTCAAAATAATGCCCTCCAGGTCCATCCACATCAAAGCAAATGGTAGGTAGGTATTCATCCTTTCTGATGGCTGTGTAGTATTCCATTGTGTGTGTATGTGTGTGTGTGTGTATACCACATCTTCATTATCCATTCATCTGACAAAGGACATCTCAGCTCCTTCCACAGTTTGGCTATTTTGGACATTGCTGTTATGAATATTGGGGTGCAGGTGTCAACATCAGTTCCATTCATGTATTTTTATACATCTACCTTAGTCAACTCAGTTGCCAAAACAAAATACTACAGACCAGATGCCTAAAACAAAAGGAACTTATTATGCAAACTCTGGAGGCTGGGAAGTCCAAGGACAACCAGGGGATTAGGTTCCCTGGTCAGAGTCTCCTCTGGGCTTGCTGATGGCCACCTTCCCATGCTGTCATCTCATGGCAGAAAGAAAGAGAAAGAAATCTTGTTGGTATGTCTTCTTATAAAGGCACTAACCTGATCATGATGGCTTCATCTTCATGATCTCATCTAAACCTAATTATCTTCCAAAAGCTTCATCTCCAAATGCCATCACATTGGGGGTTAGGGCTTCAACATATGGAGTTTGAGGAACACAATTCAGTCCATAGTCTTCTGTTTCTGACCCCTGAGTTCATGTCTTATCACTTGCATTCCATCCCAATATCCACAGAAGTCTTAATTCATTCCAGCATCAGCTCTAAAATCTAAAGCCCAAAGTCTTATTTAAATAAAACATAAGTCATATAAAATGAGTGAGATTCCAGATCTGAGGCAAGATTCCTCTCCAGTGATGCACCTGTGAAACAAGAGCTGTGCTTCTAAAATATAATGGTGGAACAGACATAGGATGGACATTCTTTTTCAAAATAGAAAAAGGGAAAGAAAGAGGGGTGATAGGTCTCAAGCAAGCCCAAAACAGAAGGTTAATTGCTAGATCTTGAAGCTTGAAAATAACCCTCTTTGGTTCTGTACTATACGTTCCAAACCCACTGGAGCAGGTCTTATTTCCCGAAGGCTCTGCTAGGCCATGGGCAAACTCCTGAGATTCCAAGAAGCTCACCTCCCAGTGTTCCAAGTGGCAATCGTCTCACCTATTGAAACCAAAACAGCCCCCTCCTCTCTCATACACACACACACACACACACACACACACACACACTTTGAAATCATGAGGGCAGCTCCAGTGATCTCTAAATTCCTTGGTTCATTTTTCCCCTTGTCTTGGAAAAGCACACACAATCACATCCAAATAGCCCCATGGCCCAGCCCTGTCATATCTAAGAAGTCTGACAACCTCCCTTCACTTTATCCCGTCTCTGTCCCCTTCAGTTCAAATGCACAGTGTTTCTGATGGGATGACCCCATAATCTACTTATCAAGTGACAGTCCAACATCTTCGGTGCTGTCTTCCAGACACACTTTCTCATTTTCTGCAATATAAATAGAATTATTTATTATAATAATATAATAATTATTTATTATTAATTTATTTATTTGAGAAAGAGGGAGAGAGAGAGGGAGAGAGAGGCAGAGACATAGGCAGAGGGAAAAGCAGGCTTCATGCAGGGAGCCCGATGCGGGACTTGATCCTGGGGCTCCAGGATCATGCCCTGAGCCAAAGGCAGACACTCAACCACTGAGCCACCCAGGCGTCCCCAGACTGAATACATATATTTTAAAATAGTTAGTTCTGATTTCTTTTTATTTAATAATTCCTTCTTCAATTTATTTTTTTCTTCATGTATTTTACTAAAAGCAGTTAGGAGGAACCAAATGATTCCTTCAACACTTTAACATCCACATTTCTAACTTGCACTTCAAAACTCTTCATTATCTAGCTCCAGTCATTTCCACATATTGAGGTATTTGTTACAGCATTGCCACACTTCTCAGTACCAATATTTTAATCTGCTCAGGCTGCTATATAACAAAATACCAAAGACTGAGGGGCATAAGAAACAGGAATTCATTTCTCCCAGTTCTGGAAGCTGTCTAAGATCCAGATGCTGGCCAATCCAATTCCCCAGTGAGGACTCTCTTAGGATTGCAGAAAGCAACCTTCTCCTTTTGTCCTGTCCTGGCAGAAAGAGAGAGAGAGAGAGGAAAGCTCTTTGGTGTCCCTCCTCACAAGAGAAGTAATCCCATCCTGAAGTCCCCTCACTCATGATCCCACTTAAATCCAATAACCTCTCAAAGGCCTCAACTCCAAATAACATCACACTATGGTTACTCCTTCAACACAAAAATGTGGGGACAAAATTCAGTTTATAGCAATGCCTAATAAGGCTTTCATTTTATTTTTTTCTCTTTTTTATTTTAAAACTTAATTTTACTTCATTATAAACATGTTTACATTCAATTTTAGAGGCATAAAATTTTCAGATAGTCAATGGTATTCCTTAACCTCTTCAATCCCACTGCGAGTACCTAAAGTTGACAGGTTGGACTGCGTTTTGTTGTTGTTGTTGTTCCACGGGTTTTATATATTTTCACTAACATAGAGAATTATGTATACACTTCTGCAGGAGATTTTATTTAATTTTTTAATGGAATCATGATTTACATAGTTTTCTATAACATTTATGTACATTTAGTTCTCATTCTTTTTTAATAGTTGAATGATAATCCTTACTGTGAATGTAATAAAACTGCTCAATCTTTCTCCGTCGCCATTTAAAATAATTTCAAACTGTTTTCAGTGTTGCTACTAAAAATCCTTATACACAATAAAAATCTTTATATACATATACTTAGAAGAATATTTTAAGCCAAATGAATATGTCTTACCCTTGTATTTAATGTACTTAATCTTTTCTCCAGTAATCAAGATGTATTTATCTCTTGATGGATAGGGTTAGGGGGTGATTAGAATTGCTCAAACAAGAATTCAAAGAGGGGGAATTACTATTGAGTTTCTTATACGTAACATAAAGCTGTTGAATCCTCAGCAAGGTAATAGATTTGAAAGATGTTTCATTCCCTCTATAGAGACAGACTAGAAGATTGGATTATAGAGTTCTATTATACACCCAGAATCCAAAGGAGGAAAATATGAAATGTAGAGATGGAAACCCAAAGCTTTCCTCTTATGCTTCACTTTTATTGTAGAGAGAAAAGGGAAAGAAGAACGGGGGAGGGTTCCCTTTCCCCCTGGAGCTGAGCTTCCAGGCATGCTGGGAGGTAGGAAGATTTATTCTCTAACCTACAGATAGGTAGGGGAAAGTCCAAATTGTTGGGTCTGATGGCAAACTTGACTGGATTTGGTAGGGGAAGCTGGTAAGCTTTTGGAAAAAAAACCAACTGTGGCTATTTCACACATGACCTAAGGCGGTGGCACACCACCCATAGTAGAAGAGGTAAAATGGAAGCACTGTTCTTAAATTTTCAGTGGCCATATAGATCAAAAGACTTAGAAGATGATATCAGTATAGTAAAGAAAAGAATAGTAAAGAAGCCCAGAGGTATGGGAGGCCCATAAACCCTCAGAAGCCTAGAGTTAGCTTGAAGAAGCCACTTTAGAATGAGAGTCAACGCCTGGACCATCCAAATGTCCTTTAACAGGTGACTGGATAAACAAGCCATGGTCTACCTTTTAGCTCCCCAAATTCTAACACTGTTTTCTGAATCACCTCTCCCATGGCTTTACTATCTACTCTTACCCACTTTGCAGTAGCTCAAACTCACTCTGTCTGCCTCTTTATTTTTATTAAAGCCACATTAATAGCAACATTCAATGAATTAACAAGAATCACTTTCATCCCTCATTCCTACCTGCACAATATTTTACATGGCCATGATTGAAGTGCTCTGGCTGCTACTTCTTCCCACATAATACAGCTGATATGGCTGACACTGAGAGTCTATCTGCTTTCCCAGCTGTCTCACTGTGATAACACAGCAGCCTCAGATCCATACATAAAACTGCACATTCAGTCACTTGCTTCAGAAGAAGAAAAATCACCTTATATCTCAAAGACCAAGAAAATAGGGATCCCTGGGTGGCGCAGCGGTTTGGCGCCTGCCTTTGGCCCAGGGCGCGATCCTGGAGATCCGGGATCGAATCCCATGTCGGGCTCCCGGTGCATGGAGCCTGCTTCTCCCTCTGCCTGTGTCTCTGCCTCTCGCTCTCTCTCTCTCTCTCTGTGTGTGTGACTATCATAAATAAATAAAAGTTAAAAAAATTAAAAAAAAAAAGACCAAGAAAATAAAGGTTTCTTTCTTAATAGAAAAGATTGTATATTGCTATTACGCAGCAAGCACTAGGTTGCAAAAGGACTTTACTATAGGAGACAACTAACTTTTAGGATCCATACTTTCTGCACCAATAAAATTAAAGTATGTTTTTAAAAGCATTAATTGAAAAAAAAAATAAAATAAAAGCATTAATTGTTAATTATCAAGGCCAAATATATTAAGACAAAATGCCTCTTAAAAATGTATTGCCAGGGGGATCCCTGGGTGGTGCAGCGGTTTAGCGCCTGCCTTTGTCCCAGGGCGCGATCCTGGAGACCCGGGATCGAATCCCACGTCGGGCTCCTGGTGCATGGAGCCTGCTTCTCCTTCTGCCTGTATCTCTGCCTCTCTCTCTCTCTCTGTGTGACTATCATAGATAAATAAAAGTTAAAAAAATGTATTGTCAGACAAGGTATAACCTATTCTCAATATTATATTGTCAAAGGTGTTCAAGTTCACTATGGTGATATATTTAATTAGAAACACATTTTTTTATGTTTCCAGAGGTTGGATCAAAGATATTTTTTTTTCAACTGAAAAATTTGCATTTTCTAGTTCTCCACTGTCTTTCTAAATTAACAACTGTTACTTAGGAAAAAAAAGTATAGTTTATTTAAAATGAAATACCAGCATATTTTAAGGCTTGGATATTGTTGAATATAGTCATTATTAAGTCAGCCCAGCATGGAGCCCAACACAGGGCTCGGTTTCATGATCCTGAGATCATGACCTGAGCCCAAATCAAGAGATGCTTAACTGACTGAGCCATCCAGATGCCCAACAAAGTTTAATCATTTACAATTTTCAAAATGCCAGTATTTGTTTTAAAAAAAACACTGTATTATCATCATATAATGTATTACATATAAGTGTAACAGATATAGTTTTTAATTTGGCATATACTCCCTCTTCTTGTATTGCCATTTGTTGCTGGTTGCTACTTGAGAAACTGGGAATCTCTGCTTAAAAAAAAACAAAGAATTTCTTGTAAAAGAAATAATCATAACATCTAAACCACCTTTTTTTTTTCCTTCCAGAGTTCAATGTTGTAGAATTTCTTTGAGAGCTTAAGGTAGTCTAAAATGGAATCATCCACAGGAAAGGATTGTGATACCTTCTTCCCACTGCTCCCAAAGAAGGGAAGCACCGGCACCCAGGGACCTGTTACAAACTCAGTATATTGCTGAGGTTGCAAAGCTCTTTTTCCAGCACTGTGGCGCTGTTGGCAAGCCCAGGGCTCAGGAAGTCAACAGGTTCCTCAAACCCTCAAAACCATATCTCACAGGGAACTAAACGGGTTAGGTGAGGAGGATCCTTTTCTTCCTTCTCCTTCCTACACCACTCAGACCACTGATGCTAGCAGAGACCCCATCTCAGAAGACCTGAGACTCTATTTCCCTCTGTACAATGCTGATTCTTTTCAGGATCACTTCTACCCAGGAGCAACACAGTCCACAACTTCCCTTTCTTCAAGTTTTCTTCTGTGAAGGACACTTAAAATGTGCTCTTTCATGGGAAGTTCTAAGAAGCCCCGACAGTGGTGTTGGGCAGACATGGAAGGGGTCCTTGCTTATTTTCTACTTGTTGGCAGCAAGACTCTGGCCAGAGACTTGGCCAAGGGTCCTTTTAGAAGCAAATATTCATAAAATGGCAGGCTGTAGCACCTACTCCAATAGATAGGAAGGAATATTTGAGAGTGAAATGTTGGGTTTAGGAACCTCAAAGATTATTACTCTAGACAGGCTATCCATCTGAAAGAGAATATTCTCTCAGATAAGGCTAAAAGTATGGAGCCACTGATATTATTATTATTATTATTATTATTATTATTATTATTATTTTAAATTTTTGTTTATTTATGATAGTCACACACAGAGAGAGAGAGGCAGAGGCACAGGCAGAGGGAGAAGCAGGCTCCATGCACTGGGAGCCCAAAGTGGGATTCAATCCTGGGTCTCCAGGATAGCGCCCTGGGCCAAAGGCAGGTGCCAAACCACTGCGCCACCCAGGGATCCCTAATATTATTAATGTAAATAGGATTTCATTTTTACCATAAGCTAGCACATGGGACATAAGTTTATAATAGTATTTCTTAACTCTAATTCTGCCCCATAATAAAGATAATGGGAAAATTTCTTGGCAGACAATTCATTGAAAACTGAAAAAAAAATAATTTTTTAAAAAGATTTTATTTATTTATTCATGAAAGACACAGAGAGAGAGAGAGACAGAGGCAGAGACACAGGCAGAGGGTGAAGCAGGTTCCACGCTGGAAGCCTGATGTCCTGGGACTCCAGGATCATGCCCTGGGTCAAAGGCAGGCACCAAAGCACTGAGCCACCCAGGAATCCCCTAAAATAATTTTTAAAAATATGCAACCACAGTATAATTAATTGAAAAAAGATACAGATATGAAATCAGAAAACTCAAGCTTAAATCCCAATTTTACTGACAACTCAATGAGATTTGAACAAATCACTTAAACTCTATAAGCTCAGATTCTTGGTCAATAAAATGTGAATGTGAGTTACTATTCTGAATTTTTTTAATAATATTTAAATGAGATAGTCAGCTCTTGAAATATATATTAGTTTTCTTATCTAGTTTTCCAATCATATTGTACTTCAAAATAATCAGCACTTTTTTTTTTACATTTCATGTGCCATCAGTAAGGAAATGTGTTATAGTAACACTTAGTAGTAGATGCTTAATATTTATATAATAAGTTTTAATACCAGAGTTGGAAGCAGAATTACCTGGATACCCCTGCTATATTTACCAATGAAAATATTAACTCCTACTTTGGTCCAGATTCAATCACAATCTGAAGCAACACTGTAGATTGAACTCCTTCATGCTAAAAGCACACAGAGCATTGAGCCAAAGAGTTGTAAATCTTATAAAATCATATTAAGTGCGATTAAAACCGAAACCCATGTAAAATCAAGAAGTCACTGGTACACCCACTCTCAATATCACCATGATAGAAGCCAAATTTTTAGAAACTAAAATTTTCCTACAGAGTTGAGGATTTTAGACTTCAGCTCAGATTTGGGCTGGCTTAGAGGACAATGTGATATTAGTTCAGCGACCTTCATGCAAAAAAAGTGCCTGTGCCTTCTTCACTTAGCAAGGAAGAAGGAATTTAATTAAGGTTATCTTTTAATCCTTTGAGTTCCAGCAAGTGGTGGGAAACATGGAGGGATACCAGGACCATGGAGAGAGCCCAAACATGGAGAAAGCCCAGCATGAATCCAACTCTCCAACCCTAATCACATGCACAAGCATGTTCTCATGCCAACCCAAGATAGGAAAAAGGTCTGTTATCTGACCTGTTGGATCTCTATGCAATTGGAAGGGGAAAGGTGGTTAGAAATAAGAGAAACAGTGTGACAAATAACTGATATGTTTTTCTTTTTCCAAGTATTCTTAATAGATAAAGAAGGAAAGTAACTGCAAGTTTGCACTTGTTGCCTTAGGTAGTAGTGGTTTTTGTCTGTTTTAGTTCATTGATTGGTTTTAACTTGATGCCTGAGATGAAATTTACATAGCCAACAAACAATAAAATCCAGAACACAGGAGACTAAAATTAAGACAGTTGAAGTTTAGTGCAGAAGACAACCAATAGATAGGTAGATGATTGATTGATGGATAGATAGATACATAGACAGACAGACAAATGATGTAGAGATAACCACAAATATGCTACTTTCATCTACTGCAGACTTTTGATCATCACCCCCTCATCATGTTCAGCTAAAGGACACTGACAGAGCACCTAAGTTTGTATTTGCACAGCTTTCAAAAGGTATTTATTATATTCATCTTTTAAAGGGAGATAATGAAAACATTCATAGTGAAAAAAACATTGATATAAAATTGAAAATGATGATGTCAATTCACTGTTCAATCTTTTAAGCAAAGAGAGAGCCTGAAAGTAACACAAGCCAAGAAGAGCAGAGGCAATATATAGAAACAGGGACTTTATATGTAGCACAATGTCATTAAATTCATATCTTTCAATACTCTGAATGTAATGAGCTAAATGCTCCAATCAAAAGACATAGGGTATCAGGTTGGATAAAAAAGTAAGACTCACCAATATGCTGTCTGCAAGAGACTCATTTTAGACCCAAAGACACTTCCAGATTGAAAATGAGGGGGTGGAAAAATATTTATCATCCTAAAGGACATTGAAAGAAAACTGGGGTGGCAAACCTAATATCAGACAAATTAGATTTTACCAAAGACTGTAATAAGAGATGAAGAAGGACACTATATCATAATTAAAGGGTCTATCTAAAAGAAGAATTAACAATTGTAAATATTATGCCTCTAAGATGAGACAGTCAATTGTATATATCAGTTAATAACAAAATTGAAGAAACCCATTGATAATAATACAATAATAGTAGAGGACTTGAAAACCCCACCTATTGCAATGGACAGATAATCTAAGCAGAATATCAGCAAGGAGACAATGGCTTTGAATGACACACTTGAACAGATGGGCCCCACACATATTCAGAACATTCTATCCTAAAACAACAGAATACACATTCTTCTTGAGTACACATGGAACAATCTCCAAAATAGGTCACATACTGGGACACAAATCAGGTCTCTACTGCTACTGAAAGATTAGGATCATTCCCTTTATATTCTCAAACCACATGCTATGAAACTGGAACTCAATCACAAGAGAAAATTTGGAAAGACTCAAACACACGGAAGGTAAAGAGCATCATACTAAAGAATGAATGAGTTAAAGAAGAAATTTAAGAAGAATTTTTTTAAATTCATGGAAACAAATGAAAATGAAAACACAACTGTTCAGAATCTTTGGGATGCAACAAAGGCAATCCTGAGAGGGAAATAGATAACAATACAAGCCTTTCTCGAGAAACAAGAAAGGTCTCAAATACACAAGTTAATCTTACAGCTAAAGGAGCTGGAGAAAGAATAGTAGATAAGCCTAAACCTAGCAGGAGAAGGGAATCAATAAAGTTTAGAGCAGAAACAATGAAATAGAAACCAAAAAACCAGTAGAACAGACCAACAAAACTAGGAGCTGGTTCCTTGTTTGTGTTTTTACTTTTTAAAGATTTTATTTATTTATTCATGACAGATAGAAAGAGAAAGGCAGAGACAAAGGCAGAGGGAGAAACAGGCTCCTTGTAGGGAGCCCAATGTGGGACTCAATCCCAGACACTGGGATCATGACCTGAGCCAAAGGCAGATGCTCAACCACTGAGTCACCCAGGTGTCCCTGGAGCTGGTTCTTTGAAAGAATTAATGAGATTGATAAACCCCTGGCCAGACTTATAAAAAGAAAACAGAAAGGTCACAAATAAATAAAATCATGAATGAAAAAGGAGAGACCACAAGCAACACCAAAGAAATATAAACGATTATCAGAACATATTATGATAAAAAAAAAGAACATATTATGATAAATTGTGCTGGGGAAAATTGGACAATCACATGCAGAAAAATGAAACTGGACCACTTTCTTACACCATACACAAAGACAAACTCAAAATGGAAGTAAGATTTAAATGAGAGACAGGAATCCATCAAAATCCTAGAGAACAGGTAGAAACCTCTGACCACAATAACTTCTTGCTAGACATGTCTCCAAAGGCAAGAGAAACAAGAGTAATAATGAACTATTGGGACTGCATCAAGAGAAAAAGCTTCTTCACAGCATAGGAAACAGTTGACAAAATGAAAAGACAACCTACAGAATGGGAGAAGATATTTGTAATGACATATCAGATCAAGGGCTAGTATCCAAGATCTATAAAGAACTTATCAAACTCAACACTCAAAGAACAAATAATCCAATCAAGAACTGTGCAGAAGACATGAACAGACATTTCTCCAAAGAAGACATATGAATGTCTTGAATGACATATGAATGACCAACATATACATTAAAAAATGCACATCAGGGAAATACAAATCAAAAACCCCAAGGAAGTACAAGTCAGAACAACTAAAACTAATAAGACTGGAAACAATAAATCTTGGCAAGGATGTGGAGAAAGGGGAATTCTCTTACGCTGTTGTTAGGAATGCAAGTTGGTGCAGCCACTGTGGACAACAGTGTGGAGAGTCCTCAAGAAGTTAAAAATAGAGCTACTCTATGACTCAGTAACTGCCCTACTGGGTATAGACACCAAAGATACAGATGTGAAATGAAGGGGCAACTGCACCCTAATGTTCATAGCAACAATGTCCACAACAGCCAAACTGTGGAAAGAGCCTCGACGTCCATTGATGTGTGTGTGTGTGTGTGTGTAGAGAGAGAATATTCATATATTGAACATTCATATTGAATTAATATATATTCATACATATATATATATGAATACTGTTCAGCCATCACAAAAATGAAATCAACCATTTGCAACAATGTGGATAGGACTAGAGGATATTATGCTAAGCAAAATAAGTCAATCAGAGAAAGACAATTATCATATGGTCTCACTCATATGTGAAATTTAAGAAACAAAACAGAAGATCACAGGACAAAAGAGGGAAAAATAAAACAAGATGAAATCAGAGAGGAAGACAAACCATAAAAGACTCTTAATCATAGGAAACAAACTGAAGGTTTCTGGAGGGGAGGTTGTTGGGGGATGGGGTAACTGGGTGATGGACATGAAAGAGGGCATGTAATGTAGTGAGAACTGGGTATTATATTAGACTGATAAATCACTAACCTCTACCCCTGAATCTAATAACACATTATATTTTAGTCATTTGAATAAAAATAAAAATAAAATAAAATGAGTAAAAATTATTTCTTACTCCTCCATATTTGTTACCCATTCTTCTCTTATTCACATATCCCAGTCCTGACTGGTTTTCTTTAATCCAGCCTGGCCTTTCCCACAACTTGCAGCTGACAACACATACCCCACCACCCTCATCTTTCTTTCTTACCTCCCCTCATTTTTAAATCTATCTTCTCCCAGATTCAAGCTTCCTTTATGCTCCTGCATTCTATCTCCAGTTGGTTTTGGTGGTAATAAAATTTTTCCCTTCTCTCTTTTTTCAGACTAGTCAACTGATCTTCATTTTTCCCATATTGATCTGCAGTATTCTCTAAAATATTTTTCCTCTGATACTTTCCACTCCTGGCTGCTGCAAGGAATTTTACTCACACCAATTCAGGTATTATAACATAATAAAACCCAGGGCTATTTCCCATAGCCAGCAATCTTCAGTCAATACAGGGGAAGGAAGAAGGGAAAATCCAAATAAATCTTTTCATTTGCCAAAAGGCCTTTTTCTTCTAATTCCGAATCTGCAAGTCCAACATATTAATCTGGGTCAGATTTATTTGACTAGTGTCAGTATGCTCCTGGTGCAACACTGGCTATCCAAGTAACTGCTCTGCATAACCCACCCCAAAGCCTCAGGTTCAGTCTTGAACATGTCTGACACTTGATTTTACCTTTCCACCATCAGGTTGAGCTCTGTGGGCTCCAAGCACTGTATGCTCCTGGTACCTGACTACTACATATCCTCTCATATCTCTGTGCCTTTGCAGGGGACTCTGCTGCAGACTAAGCCTGAACACAACTTAGCATTCACTGAATGTTCTATGTTTGGGACACTGTGTTTAGTCCTGGGGATAAGAAAATCACTAGGATTAAAATCCTGTTCTCAAGTAGGTCACAGTCTGGAAAAGGAAAATAGGTGCATCGAAAGTATGTAAATTACAAAAAGGAGTTGATATCTGACCCAAATATTGGGAGATGAGTAGAAATTTGTAGAAATCCAAATTCAATAGGCATTTCTCTTACTGTGCCTTGAGTTCTCTGAAGAATTCAACTTGATTTAATTCTTAAAACAAGGCCATCCTTTTGGTATAGCAGAAAATAGAAGTTATGGCTTAAGAGGTAAAGTAGAGTGAGCGATACTGAGCCATAATGAAGAGTACCTCTGAAAAGGCAAGGTCTTCCAAAGAAAAGAGATAGATCAGGAAATGGCCAAAAGAGCTGAAAGGTAACATGATGCTTTACATAGCTGTGTGCAAATGAGATTTAAAAATATATTTCAACTCATGATTTCTTTAATTGAGAAGAAATTGTACCATTAGAGAATCTCTTTTTGATTACTGTATTTATCCCACTAGCACTTTCTCTAACTAGGGATAATATTTATATTTGAGCAAAAAAATAAAAATTTTAGTGATTCTTTTCTAAAACCTTCAAGAAAACATAAATAAAGTGGTACATTTTTAAAATATGATTACTCATCTACAACAGGAAATATGATTCAAGTTTTTTATACTTAATACACGGATTATTTTATCAGATCAACCTGCATAGGCCAAAGCTGAGATGCCTGCCCTGCTGGGTGAGATATTTTGTATACAAGTTTATTGCCAAACTACCAACATAAAAGCCAAGACCCTTTAATGATTTCTTTCCTAATTTAAAACTGCTCACTCTGTTGAAGGGTTCTTACTTGATTCATATTCAGTTATTATCTGATTAGGACCATTTCCCTAACTTAAAGAAGAAATAAATCCTGAGCAAATTCAGTCAATTCTTATTCTGGTTCAGAAATCTTCAGTCTTGTCAGCCAAATGGCATCCCTTCTCCCATCTGTGTTTCTACAGTAGCTACAAAAAGCTTACCTGGCCCCACCTCTGGTTTTTTGAATGGTCCTGGGAATGGCCTCTGGTTAAAGCTGAGCCAATCAAGTCTTTCATCAAGGACTTGCTACCTGGCGATGAGGGAAGGGATTCAGTGAGCAAAGAAGCTGTGAGGTTTGCTGCTTGAGAATGCTTGATGCAACCTCTCCCACCAGGTAGGTGAAGTTGGCCTGCAGGTGAGAAAGTGGGTGGAACATAGGTGGAAAGTAAGGCTGCACATGGAGTGTGCACAACATTCCCCACCTTGCACCTGGTTTCATGGGCCCCTAAGGTTTAACTCTATCACTACACTTCCTGGTGCAGGAACCCACAATTTTCCATGTTTGTTTTTCCATGTTTTAATTTTATTTTCTTTATTTACAGCCATAAGAGTTGTGAATAATAACCATTCAAACACTTAAAGGATAATTGTATTCATTATCACAAAACCTGAAAGTAAGTTACAATCTCATACCTTTATTATATAAGGTCACCAGTACTACGATATGTTATTAGATATTGTATCTATGATTTATTTTAAGAAATTGGCTCAGATGATTATGGAGGTAGAAAATCACAGGCCAGCAGGCTGAAAGCCAGGCAGTATTTGATGCTGCAGCTTTAAAGCAGAATTCCTTTTCCAGGAAACCCTAGTCTTTGCCCTTAATGTCTTCAAATAACTGGATAAGGCCCTTTCATGGGGCCTTGTTATGGAGGGAAATCTGTTTTTTTTTTTTAAGTCCACTGATTGTAAATATTAGCTATGTCTATGAAATTGGTGTTGGATCAAACAACCATGTACTTACTACAATCTGGCCAAGCTGGCACATAAGACTTACTATCATGCTGTCTTTATTCCACAAATATCTAAATAATTGGACAACTTTTAAGTATCTTTTTTTAAAGACTCATTTATTTGAGAGAGAAAGAGAGAGAGAGAAGGGGTGAAGGGTGAGGGGCAGGGGGAGAGAGAATCTCCAGCAGACTCCACATTGAGCAGAGAGCCTAACATGGGGGCTCTATCCCAGGACTCTGAGATCATGACCTGAGCCTAAACCAAGAGTCAGAAACCACTAAGGCTGCATCATCTAGGCACCCCAACTTTTAAGTGTCTTTCCTGTTCCCTAATTTGGGTAAATAAAATATGTCCATAGACCTAATACTCTAGAGCTTTAAATTGAGCCTTATGATTCTGAAGCTAGTAATAAAGCACTCAGATAGTATTTATGCAATGTATAAGGTCAGCAAAAATCCCTGAAGTGAATTACATCCCTGTAGGCACAACAGGACCATCAGTGATTATTCTGAATATAAATATCAAGTATTTACTCAGTAACAGGTAAAAGCTTTTGTGTAATGTTGTTTTGCTGCTGAGCATTATAGGTAAAAACATGAATATTCCTTCTGAAATAATGAGGTGCTAAATCAGCATCCACCAAAAAATATTTTAGAGAATCGATATTCATTTATTTAATCTTGCTGCCTTTCCTAACCAACACCCGAAAGCAAGGTTACTTTAAAACATTTGATAAATAGTGTAACATCAAATGGGAAAATTAATCAGTGCTTTTCTTCTAACGCATAGCAATCCATCATGCATGGACGATTTCCTTTCTTTTAAAATGCTGCTTATGTACTACTGTTCAAATATTTACAGGTGTTCTTCTTTATATAGTGTTACTTGATCCATGGGGTGGATATTCAGTAGATTGACTTTGGATCAATAATTTAGCATAATAATCTTTAAATAATACAGCAAGACCAGAAAAAAAAGTCAGAATAGAAGTCAGGAGATGGATGTGCTTGTTTAGACCTTGGGCAAATTATTTCATCTTAAAATAGGTCAAGAACATTTGATGGAAGAAAAACTGGGTTTAAGTTCACACTTAAACTCTCGCTAGCCATACAATCTATGGAAAGGTTAGACCTTCATTTTTTCTCCACTGTAAAACTTTGATAGCTGTAGCAGCTTTCCAGAGTGGCCGTGAATATGAAATATGAAGGCATTTAGCACAAGGCCTGGCACAGACGGCATTCAGGAAATGCACACTAGTTTAATTTTCCTCTCTTGGTGTTAGTTTTTCTCATCACTATAATTTAGAGGATGGGCCAAATGACTCCTTAGGTGCAGTCTTCTCCCAAATTTGTGTGTTCTAAAGACTAATGATAAATTTATTTGCACTTTGAATAGTCAGTTCCATGAAGTTTTCTATTCAACTGTGCCCTTTTCAGAGAAGGCTTAGGATAAAGACCCAGCAAAGACTCCTAACGTGTCCCTTGTTAGGAGACAGTGCTATGGAAGATATTTAGTACTTTATTTATGACAGCAGGCAGCTATCTTAACTGAATTAGTCTCTGATAACATGAAAAACATGGCTTTGTAGTGAGTTGCTTTGGAGCATGAATATGTCTGGTTCCAGCTATTCCTGATTTTAACCAATGACTTATGTTCGCAAAATCTTAGTGCTTTTTCTATTAATCACCAATGTCTCTTTATAGATAGTAAAGCAGAAATCAAAGTTAACCAATTAGTCTTATAAATCAAGGATGAATGAGCCTACCTCTTTGAAAATAACAAACTTGTCCAACTACCAGGGTGATGCTCTGGTCATGGTTACAAGAACTTGGGAAAGTTAAATTAAGAAAATCATTGTGAAATTTCTGTTCATGTCTTTTGCCCATTTCATGATTGGATTGTTTGCTTCTTTGCTGTTGAGTTTAAGAAGTTCCTTATAGATCTTGGAAACTAGCCCTTTATCATCATTTATCGTCATTTGCAAATATCTTCTCCCATTCTGTAGGTTGTCTTTCAGTTTGGTTGACTGTTTCTTTTGCTGTGCAGAAGCTTGTTATCTTGATGAAGTCCCAATAGTTCATTTTTGCTTTTGTTTCTCTTGCCTTCATGGATGTATCTTGCGAGAAGTTGCTGTGGCCAAGTTCAAAAGGGTGTTGCCTGTGTTCTTTAGGATTTGGATGGAATCTTGTCTCACATTTAGATCTTTCATTCATTTTGAGTTTATTTTTGTGACTGGTGTAAGACACAAAATTTCATTCTTCTGCACATGGCTGTCCAATTTTCCCAGCACCTATTATTGAAGAAATTGTCCTGCTTCCAGTAGGAATGTGAACTGGTATAGCCACTCTGGAAAACTGTGTGGAGGTTCCTCAAAGAGTTAAAAATAGAGCTGCCCTATGACCCAGCAATTGCACTACTGGGGATTTACCCCTAAGATAAAGATGCAGTGAAAAGCCGAGACACGTGCACCCCGATGTTTATAGCAGCCATGTCCACAATAGCCAACTGTAGAAGGAGCCTTAGTGTCCATCGAAAGATGAATGGACGGGGATCCCTGGGTGGCTCAGCAGTTGAGCACCTGCCTTCAGCCCAGGGTGTGATCCTGGGGTCCCGGGATCAAGTCCCACATCGGGTTCCCAGCATGGAGCCTGCTTCTCCTTCTGTCTGTGTCTCTGCCTCTCTCTCTCTCTCTCTCTCTGTGTGTGTGTGTGTCTTTCATGAATAAATAAAAAACTTAAAAAAAGAAAGATGAATGGATAAAGAAAATGTGGTCTATATATACAATGGAATATTCCTCAGCCATTAGAAACGACAAATACCCACCATTTGCTTCAACGTGGAGGGAATTGGAGGGTATTATGCTGAGGGAAGTAAGTCAATCAGAGAAGGACAATCATTATATGGTTTCACTTATATGGGGAATATAAAAAAATAGTGAAAGGGATTAAAGGGGAAAGGAGAGAAAATGAGTGGCAAAAATCAGAGTGTGACAAAACATGAGAGACCCCTAACTCTGGGAGACAAACAAGGGGTAGTGGGCAGAGGGATGAGTGATGGGCACCGAGGGGGGCACTTGACAGGATGAGCATTGGGTGTTATACTATATGTTAGCAAATCGAACTCCAATATAAAAGTATACATATATATGAAAAAAAAAAGATGGGGATCCCTGGATGGCTCAGTGGTTTGGCAGCTGCCTTTGGCCCAGGGCACGATCCTGGAGTCCCAGGATTGAGTCCCGCCTCAGGCTCCCTGCGTGGAGCCTGCTTCTCCCTCTGCCTGTGTCTCTGCCTCTCTCTCTCTCTCTCTCTATGTCTCTCATGAATAAATAAATAAATAAATCTTAAAAAAAAAGAAACTCATTGTGATCAACTGCACATAATTTTCTAAGTGTAATCCCGCATTAATTTCCAATCTGAAAACAAATGAAGAAGTCACAAAGTGTTAGCTCTTGGAGTCCCTTCACCCATCAAGTAAAACCTCCTCTAGCCCATCTTTTGAAATTCTATGTCTGCTGAGATTTCCTCGTCCTGGAGACATAGGAGCCATGGAACAGAACCACATCTCTCACCCATGGAAGGTAGGTACAGTCTCAGGGTCACTCGCTGGCCCACAGACTGTGTCCTCCTGTCACTCTTGGGTATGTTCTTCTGAAGCTGCACCATGTCATATAGTCAGTAAGTATAGTCACTGTCCACAACTCTCAAATAAATTATGCAAACAAAATATGTGTATAGAGGGGCACGTGGGTGGTTCAGTGGATAAGTGTCTGCCTTCAACCCAGTGTGTGATCCTGGAGAGCTGGGATCGAGTCCCACATCAGGGTCCCTGCATGGAGCCTGCTTCACCTTCTGCCTGTGTCTCTGCCTCTCTCTTTGTCTCTAATGAATAAATAAATATAATCTTTAAAAAATATATGTATAGAAATGGAAATGGAGGAACAGTACATTTTAAAATGGTGACTTGTGATTTGAGGGATATTTGCAATATTCAGGGGGAAGGGGGCTTGTCAGGTAGGCCACCCTTCCCCTGGCCTTGATATTGATGGCAAAAAAAGTTTCAAGGGAAAGAGTTTCTTATTCACTATATGCTTCTGCTCTTGTGGTCTGTCTTTCTGAATTATTGCACAGCTGCTCCTAACCAATAGCACTTTTAAGTGTGGGGAACAAATGATCTCCCAATTTTGAAATGTCCTGGGACATTCTTTCCCAGAGTTCATTTCTCAGAATGAGTTAATAGATGTTATATATGTTTAAAGGGGGCAGTTTCCTGGGCATGTGCATTTAGTAAACATAAAAGTTTTGTTGTTGTTGTTGTTTTCTAGAACTTCTCAGAACCTAGAACATGCAGACCTTTTTTTTTTTATAAATTTATTTTTTATTGGTGTTCAATTTGCCAACATACAGAATAACACCCAGTGCTCATCCTGTCAAGTGCCCGCCTCAGTCATGCAAACTTTCATTATGAATATCTAAGAAAAAGATAAAGAATATTTCCAAAGTTTATTTGGCCATTGTTGTGGGTTGAATCATGTTCCCCAAAAAGATTTATTGAAAGCTAAATCCCTGGTACTTGTGAATCTGATCTTATTGGAAATAACCTTTATAGATACTATGCTCTGAATTGTGTCCCAATATTTAAATGTTAAAGCCCTAACTACTAATGTGACTGTATTTGAAGTAAGAAAGTAATTAAGGTTAACTGAGTCCAGTAGGACTAGTACCCTTATAAAAAGAAGCACCAGACATGCTTCCTCTTTCTCTCTCCTTCTCCCCCTCCCACTCCCACCCTCCTCTTCCTCCTAATTCTTCCTCCCTTCCCTCTCCTTTTCTCTCTCCACCATAGGAGGGCACAGCAAGGAGGCACCCATCTGCAGGCCAGGAATAGCACTTTCACTAGACACAGAATCTGCCCATCCCTTCATCTTGGACTTCCCAGCCTCCAAAACTATGAGAAAATAAACTTTGGTTTATGCCTCCCAGCCTATAAGTGTTGTGTTATATCAGCTAGAGCTAAGATGCCAGTTCTAATCAAGCTACAATGAGGTCACACTAGATTATGGTGGGCCTGAATACAGTGACTGTGTCCTCATTAGAGGGAGGTTTAGACACAACCCACACAAAGGGTACATGACCTTGTGAACTTAGGGGAGGAGAATGGAGTTATGTGACACAAGCCAAAGAACATGAAGGATTGCTTCAACCAGCAGAAGCTAAACTAGGCAGGTGGATGATTAGTTTTGGAGGAAGCACAGCCCTGTTGGCACCTTGATTTTAGACTTGTAGCTTCCAGAGCCATGAGAGAATAAATTTCTGTTATATAAATCTATCCAAGTTTGTGGTACTTTGTTATGGCAGCCCTCGAAAATTAACTAGCCATGGAAACACCTTGCTCTGTGGAAAAATCTAGAGAATTAAGAATCCATGGAAAAGTGTTGGGAAACATTGTCTTTAAGCCTACAACCCCTCCACACCATAACTGCCCTTTAAGACATATATTAGTTCCTTTAGGTTTACTCTAACCCACTTACACTCTCCCTCCTCTGAACTCTTATCATCCCATATCATTGGCCATCTTCTCATTGCTTTGTAATATTCTTGAATTATTTTATCTTAGTAAATCTTACAGCTGTCCTTGATGCAAGCTTGCAATTTGGGATTTAGCTCAACAGATCCTTACATGAGCATGCCAGTTCACTCTGCTCCCACACACTCAGATTGTTCCATCTTAAATGCCCTGTCTTTGTTCTCTCATCTCCCACTCTCCACTATCCATTTCCATAACTCTAAAGTTTTCCAAAGTCCAACTGAACTGTCACTCCCTGAAATCCCTCAGCATTCCTAGTCAGAAATAAACTCTTCCATCTCTGAAGCCACAAAGCACGTATTCCTTTGATATAGCACTTTTTACCGTGTTGTATTTGGACTGAATGAACTGGCCCCGTGTATCATTATCTGTGGAACATGAGGTCGCATCTGCTCATTTCTATGGTTTTGCTTTGCCGAGTACAATATGCAGGGTGGAGAAAAGCCCAGTGCTCTGGAACAGGACAAACTTTGCAGAAGAAAAGAAAACTGAAAGTGATGACTGGACACTTGTATGGCTAATTAGAGAGAAACATGGAAAACAGAACAAATGGCTAACTATCCACGTGAATTCACGATGTGCTATGTAAACTTCTCCAGCTCCTAAAGAAAACATCAGTAAAGTTTACGTGAATCACCAATGCAAGAATGTCCCTGTGTGTATGTGAATTGACAGATGAAGCAAAAAGCAAAGTTAAACTCTAAGATGGGTGAGAAGTAAAAATAAAGGTTATCAGCTGTGTTGAGGTTGCACATATTATTTATATGTTTTCTGTATAAACTGTAAACTACCAGAGGTTGCGGTAGTTTCTGAAGGAACTTTAGATTCCTCACAGTTGCTAGCATGATCTTATTGCATATTAGTAAACACTTTTAGTGTTCCCATGAGCTAGATGCTATAACGATAATTTGATTCTTGATGCATGAAGTGTTTGTAAGGAACAAAGATGGCTCAGGTGAATCACCCAAGTTATATGGATTATAAGTGGCAGATGAGGGTTTTGGACCCATACAATGACACCAGATCTTCCACACTTGGCCAGCTGTCCTGAGCCCCAGTGTGTAAGCAGCTGCTGAATAAGTGAAATGAATAAATATTCAATGTTTATTAAATGCATGCTGATGGATTGATATTTAGGGCTTGTTCCTGGCCTTTTTAGATAAAATCATAGGAAAAGATTAGGTATTTTCCTCCAAATACTTTCATGGTAGAGGTAGAGTATTGGCCAAAAAGAGCGGTGGTTCTGATTCTGGTCCTCATGTTTATATTCCCTACTGGAATTTCTATTGCAGCCTCAACAAGAAGCTGCTAAGAATAAGGTTTACTTATGATACGGCATAATAAGCAATGAAAATGGGTAATGACTTAATTTCCAGCACAAATCAGAAGTCTGGAGTAAAACCACAGGACCCATGAAATCTAGCAGAACCAGTCAAGTGAATAATTATTTGACTACTTGATGCAAGGTATGGGGTGAACTCTGAGACATCAGTGATTGTCATAAGTTATCCATCTTCCTTTTTTTCCACATTTCAATCACTTCAATATTACTAAAAAATAGAGGATTGAGGCAGGCAGAACATGCCCAGAAACTAAATAAATCACTAGTATAATGACTCAAAAAGGAAAGAAAAAAATTAATATAAGCCAAGAGAAATTTTGGATTAGTTCTGAAAGACAAATAATAATCAAAAAGAGGGATCCCAGGGTGGCGCAGCGGTTTGGCGCCTGCCTTTGGCCCAGGGCACGATCCTGGAGACCCGGGATCGAATCCCACGTCGGGCTCCCGGTGCATGGAGCCTGCTTCTCCCTCTGCCTGTGTCTCTGCCTCTCTCTCTCTCTGTGACTATCATAAATAAATAAAAATTTTTAAAAAAATAATCAAAAAGAAAAATAACTTAGCTAAAAGCTAACTAATCAGATTAATTAATAACTCTCCCTGCATTAGATTATTTGTTCCAATAAGGATATAGCAAAAATAAAGTGAGGGGACACTATATCTTATCTGGACCTGCTTTAGAAAGGTTTGCATAAAATTGAGAAATTTATCTTACTGATAAAATACTAGAAACATAAAGAAGGAAAAATATTTTAAGATAATGGAAATATAAATTAAAAATTAGACTCAAAGAAAATTTAGATCCCACCCCCAGGTCTTATAGCTCTGAGTTTTTCACATTAATATTATTTTCTACACTTGTACAAAAATTAATAATTACATTTAAAATACTTTTTATTTTACTGGTTTAAGTCCAAGATGTTACAATTTTCATATAATGTGTTCCACAAATATTAAGGCCTTGTTTTCAGAGATATGGTTATTAAAAAAAAAATTCTAAGGGCACATGGGTGGCTCAGTGGTTAAGTGACTAACTTTGCCTCCGGTCATGATCCCGGGGTCCTGGGATTGAGTCACGCATCAGGCTCCCTGCGAGAAGCCTGCTTTCCCTCTGCCTATGTCTCTGCCTCTCTCTGTGTGTCTTTTGTGAATAAAAAAATAAAATCTTAAAAAATAAAAAAATCTGAAAAGAGCAAAAAAGAAGAGTTGACTGAAGATTTTATTAAATAATGACTGGCACAGTGTTCTTGTCTCCACTTCCTGAAAATAAGATCACGCATTCTTGTTAAAGATTAGCTTTTTCAAAATAATGCTATCGTGAGACTCTAGAAGCTGGAGATATTGGGAGAATGTTAATCATAAGCACTCTCCAGAAGAACTAGACTCCCAGGGCAATCCTCCTTATCCAGAAAACCCTGCCTCGCTTTGTAGAGCAACAGGGATTTATTACCCACTGGACACTCACACTTCAAAATCTACTTAGATTCAAGAGGTGAGGCTGGCAGTCATCAGCCTAGGATCAAGTTAAGGACCACCTGCTGACTGTAGCATGGGTGAAGTCATTGCATGATCCTGGCCCTTCATAGTCTGAGCAGAAAAAATCTGAATTTTACCTCTTTATTGATGTTGGAGCCTCCTACATACCTTGAATATTTAGATACTGCAGTCAAACCTGTAACAAAACTATGTCTCTTCAGTTTTGTTTAATCCTAGGTATGTCACTGTTTTTGGTGCAATTGTAAATGGGATCAATTTCTTTTTTTTTTTTTACTGCCTCATCATTCATTGGTGTCTAGAAATCATGCTCCTTCCCCAATGTAGATCCATAAAGTCAATCCCAGCTTATAGGTTAGACTGCAAATTTGCCCATATTTAACAATGTTGTTTAAATTCTGACCTTTCCAAACTTGAAGCTATACACATGTGACCCAGACATAGTTTGTGATTAATGAAACAATTATTAACTGTACTACGACCCAATGTCACTCAATAAAGAAAATTACTATTTCAAATCAAATTAGTAGATAAGCAGCACCTTTGAGGTGCCCCAGGGTAAGAATGAGAAGACTCCTGACTGATACTTATAAAAATTCAGCTTCCTGAGCACAGTTCATCTCTAAATAGTCTCTAAATAGATTATTTTAATTTATTTGCACAGGTTTCATATTTGCATCCCCATTTTAGGCAGGATAGAACAGATTTTAAGGCAACTTGTATTAGGGAAATAACATGTGATTAATTGAATGAATATTAAGATAAGGTAAAAGAATGTTTCCCAGGCTCATAAACTCAACTATATCTGGACACAGGTTTTACTTTATCTAAAGAAAAATGTATACCTTAAAGAGGGTGACCTGCTCATAAAAAGAAGTCAGAAGAATTAAACGTGGTCAATATTTATTGACCTGAAAGTATAGTTTTCAAGATAATTGAAAACATGACTCTCAGACAAATGAAAAGTTAGCAAAGTTGACTAAAATTTACTAATTAAGGAAACAGCTAAATAGTATCCTAGTACAAAGAATTTAAGACAATGGATATTTATTTTAAATGGAAAAGGTAATGCTAAAATAGGATTGCAAAGTTAGATGTAAAACTGGTTAATATTGATGATGATAATAATTATAGTCCAAACAACATCCTACGGTAATTATTTAATTAACTTCAAATATTGCTCCAAAAAAAGTTCAAAAACTATCTGCCAAGATGATGTTTCAAAAAAGATGGCAACATAGGAGGCTCTGGAATTTCCTTTCTTCCATGGACATCTCAAATATACATCTACACACAGAGCAATTCTCTCTGAGAAAGATCCAGAAGCTAGTTGAGTGGCTCCTACATGTCGGGTAACTGAAAAGGAACTAGTATCAAAATGGATAGAAAAGGCTAAGACAAACTCTTGCCATCAATTATACCTCTGGTCCACAGTCATAAAGTCAGGAAAGAACTCCAATTCTCAGCTTCTCCCGGAGGAGCAAAGGGTTTGGAACACACATATAGCACCTCAAACTTTGAGTCTCCTGCTCAGGGTGATGGCAAGCAAAGAAACCGTTTTTAAATGCACACAGAATGTGGCTCACAGCTATAAACCAGGGCTCAGCTCCAGAGAACAGGCAAAAATGTCAACAAGGTTGGGAGAACAATGCACGAACAAAGTGAGAATTTTGACAAAGAGAGAAAATATTTTAAAAGAACTACCAGATAAAGTATTCTTGGTTGCATGTTCTTCTCATTTAGGACCCTGAATATATCCTGCCAGCCCTTTCTGGCCTGCCAGGTGTCTGTGGAGAGGTCTGCTGTTACCCTAATATTCCTCCCCGTAAAAGTCCGGGATTTCTTGTCTCTTGCTGCTTTAAGGATCCTCTCTTTATCTTTGGAATTTGCAAGCTTAACTATTAAATGTCGAGGTGTTGAACGGTTTTTATTGATTTTAAGGGGGGATCTCTCTATTTCCTGGATCTGAATGCCTGATCTTTGTACACTGTGTCCTAGATGGCAGTAGAGTATAGTGGTTAAGGGCTGAGTTCTGCAGCAAAGCCACAGCTGCCTGCACATAATGGGCCTGCCTCTTGTGTCACCCGACTGCTTCCTCACCTATAAAATGTGAACAGTAGAACTTTATCTACTTCTCAGCAATAACTGAAGGATTGAATCTAGTGTGCCTGGCACTCAGTTAATACTGATGATTATTATTCATCTTGATTCATTTTGATTTTTCCTCCATATTTCCCTTTAATGTCAAATGGTCAAAAGCCAAAAAAAATTTTTTTTAAATAAAAATTCAGGCCTTTCTCTTTAAAAAAAAAAAAAAAAAAGTACTACCAGAAATCTCAGAGCCTAGAATGTATGAACTGAATTAAAAATTCAATAGAGAAAGTTGATAACAGATTTGATTAATTAGAAGAAATGTTCAGCAAATTTGAAGACAGGAGAGTAGAATTCATTCAATCGGAGAAGCAAAAACAAAGAAGTGAAAAAGAGTGAAGATGGCTTAAAGGATTTACATAATATCATCAATATAGTCATCATAGGGATACCAAAATGAGAAGAGGGAGAGAAAGGGGCAGGAAGTTATTCACAGAAAAAAAAATGGCTGGGGGATCCCTGGGTGGCTCAGCGGTTTGGCGCCTGCCTTTGGCCCAGGGCATGATCCTGGAGTCCCAGGATCGAGTCCCACATCGGGCTCCCGGCATGGAGCCTGCTTCTCCCTCCTCCTGTGTCTCTGCCTCTCTCTCTCTATGTCTATCATAAATAAATAAATAAATAAATAAATAAATAAATAAATAAATAAATAAATAAATGATTTTTAAAAAAAGAAAAGAAAAAAATGGCTGAAAATGTCCCTAACCTAAAGGGTAAAATAGACATTCAGATTTAAGAAGCCCAAAGAGTATCAAATAAGATGAAAACAAAGATATCCACACTAAGGCACTTTATAATTAAATTGTCACAATTTAAAGACAAAAGACTTGAATGTAAACCTGAAACCATGAAAATCCAAGGAGAAAATGCATGCATAGGGATAAACTCCTTGACACTGGTCTTCGTAATGATTATTTGGATTTGACATCAATAGCAAAGGAAAAAAGCAAAATTAAACAAGTGGGACTGCATCAAACTAAAAAGCTTCTGCACAGCAAAATAAACCACCAACAAAGTGAAAAGGCAGTCTATGGAGCAGGAGCAAGTATTTGCAAATCACATATCTGATAAACAGTTAATATCCAAAATATACAAGGAGCTCATAGAACTCACTAGGAAAAAACAACCCAATTTTAAATGGACAGAGGAACTGAATAGACGTTTTTCCAAAGAAGATATTTAAAAGTGGCCAAGAAGTACATGGAAAAGTGTTGACCAGCCCTCATCTTCAGGGAAACACAGAATAAAACCACAATGAGATGTCACCTCACACCTGTGAGGATCGCTGTTACCAAACAGAACAGAGATGACTCATGCTGCCAAGGGCACGAGGTAAAGGGAATCCTTGTACACTGTTGATGGGAATGTAAACTGATAAGGCCACTATGAAAAACAGCATAGAACTTTCTTAAGAAATTAAAATTCAGTTAATTAAAAATTAACTACCATAGATCCAGCAATCCTACTTCTGGATATACATCTCATGAAAATGAAATCATTAACTTAAAAAGGTGTCTGTACTCCTGTGTTCACTCCAGAATAATCCATAAATAGCCAAGACATGGAAACAACTTAAGTATCTGTCAAAGGATAACTGGATAAAGATGAGTGGGTATATACATATACAATACCCTGGAATATTATTTAGCCTTCAAAAAAGAAGGAAATCTTGGCATTTGCAACAACATGGATTAACCTGTAGGGAATTATGCTACGTGACAGAAGCCAGAGAAAAACAAATATTGCATGGTGTCACTTCCATGCCAAATATAAAAAAGAAAAAAACCTAAAACCATAAAGAGAGTAGAGTGGTGGTTGCCAGGGCTGAGGGACGGGGAAAAATAGGAGATATTGGTTAAGGGTACAAGCTTTCAGTTACAAGATAAAGTCTGAGGATCTAATGCATGACACAGCATTTTAATTGTTAACAATGTTTTGTATTGTATAATTAAAAATTGCTAAGAGAGTCGAACTTAAGTTCCTACACACACATAAAAGGTAGAAAATCCATTGATATCTGCTCCCCCTCCATTGATATCTAATAATAGGTAAGACCAAAGTATGACCTTTTCCCAAATATCAATCTTTAAATATAAACCTGTTTCTAGGTTTCCGATTTTGTAAAAAAGAAATTTAAAAAAATTCCTACCTCATTGGAAGATTGTAAAAATTAAAGACATTACATATAAAGGGCTCAGAATCTGCCTCGCATATTATATTGTTTGCAATACATATGAGTTTTAATGATTATTTTATATTATTGCCATTATTATTAGAATATCATCATTTAATTATAATGCATGTTCAAGTCCCACAAACTCAGAGTACTGTTTATTATGACAGGATATACACAAAAATATATACAGGGCATTCACTTGAGCATCAGTTTGTTTTTATTCACTTGCTGGTTCTGTTTTTTTTTTTATTCTTGCATAAATAATACTTCCTGTATTTGACATGTTTTGGTGACTTGATGAATAATGAGCATCATGTATATGGGTTCAAAGGTGCTCATAATACCTTATGCCATACTAATTTCTAATTCACCTCCCTAGAGAACTGGCTACTTGTACGGTATCTCAAATCCCACCTTTCATGTTGTCAACACCGTAGTATACTTGTTAAATGACAGGTCTATCATTAAGCCTTTACTAATTGGGACATAAATATGAAATATTTTTTTTTCCAATCACAGTTCCCCATGTGAATGGTATCAACTCCTCCTTTCAGACTCTTTAACTTGGACGTTTATAAATTCCCATTGTTTTGTTTGTTTTTTTTTTAAGATTTTATTTATTTATTCATGAGAGACAGAGAGAGAGAGAGAGAGACAGGCAAAGGGAGAAGCAGGCTCCATGCAGGAAGCCTGATACAGGACTCGATTCCGGGTCTCCAGGATCATGCCCAGGGCTGAAGGAGGCGCTAAACCGCTGAGCCACCCGGACTGCCCAATTCCCATTGTTTTGACTCATCAACTCATGTTCACTTACTCTATAGTATTTCTATATATTCCTTGGAAATATCATTTTGCATTGTTATCATTCTAGCCAACGACCATGTGTTCATAATTGCCCACCCCTGTCTTGTCTTGACCTGTTTGGTCAGGCTTCCCTCCTCCCAACAGGTCTCTGCACTTTGGTCCACCACACCCCTGAGGATAAGAAAGGGTTTAAATGCAAAACATGCCCCTCTTCCCATTAATGGTACAAAGAGCCTGCTGACCATGAGGACACACAACTTACTGTCAGGTCAAACCCCATCATGCTGTCTGCTCATTCTCTCTCACTTGCCAATGTCCCTTCAAAATTTCCACTAGTCGTGTTTACTTCTGTTTCATTCTTGCATGATTGCACATTTCTGAGATCAGAATGCTCTCCATATTGTGACACCCTTTTTGGATTTTTTGTGGGGAAGTGGGTTGTTTTTAATTTTTTGTTTAAATTCAACTTTGTCAACATGTAGTGGATTATTAGTTCAGGGGTAGAATTTAGTGATTCATCAGTTGTAAATAACACCCAATTCTCATTACATTAAGTGCCCTCCTTAATGCCCATACCCCATCCCTCCACCTACCTACCTCAGTTTGTTTCCTATAGTTGATAGTTTCTTATGATTTGCCTCTCTGTTTTTATCTTGTTTTATTTTTCCTTTCATCCCCCTCTGTTCTTCTGTTTTGTTTCTTAAATTTCACATATGAGTTAAATCATATAGTATTTGTTTTTCTCTGACTTATTTTGCTTAGCATAATACCCTCTAGTTCCATCCACATCATTGCAAACAGCAAGATTTCATTCATTTTTGTGGGATATATATATATATATATATATATACACACACACATATATACATATATACATTCTATTATATCTATATATCTATATATCTATATCTTTATCTATATCTATATCTATATATCTGTATATCTATATATATCTATATCTATATATCTATATATATCTATATATATCATGTCTTCCATTCATCAGTCAATGAACACCGGGGCTCTTTTCATATTTTAGTTTGTGGACATTGCTGCTGTAAACGTTGGGATGCAGGATCCCCTTCAGATCAGTATGTTTGTATTCTTTTTTTTTTTAATTTATTTTTTATTGGTGTTCAATTTACTAACATACAGAATAACCCCCAGTGCCCGTCACCCATTCACTCCCACCCCCCGCCCTCCTCCCCTTCTACCACCCCTAGTTCGTTTCCCAGAGTTAGCAGTCTTTACATTCTGTCTCCCTTTCTGATATTTCCCACACATTTCTTCCCCCTTCCCTTATATTCCCTTTCACTATTATTTATATTCCCCAAATGAATGAGAACATATAATGTTTGTCCTCCGACTGGCTTACTTCACTCAGCATAATACCCTCCAGTTCCATCCACGTTGAAGCAAATGGTGGGTATTTGTCACTTCTAATAGCTGAGTAATATTCCATTGTATACATAAACCACATCTTCTTTATCCATTCATCTTTCGTTGGACACCGAGGCTCCTTCCACAGTTTGGCTATCGTGGCCATTGCTGCTAGAAACATCGGGGTGCAGGTGTCCCGGCGTTTCACTGCATCTGTATCTTTGGGGTAAATCCCCAGCAGTGCAATTGCTGGGTCGTAGGGCAGGTCTATTTTTAGCTCTTTGAGGAACCTCCACACAGTTTTCCAGAGTGGCTGCACCAGTTCACATTCCCACCAACAGTGTATGAGGGTTCCCTTTTCTCCACATCCTCTCCAACATTTGTTGTTTCCTGCCTTGTTAATTTTCCCCATTCTCACTGGTGTGAGGTGGTATCTCATTGTGGTTTTGATTTGTATTTCCCTGATGGCAAGTGATGCAGAGCATTTTCTCATGTGCATGTTGGCCATGTCTATGTCTTCCTCTGTGAGATTTCTGTTCATGTCTTTTGCCCATTTCATGATTGGATTGTTTGTTTCTTTGGTGTTGAGTTTAATAAGTTCTTTATAGATCTTGGAAACTAGCCCTTTATCTGATATGTCATTTGCAAATATCTTCTCCCATTCTGTAGGTTGTCTTTGAGTTTTGTTGACTGTATCCTTTGCTGTGCAAAAGCTTCTGATCTTGATGAAGTCCCAATAGTTCATTTTTGCTTTTGTTTCTTTTGCCTTCGTGGATGTATCTTGCAAGAAGTTACTATGGCCGAGTTCAAAAAGGGTGTTGCCTGTGTTCTTCTCTAGGATTTTGATGGAATCATGTCTCACATTTAGATCTCTTATCCATTTTGAGTTTATCTTTGTGTATGGTGAAAGAGAGTGGTCTAGTTTCATTCTTCTGCATGTGGATGTCCAATTTTCCCAGCACCATTTATTGAAGAGACTGTCTTTCTTCCAGTGGATAGTCTTTCCTCCTTTATCGAATATTAGTTGCCCATAAAGTTCAGGGTCCACTTCTGGATTCTCTATTCTGTTCCACTGATCTATGTGTCTGTTTTTGTGCCAGTATTTGTATTCTTTGGATAAATATCGAGTACTGTAATTGCTGGGTCATAAGGTAGTTCGATTTTCAACTTTTTGAGGAATTTCCATACTGTTATCCACAGTGGCTGCACCAGTTTGCAGTCCCACCCACAGTGTAAGAGAGTTCCCCTTTCTCCACATTCTCACCAACATCTGTTGTTTCCTGACTTGCTAAGTTTAGCCATTCTGACAGGTGTGAGGTAATATCTCATTTTGGTTTTGATTTATATTTCCCTGATGATGAGTGATGTTGAGCATCTTTACATGTGTCTGTTGGTCATATGGATGCCTTTTTTGGAGAAATGTCTGTTCATATCTTCTGCCCATTTCTTGACTGGATTTCTTGGGTTTTGGGGTTTTGAGTTTGATAAATTCTTTATAGATTTGAAATGCTACCATTTTATCTGATATGTGACATACTCTTTTTTTAAAAAGATTTTATTTATTTATCTGATGGTGAGAGAACACAAGCACGGAGAGTGGGAGAGACTCCCCCCTGAGCAGGAAGCCCAATGTGGGACTTGATTCCAGAACTCTGGGAACATGACCCAAGCTGAAAGCAGACATAACTGTCTGAACCACCCAGGTGCCCCGTGACATGTTTTTTGAATAAAATCTCTCCTTATCTAAGTTGGCTTTGCTTTTATTTTATACCAATTCTTACAATATTTCTTTCTGGGGCATAACCTTTATTAGATTTTATTATAGAATAAAAGAATTAATTAGGCAAATTAACTCTACTCTCCACTCTAATAAATCCATATTAAACTGTCTTTTCCCACCATCCTAAAATACTCTCATAAAAATTGCTCTAGAATATTTAACAACATTACACAAGACATATTAATGTACCAAATGTATGGTTTAATTTTGTTTTATGTGACCTCTCTGAGCTTTTGGATTATACTATACAATGTAGGGGAACATATTCTCTCTCTTTCTTTCTCTCTGTCTCACTTTGTCTCTGAAGAATACGATGTTAATTCCTGAGTTCTGGTTCTTTATAATAATCCCTTCATCCTCTCTCAATTTTCAGGTAATTGTCAATATACCCAGGCCTCATTCATTTGTGGTGTTCCTTCATCAAACATTTCTTGAAGCTTTATCATGTTGCCTAGCATTTAGATAGGAGCTATGGGTACTATTATAAACAACACAGACAACACAGGTCTTCATGTGGGGGTAAAAAAATTACAGAAAGACTTGTACTTTTCTCTATTATTGTTAAATCTCCTAGGTATCCCTCTCCTTTTTAAGCTAAGCTCTGTTGCATATTTTAAAGAAAATTGTTTTTAAGATACTTCACAAAGGTTACTTCAAAAGTTCTTTTTGTCATCTACCATTAAATTAATTCTGCTTTATGATGAGTTGGCATAACAGTTTTCCTTGATTTGTGACTTTTATTCTTATAGATGTAACATTGTCACAATTATCATTTTGTGGAGTTAAAAGTGACAGAAACTAACAAAAAAGGTTAATCATAGCCTCACATTCAGATTCAGTTAAAGCACAGCTCAGGTGTTCAGATGTCATTTAGCATCTATCTTCCTGTCTGCTCTGATTTTCTCTGCAATAATTTTTATATAAGAGAATCTTTCCACAAAATAGGATAAAAAGAACAAAACCACTTCGATTATATAATCTATGAACCAAGCAAATTTCACTTAGATAAAGTTTATTTTTTGAAAAAAATCTGGGATTATATGGGCTATAAATTTGCCAATAAGATGTTGGCACTCTGGGAAAAAAAAGGAAGGAAAGAAGGAAGGAAGGAAGGAAGGAAGGAAGGAAGGAAGGAAGGAAGGAGAAAGAAAGAAAAAAGAAAGAAAGAAAGAAAGAAAGAAAGAAAGAAAGAAAGAAAAAAGAAAGAAAGAAGAAAGAAAGAAAGAAAGAAAGAAAGAAAGAAAGAAAGAAAGAAAGAAAGGAAAAGAAAGGGAAAGAAAGAAAAAGAAAGAAAGAAAGGAAGGAAGGAGAGAAAGAAAGAAAGAAAGAAAGAAAGAAAGAAAGAAAGAAAGAAAGAAAGAAAAATAGATATTGGTGCTCCAGTTAGCGGAGTGTGTGCCATTTTAAAGTCATGGGTGAGTGAGTTGGCATTAACCATGCTAGAGGCATGTTGACCAAGAGTGGAAGAGATGTAGTTTCAATGAGAGATGTGAGTCACTGTTAGGAGAAGAGAAATAAACAATCAGTGAAATGGGCACATCTGAGTATAGGGTACCAAGGTGACCCAGAGTGGACACTGCATATTGCCTTTTCCGGGATTGGTTATGTCACTTCCAAGAAAAAAGCCATAAAGATGTGTGAACTTCTACTTTTCTTCCAGATGAGCATGTGTTTTTGCACAGATATTGGTAACAGTATCTTCATAGGATGTAACAATATACAGGAGCTACAACTTTTGAACAAGTGTCTTGTGTGATGAAAATATCATTATCTTCATAACAGATTCAATACACAGGGATACTTGTTGGGACAGAAATGCTAAGATCACCCTTCCTGTTCTTAGCACTAGCGCTGCTATTCCTACACTCAATCTCAGGCCAACTCCAACTTCCACTTCAATGAGCGTCATTTATTTGCACTATAGGAGACATAAAGAAGGGTCAGAGCAAAGACAGAGGAAAAAAAGGCTGAACATACCTGCAGAACATCGCGCAAACAATTTAATTTTACTTGTATAGGAGTTATATATACAACACTATTGAGAGAGAATCCTGGAAAACTAGATACACATCAAATTTTGCAAGATCCTGAGTGGTGCAGATAAGGAACTGCTAATGATTTCTGAAGAGACCGTATAATGAGAACATCATTTTAGGAACAAGGATCTGAGAACAGCAGGTTGGTGGTAAGGGGAGAAACTAGAAATGGAGAAACGGGATCCCTGGGTAGTGCAGCAGTTTGGCACCTGCCTTTGGCCCAGGGCGCGATCCTGGAGACCCGGGATTGAATCCCACGTTGGGCTCCCGGTGCATGGAGCCTGCTTCTCCCTCTGCCTGTGTCTCTGCCTCTCTCTCTCTCTCTGTGTGTGACTATCATAAGTAAATAAAAATTAAAAAAAAAAGAAATGGAGAAACAACAGTTTGTTAGAATAAAACTGAGGTTGAAGGGGAACCGAATGAGTCTGGTGACAGAGAAAGAGAACAAGACAAATATCAGAAAGTTAAAGAGATAATTAAAAGGATTTAAGAACTCTCTCCATTCCTTGTAGGCAAATTTACTCCATCAGAACCTTTTATTTAGAATATCCACCTCTGGATCTCACACCCACAACTCCGTCCACTGGAGTTTTATCCCTACTTCTACCCATGGTTTCTAAAATGTCCAATGATTGTCTTATTGCTCCAGCCAAGTTACCTTTTTGACTATTCTTCTGAGGCTTCACACTCTGCTCTTCCTAAGAGCTATCATGGTATAATATTCTCATCATTCTTCTCACACTTCTCTGGAGAATATTTTAATTCCACCACCTTCATAGAAGCCCTTCCTTCTGCTCATACCTTAGACTGCAAGTTGGCCTTGGTCTATAGCTGTTTATAGTTATGTTATTGTTTTTTCTGTCCATTCTTACTATTTAAATAATTATTGTATAATTTTATGTAAAACTCTATAATCTATATCTCTGTCTATATTCTGAACACTTTCTAATCTCTACATTGACAAAACACTTCTAAACGTGTCTACTGGCTAACATATACACTAGTACTTCACACTTAATAAATCTAAAACTCAAAACTTCAGATTGCTTAAAATCAGATTTTCCTAATTTTAATCCAGTCTCAGTTAATAAAACTACTATACATCTTGTCATGCAGGTCAGAACCTAGGAATGTCATTGATTAATCTTTTTATCCTAAATGAAATAAAAGATGAAAGCATGTTAATTTCACTTCCTACACATTGCTCCAACATAACCATTCCTCTCATCATTTTTCACATGGACTATGCTATAATCTAATAATTGGTATTTAAGAATCTTGTTTTGATCAAATCAAATGTCTTCCACACCTAAACCAAAGAGATCAATGCAAAATATGAGTTTGTTCATACCACTCTTCCATTTAAAACATTCAAAGACTGTTTATTCCTTTTCGAATAAAATCCAAGACCAAGGTGTAAAATATCCTCAAAGAAGTGACTCTACTCATGTCCAAGACTCATGACTCATTACTTAAATTTTATTAATGAAAATGTAAGTGGATTTCTTTTCTTTTTTTTTTATTTTTTATTTATTTATGATAGTCACACAGAGAGAGAGAGAGGCAGAGACATAGGCAGAGGGAGAAGCAGGCTCCATACACTGGGAGCCCGACGTGGGATTCGATCCCGGGTCTCCAGGATCGCGCCCTGGGCCAAAGGCAGGCACCAAACCGCTGCGCCACCCAGGGATCCCTGGATTTCTTTTCTTTATGATTTTATTTATTTATTCATGAAACAGAGAGAGGCAGAGACACAGACAGACAGGCTTCCTGCGGGGAGCCCAGTGCGGGACCTGATCCCAGACCCTGGGATCACACCCTGAGCAGAAGGGAGACGCTTAACTGCTAAGCCACTCACACATCCTTGTAAATGGATATCTTAAAGATCATGGGTTTATTCTTTAAATACTAGTAGAACTTTGAAAGTTGCTAGGACAGTAGATCTTTAAAATTCTCACCACAAGAAAAAAAAGGTACTTGTCACTATATGTGGTGATAGAAGTTAATTAGGCTAATTAGAGTGATCATTTCACAATATATACAAATATCAAATCATTATATTGTACATTTGAAACTAATATGCTATATGTAAATTATATCTTAATTTTAAAATACACTAGTATACATGTAACTCAGTAAATTTCAATTGTGATTTAGATTCATCTTTTTCTGCTATATTTTTAAAATTTTTATAAATATTGTTTATTCAAGAGAGATTTTTCATAAAGTTATATATCTAGCATATTTCCTCTTGATAGTCATACTTAAAATATATTTATATAACTATCTCAATGTTATTAATATTTGGGACACCTGGGTGGCATAGTTGGTTTAGTGTCTGACTCTTGATTTTTGGCTCAAGTCATGATATTGGGGTCATGAAATCAAGCCCTGCATTGGGCTGTGCTTTCAGTATGGAGTCTGCTTAGACTTCTCTCTCCCTCTCCCTCTGCCCCTTCCACTCATGCTCTCTCTACCTCAAAATAAATAAATAAATCTTTAAAAAAGAATTTATTATATTTATTCTGGATATGAAATGTACAGCTTTCAGAAACCATCAACTATTTCAGGATTATACTATTGCAATGATAAATATACATTTTACTTTAACATACAGAATTTCAACATACAGAGGCATCTGGGTGGCTGTGATGTGCCTTAGGGAAAAATATGAGTGTGACATAAGCTTTGTTCAGGCTGAGTTACAGCGCTGTTGTCCATGAGTTCAATGTTAATTGAATCAACAACACATACTAAATAAGATGTTTGTAAACAGAAACATACGTAAAACAAAGTCATGTGCTACTCAGCTGATGAAAATGTGTGACCAGAAGCAATTCACAGGAACTTAGGAGTGATGGTTCAGTTATTTACTAATTTAGTGTTTGTGAGGACTTTATAGAACATAAGTACCTTGAATAATGAGAACTGGCTATAAATATTCTGCATTGTGCTAGATTTATTATTATTAGAAGTGAAAAAGAAGGTAGTGATATTTTAGAAAATAATCATAGGGGAAGAAGCATATTTTAGAGTGGAGGTAAGAAAACTAAACTTCTCTAAAGAATTTCCCAAAGAAGGAACTGAAATCTAAAGGATATGAAAAAACATTAGCCATTATTTTGGAAAACAGATGACAGACTTATTTCTAAATAAGATTCTGTTGTAACAAGATGCTAAATATAGGAAGAACTGAGGGGAGCATCCACCAGCAGGAGCCAGATGACCATTTCATGTTTATTCCTCATCACTGATTTTTTTTACTTTATTGAGGAATAATTGACAAACATAATCATATATATTTAAAGTGTACATGATGATTAGATGTACATCTATACTTTAGAATGATTACCAAGATCAAGATAATTAACATATCTTCACTTCAGGTAATTAACACATCTATCACTTCACATAATTAACTTTTTTGTGTGTATATGTGGTAGGAAGGCTGAAGATCTACTCTCCACAACTTTCAAGTGTGTGACACCATATTATCAACTATAGTCACCATGCTGTACAGTAGATCCTCAGAACTTATTTTTCTTATAATTAAAAAGTTGTATCCTTTGATCTATACCACCCCATTCCCCCTCCCCTGAACCCTAGCAACCACCATTCTATCCTCTGTTTCTATGAAATCAGTTTTGTTGTTGTTTGTTTTTAAGATTTCACATACAAACAATATCATACAGTATTTGTCTTTCTCTCTCTCGGACTTATTTCATTTCCAGATTCATCCATGTTCTACAAAAGGTGAAATTTCCTTCTTTTTTTGTGGCTGATTCATATTTCATTGCATGTGCATGCCACATCTTCTTTATCCATTCATGAGCATGAGAAGGTCAAAGCAAGAGGCAGACTCTTCACTGAGCAGGGAGCCTGACTCAGGGCTTAATCCTGAGAGTCTGGGATCAGGGTCTTAGCTGAAGGCAGATGCCTAACTGACTGAGCCACCCAGGTGCCCCTTAACTCACTGATTTTTAAAGTTTCTCTTTCTACATGAGGACAGCCAACCACCACCACTCCCCATCCTACCATCACTAAATAAGATTTATAAATCATTTCATTTACGGCAACTCCCTCCACAACACACAATTCAGGAAGGTGGAAAGTAAAACCTAGAAAAAGCAAGTGATGTTTTCCAACCTCCCACACTCAGGAACTTACCTCATCAAGGGTAGGGTGGGCTTGTTATTCAACCTAAATCAGAATTCTACCAATGGGTCTGGAGTCTTATTAACATATCCAAAACAATCTGAGTCCAAGCCCACTACGAGCAAATCGTGGAGCCTGGTTTTTCCTAACATCCATCTAAAGAGACAAGTTTTAAAATATTTTTCCAGAAAAAAAATGTTGGCCAAAAGAAAATGAAAGTGGGCTTTTACATGCATACTAAAACAAAACAAATGCAAAATCCAAAAGATTTCAGGAGACCGGCAGAGAATTATATTAGAATTTAGATTCAAATGAAGGCACTGGTTATTATTTCAATCTTTTAATTATTTCCTCATCAATTTAACAGCTGATAACAGATTCAAAGCACTACATAATTAGGAGTTACCTGTAGACCCAAATTCCTGGCCAACAAATCAAAGTAATTCACACAGAGGTTTTCTTTCAAAATTAGTAAGGAAAATGGAAATTCCAACCATGCATTACACCTAAATAACCGAGGAGTTACCATCTTCATGAGAATTTTGACTAAAATATTGAACCAGGAACCCACCAAGTTTTGTGTAGGGAAGCATTACAGCTACTTGTGAAATGTATATGCAGGTAATTTATTCTGCCTGGATTCAAATCTTGGTTTCATAACTTACTAGTTAGATGAACTTGCAAATGCGGACTGTGCGAGATGTAAAGCCAAAGAGTGCTAAATGTTAAATAAACATTATCCATTATTAATATATACTTTAAAGGCTTTTATCCAAATACACTGTTGGAGAAATATAATTTAAAAAACAAGTTTCCTCCTAGGGGTGCCTTGGTGGCTCAGTCAGTGAAGCATCTGCCTGCAGCTCAGGTCATGGTCACAGGGTCTTAGGATTGAGCCCCACATTGGCCTTCCTGCTCAGTAGGGAATCTCCTACTGGGAGTAGCTTCTCCCTCTCCCTCTGCCCCTCCCCTTTCCTGTGCACACACACTCTCTCTCTCTCAAATAAATAAATGAAACCTAAATAAATAAATAAATAAATAAATAAATAAATAAATAAAATAAATCTCCTCCTAAACCAGAAAATCTCTCCCTGAAGGCAGAAGACAATATTACTATTGAATAAGCATTAAAGCATAATATGATGCACATCACAGGACATCTGCTAAGAGATCGCAAAAGGCAGAAAGAAATAGCACCCTTTTATATTACTAATAAAAACATTCATTTACATACATGTTCTCAAAAACAAAAACTATCACTAGTCCTTAAGTTAGAGGACTTGACAGCACCATTTGTCACACACAGGTCATCCTAAATTCACCTGATAATGGGTGATAATATGTGTTTGCTAACTGTCTTTGTCCAGAGGAAAAACCTATCTAATATCTTTATGACAGTAGTTTCACATCTTGGAGGTAGGCACCTGCTAAAGTTAGGTTCTTATCTCCACAGTAGCTGGTGCTCTATCTTCCCCAATGGCTACATTTCAAGGAGGTGGTTCCCAGGTCCTTTTTTTTTTTTTTTTTTTTTACCCCAGGCCCCCTTCTCAGGGAGAGACTCACCCACCGTGCCACTCCCAGATATGTAAGGCCACCCATCGCTCTCGGGAGGCTCCCTGTGGGATGGCCAAGACACCCCCCCCTCACCTCCCACAAGTGGGCAGCACACTCACTTGTTTCGTTTTCTGTTTATTACTTGCAATCATGGTGTTTGTATAGGTTTATCTTTCCCAATTTTGTTTTCATACAGGAAACTCACGCAAGGTGCTGGGACACCCCGAGGGTGGGTAATGCTTTCTTGGGGGAGACCTGGTGAGGATAGAGGGGGAACCAGAGGGCTGGTTCCTGCCTGGGGCCTCCACCCTCAGACCTGCGGAGGCATAGGTGTTATTTAAAAATCGTTAAAGAAAATTTCAATTTACAATCTTGTTTTGTAAAGCTAGTAAGACACTTATTTAGCTTTTTAAAAAATTAATATACATTTCAAAGAGACAGTAAAAGACCTTGAAATCACAATTTTTTAAAGTAAATATTCTAGGAAAAGGGAAGGGGTGGGAAGACTCTTCCCTTATTTTCAGTTATAAGAATTAAATCTCTTATTTTTAATTTGCATTTGCCTTCATAATCTCAAAATTTGTAAAGGAACCAATATTGCTTATTTATTTAAAAATGCAGGGCAGCCCTGGTGGCTCAGCGGTTTAGCACCTGCCTTCAGCCCAGGGCCTGATCCTGGAGACCCGGGATCGAGTCCCATGTCGGGCTCCCTGCATGGAGCCTGCTTCTCCCTCTGCCTGTGTCTCTGCCTCTCTCTCTTTCTGTGTCTCTCTGTCTCTCATGAATAAATAAAATCTTTAAAAAAATTTAAACTAACATTCTACAAGGTTCTCCTTTCTGAAGTTCTATTTGATTTCTTTTATTTCTTTCTTTTTTTTTTTAGAAAAAAAAATCAATGTTTCTGAGCCCAATAATAGCCAGGCCCAACTGTTACTCTTAAAGGTGGAATGAGTGTCATATGTTATTCAATTCAATTTAGCTATACATTAACTATAATTTCTGCAATTTTTGTCATGCTGCTTCCTATAGATATACTTTCTTATCTTCCCTTATTTTTTATGAGCGCTCTCATCATGGGCTCTGTGAGCAGTGCTGAGGGCCTCTTGGGTCTGGGAGAATGAGAACGTGAGGAGGTAAATGGGTAAAAGAATGAGCAGTTCCTGTCTTCCTTTCCACATTCCTGGAACATATTCATCGAATACATATTTCATGAGATTTCAAAATCAACACGAGATAGCTAATTTCTTTTGACAAACCTGCCAGCCCTTCTATTTCTCTCTACTTTGTACCTTGGCCTATCCTCCTGTGTCTATTAGGAGGTTCACAACTATATGTACAGAAATACTCACAAGAGCAAGCGCCTACACCCAGCTCTCTGTCTAAAATTATACAGGAAACTATTAAAATTCAATTTTAGGGATGCCCAAAAAAGCAAAGAAAAGTAAGCCGTTTGTACTAGAATACATTATTTTAAAACAGAAGACACTAAACATGTTTAAATAGATTATGGAAAAGTCATTCATAACCTCCCCTTCCCTTCTTTTCTTCAACAAACCTGATAGTGGGATGATTTGATTTACTCATCAGCACTAATATCTGACTTTGGCAGGAACAACATCATAGTCAGAAAGAATAAACCGAAACTGATGCGGTATAGTTTGGAAAGCACATTGAGAATTACTTCTCTCAGCTCAGCCTGGAAATTTGCCTGAAATTATACCACTAGAGCTTTATTCTTTTAACTTTTTAGGAATACCAATTAAAATGTATAGACCTCAAGCAATGATTGCATGAGGTTACATTCGTGGTCATGTGATTCTTAGGGAGACCAATATCACAAGATATCTACAGCAATGAAGCAAAGTGGAGAAGCAATGATATAAGTGGGTTTTCAGAGGCAAATGCACTCCTTGGGTAAGTTCTGAGGCATATGCTTTATTTCTGATGGAAAGTAGCAGGAAACCCTCAATGAGACATGTGAGGTATCTAGCACATGTGAGGGAGATGTTTCTAGTATGAAAGAGGAGAAAACAATGACCATAACCCAACCTTGCCATCTATATCATTTTGCTTCTATGGATAAGGTAATTCAGAACAAAGTACGAAAGATATATGGTCCTTGTCCTTCTAATAGTCACACAGTCAGATGAGTGGGTTCTGAAAACACTAAAAGACAAGTGTACAGAGGATATAATTTTCACTATAAAAATAAAGTAATATTACTACATTTACCCTGTAGACAAAATGGCTTAAAAGATCACCTTATATTTTCCTTAACAGATGTTTCAACTACCTTTGGAAATATTCAAGATTTAAAGGAAGCTTTTTGTGTGCTGTTTTAATGCAAAATATTCCAGGTTCATCTTACACTTTCTGAAATTACCATTTATCCAGCCACACTTGGGTCTTGGTGGGAGGAAGGGAATAGGTTTAGAAAACAAGTTATAGACTCTAGGGGTATTTTCTGGTTCTGGAATTCATTACTGCTAGGCCCTCTCAGAACTATGAAAAAAACCCAGATACATATGTTTGTACATGCTTATGCATTTCTCTATTTTACACATATATAAAACCTTGATTTTATATATGTATAAATATATACAGAGATGAATAGCTGCAATTCTAAGCCAACTACACAGGATTCAGTCTAACCTTTCTCTTTTCCTTGTAATTATCATTTATGTTTTCCCCATTGTACAGGTGGAGAGACTGAGGTCTTGGGAGATTATCCACGGTCACATGGCTAGTAAGTGGTAAAGTCAGAATTCAAATCCAAGCTTTCTCACTTCAAAGCTCTTCATCACTAGACTTTACTACAACTCTAACAACAGAAGCAGGAACACTCCCCTGAGAGCTCTGTCTCTAAATCATTTTGGATGATTTAGTGGCATTCAAAATGGCTTTAGGATGCCATGCCAACTACAAATTAGACCAAAAATTTGCCCAGTAGAAAACACAAAGTCCTGTTCCAGTTCTGGTTTACAATTGCAGAAATCAAGCAAGTATGTTCATCTTCAACAACCTACAGTCTGTTATTTCCTGAAAGTGTCCCTAAATGCATTACCATTGCAGTAAAAACATAGACATAAAAGATACACTAGTGTTTTTCTTGACTTCAAACAATAAAACATTTCACAGAATGAAACTGCTCACTTGGAGAAAAAATTTCAGTCCTACTTTTGAGTTCTTCATGATCCAAGCCTTTCTTTTCTTTCAGCATTTCAGAAAACTATCTACGGCCAAGTAAGAATAGTAAAAAGCAAAAAAAAAAAAAAAAAAAAAAAAAAGGAATAGTAAAAAGCTGTCAACAATACCCATACTCATCTGAGTCCCTTGACTTTATGTTCATGAACTACCATTTACATTTTTTTATTTGTTTCAGTCTTTATTCTTGGAATCCAATTCTTGGAATCTAGTAAATAATGTTCCTTTAAATATGTTGTAATGCTTTCAGAATGTGGCATAATAATTCAAGGAATGCTTTGCCAACTAAAGATGATAATTTTGCTAGAAAAAAATCTAAAATCATACTATTTACTCCAAGATATGCATATATATAAAGTTTAACATACATGTCATAAATAATAGATCACATATGGCATAATTCATACTTCATATAATTGAAGGAGCAATCCCAAATGAATTACAGATAAAAATAACTTAGATGAGCAGCAGTAATTCTTTAAGTTATTTCTTTCTAGTATGATTCAATCTGATGTACTTGTTTCATTTAAGGAAAATATGTCCTTTTCTGGCTTCCAAAACTTAGTTGGTATTAATAAATACTTATTTTCATTATTCAATCTGCCCAAGAGATAGTTTAAATAAAACACAATTTAAGATCATCAAAATAGACACCAGAAAGGTAAAAAATTCTTACGAAGAGATAGATTTGAAACACTTGTCAAAATTTATACCTTATAAATGCATCCTAAAGAAATATTAACTCAGAACCTTTCCATTTTGGAAGAATGAGATAAAATCATAAAAGTGAGAGTCAAAATTGTTAAAATTGACAAGAGAAATTTTTCCTCCCCAAAGATTTAAATGTTCTTAAACTCAAATATAACCAATTCAATTCTTATTAAACTCATAAAAGAGCAGTTCCCATTAGAGAAGTAAACTTTTATTTATTATATGATATATTCTCTGAATTTGCTGGAGTACAAAATAGGATCAGAGTTGATATAATATACATAGTAAATAATTCTAAATCTATGTCCCACTGACGAAGTCTGTTACCACTTCAGTTATGGTAAGTAAAATAATTCCAAGCGTGACTATCCAGCCCAGGTGAGATAAAGCCTAGTTAATACTGCTTTTCAGAGAAGAGACAGAAAATTAGATTGATCCACTGAAAGCCCTTTTTCCCTCTAATGTTGCTGACATTGCTTAGTATCCCTGCAGGAACAAGGATTCCAGAAGTCTGGCGCAAACATGAAACATGGAAAGCATGTCCCCAAAACTGGAGATGTAGAATTTAGAAGGGAGAGCCTACTTACTGCATTGTCAGTTTGATAGTTGAGGCTCTTTCCATTTATTTTAGAATTCTGGAATCACCAAGTATCTGTTGGGTGGGTAGAGGAATAGGAATGAAGCATCTCTCTTCCAGTAGTGACACTAGCTAGGTAAGGGAGGATTCCAGCACCAGGAAACGTGGAGCTCAGAACTAGCCTTAACCTCACTGCAGTAACAGGACTCTGGTTGTTAGTTCTTAGTCATCTCAGTGTTTGCTAGACTGTTAGAATCCTTCCCTTGAGGCTGATAATTATATCATTAATACTCATTTCCTTTGCTTCATGTAGCAGCAATACAGAATTTTGGGAGCATTACTCATAGCCTGTTTCCTCCCCACCAGGTCTGAGTCACTGATGAAAATGTTCAGTCTGCCTCCATAGCCCAGAATATAAAGAAAGTTCTCTCTCACTGTGCCAGTATTAGCTTCCAAGATAGCTTCTTTCATGGAAAAAGTCCACACTGATATACAAGAGAAGGAAATTTCTTGAATCCAAGTCACTAAGACTAGATGGTTAAAATTAGCAGACCCCAACATGCACTAGTCTTAGAAAAAACAGTTTTGAGTGTAATATGGGAATAATAATAATGGTCTCATTACCTTCAAAGATTGTTTTGAGAGAATGAAATCAGATAAGACAGATTTAAAAAATCAAGGTTGAAATAATTATAGCATTACATTATCTTCAAACTCTTCTCATTTCATGATAAATATTAATTTTTTAATTACCAAACATTTGTACTCAATTGGTAAATTGTGTTTAAACTGACTAGGGGTGGAAAGGTTATCATTTTACATAGTACCTAATAAATTTAAGTAACAAAACCCACAAGGACACATATAAAATTTATGGCACATGTTCCAATATTGGTGTTAGGCTTGCACTTACCACACTCACCCCTCTATTTCATAGTATTGTGTTTCATTTTTCTCCTTTATTCCTTCTTTATTAATTCCTTGTTCCAAGTAGTACCCAAGTTATTGCTTAACTACACCACGATCTTCAATAAAAAGGTATCTGGCCACTGAAAGAATATAATTTACTCCCAGTTAAATGTGGTAACTATTGTCTTTTCTGTCTATAAACCAAATTCACAAAACAAGTCCATATATATGTAGTATTTTTTTTTTTTAGTGGAGAAGGAAAGATACACTCTACAAGTTTTACATTACATTACCTCCTACACAGCAACGTGGTAACTTTCATGTGAGAGTAAAAACGATTTACCAAGCAACTGATCCCAAGGTAAAATAAATAGTGTGCATTGGTCCAGTTTATAAATGTTCAATGTTCAGAACAAAGAATGTTTCATGGTAAGTAAGGCTAAAGTTCAAAGTGACCTCAGGAGGAGAGGTACCTACAGTCATTCTTCAGGAGAGATGGAAAGTGTTTGGGCATTGGCTGGAAATGCCAGGCATGGACATGGTCTGCGTGAAGACACTAACCAAAGTAGCTCTCAAAGCATCAAAGGAGCTCAAAGGAGCTCTCAAAGGAGCCCTCAAGACCTGCTGATCCTTGGAGGAGACACAGAGAAGCAGGATGAACAAGCCACAGGCCACCAATGTCCCATTTAGAAGAAGATGTGAACTTTAAAGGCATCACGATGAACCTCACCCAGGAGAATGGGACAGCTCTAGATGGAGATGTAAACTGAAGAACTACAAGTCCTCTGGACCAGCTCCCCAAAGTCACTTCCCACAAGCTGGGCATTAGCTTCAAAACAGACAATCTCCCAGGTGGAGCAAGAGGAAAAACTGAAGAGAAACAAGAAAAATTTCTCAGGGCAACTACCCAGATGTGGCAAACGGACTTTAAAAGAGAGAGAGAGAAATAAAAAAAAATAAAAAATAAATAAAAGATAGAGACATCTTCAAAGCACAGGAATTATGACTGCCTGTTTTCTTTTCTTATTCTCATTTTTAAATAAATATAGAAATGAATAACGACCAAAGCCAGAGTGATAGCAGTTAAAAACTAGTTCCACTTACAAATAGTAAGAATATTCTGAGGGTTATTTCTGTATAAACTTTGAGTCTTTATCTATTTGTTCTTCTTTATTAATATTCTCCATTATAAAATCAGTTAAACCAATGTGCTGGCATGTGTCTTGTCCCACATTTGTTTATACTATGAATGAATCATGAATACTCATGATCTGAGCTGAAGTCAAGAGTAGGATGCTCCACTGGCTGAGCCACCCAGGCACTCCCAAACCACATTTTTAAAATATTATACTTATCCAAGAAAATAATCTAATTCACATATCAACTCTTCTAGGAAATATTTATGAGACTCCAGAAAAACTTGATTTTTCCGTTCTCTGGTTTGTGTCTATTGGACTTGTTGTCTATACCATGCTATGCCAACCAGTTCTGTAACATTCTATAGAGATTGGTCATCAGCCTTCATGTAGTCATAAAGAAATAAAAATTATTCTGAAGCTAAATAATATGCAATGTAAAAAAATGTAATATTAATTGTGGGTTGCTATTCAATAAATAAAAGTAGTTCTATGCAGATTTGAGGAAAAAAACTCCAAATATTCATCAACTTTGATAACCCATGACATATTATATGCAATAATGAATCTCTCTTATGGAGTGAAAATAGTCAAGTTGATAAAAGATGATCCTACATCATTTTCAAGTGAAGTAACCCAGGAATTGTAAGGATCAGTTAAAGAGGCACCAGTAAAACCAAAGGGAGGATGTTTGAAGGAAGTAGCAGTCATCCAAATGAAAATTATACTTCATGATGGGGTTTGTGGAAAGGAGGAATTTAAGAAAAAGAATGTTTGGGGATCCCTGGTTGGCTCAGCGGTTTGGCGCCTGCCTTTGGCCCAGGGCGCAACCCTGGAGACCCGGGATCGAATCCCACATCGGGCTCCCGGTGCATGGAGCCTGCTTCTCCCTCTGCCTATGTCTCTGCCTCTCTCTCTCTCTCTCTGTGACTATCATAAATAAATAAAATTAAAAAAAAAAAAGAAAGAAAAAGAATGTTTGAGGCACCTGGGTGGCTGCTAAGTTAAGTGTCAGAGTCTTGATTTCAGCTCAGGCCATGATCTCAGGGTCCTGAGATCAAGCCCTGTGTTGGACTCTGCACTGGGCATGGAGCCTGCTTAAGATTCTCTCTCTCTCTCCCTCTGCCCACCCCTCACCCCCACCACTCTCATTCTCCGTCTCTACAAAAAAAAAAAAAAAAAAAAAAAAAGGCTTGATTTCCAGTCTTCTCCCCAAATATAGTCAGTTAAGGAAGCATTTTCATGGACATTTTTTGAATATTAATATTTGTATTACAATTTTATTTTTAGGTGTCATTGGAAGAACAATGATAGTGAACATACATGTGAACATAAATGTGAAACATTTACCTTATTCATCTTACAAAAACTCAAATAGAAGGTAAATAATACATATATGCTGATAGTGTTCAATGTTTTGACCATGATGATCCCTTAAATATATACTTAAAGATACATATTCTTAAGGAGAAATACTCTTTAAATACAAGGAATATGGTTAAATTTTTATCTGCTATTTTGAAATTATATAAAAAACCATTTAGTGTATTTTCTTTCTGCACTTAGAAAACTCACAATTATAAGAACTTCAGCTGATACATGTGAAGTGAAAGTGTTGGTTTACGATGGATGTAGCCATTTATCCTAAACAAGTCATCAAATGAAATTTAATACATTTTTGAAGAAAACATATTGCAATAATTATTACTTTGGGGAGATTTATGAATAGAGTAGTGTATCTTGCCATGAATCCCTCCCTTTTTAGTGCTCTTTTAAAATGTGTTCCAAAATAATATCAAATGTAATTATGCCTATTCCTTTAAAACTCACAATACTGAGATAGTCACTTAGTAGATGCTCTTGGGTTACTTCAGGTGAAAATGACAAAGGATCATCTTTGGTCATTTTGGTTTGATTATTTTAACTTCATAGGATTCATTACTGCACATAATATATCATGGGTTATCACATGTCAATATTCTCTAATCTTTGAGAAATTTTAAATTCATTTTCTCAACAGATTAAAGGGAATCAAACACATTTTTTTCCACTTGAGCATGAAGATATTCGTTTCTTTCTGGGTTCCATTAGCCATTTAACAGGTATTTTCCCCCAGGAAAATAAAATCAATAAATGTCTATAATTTATTATGAAGTACCATGGCCAGATAAAATATACTTGAAGCAAAAGCTGAAAAAAAAGTCTTACTAAAGAACAAAAGTTGGTTTTATAAACACTTTCTAGAAATGGCTATTTTTCAAAAGGAAATAGACTTCTAACCAATCTTTGCTATCAAATCCAATGTTATTGCCTTGATGTCAGGGAATGTCAAAGAAATAGTCATCAAAAAAAAAAAGAACAAAATAGATAAAATAGAATAGATAATCTGAAACAAAGTAAACAAAAGGGGGGAAATTGAAATCATAAATCAGAGCAAGAAGAATGAAATAATTGGGAACTGACAATTGAGATATAAAACACTGAAAAAGGGAAGTAAGTTCATATATTTCCTGACATGGTACAAAGGGCAACATTCAGAATAGAAACAGGCACTATTTTGATCAATCATTTGACAATGAGTTTATAAACAAGAATAGCAGGATAGAAAGGAACCCAAAAAGGGCCTGATAGAATTTAGGATGGCTTTCAAGATAGACCCAAAACTTTACTACTTTCTCCTAATTTTGAGAGTATTAAGTACACATTTCCCCTAGAATTGCATTTTTAAGTACACATTTTCCCAAAATAAAAAAACTAGAATAAATTCTACACATAGTAACGGCTCAATAAATGTTTGATTAAAGAATGAATTTAGAAGATCATTATATTTTATACATATGTTCATTCAAACAAGTGCTTGAGATGTTTCCCTAACTTTCAACTCCATTTTGCTGATGCTGCAAGAATCTAAATGATTGTGATCTTGACACGTATCAATAGCTCCAAAAAGGGTTTTTCTTTTCTTTTTTTAATTTTTATTTATTTATGTATGATAGTCACAGAGAGAGAGAGGGAGAGACACAGGCAGAGGGAGAAGCAGGCTCCATGCACCGGGAGCCCGATGTGGGTTTGGATCCTGGGTCTCCAGGATCGTGCCCTGGGCCAAAGGCAGGCGCTAAACCGCTGCGCCACCCAGGGATCCCCCAAAAAGGGTTTTTCTATGTGGACTCAAGGAAGCACCATTTCACAATGTCTTTGATAAACTATACAAATAATGTCTAAGTCATCTTCATATCATAATATTTTTACAAAGCATTTTTTTTTCTCTATAATTTTTAGAATGTAAGTTAATAATAGGAGGCTAAAAATCTTGAATGGCAATTTTTCTTTATATTAGGAAATATTACTGTTCAATAAACAATAAACAAACCAAATAACAAAGGTACCCAGGGATTCAGTTATATTAGTTTCTGTCCAAGTTTTACTGTTAATTTTTTGTATAATTACAGGTGACTCACTTAACCTCTCCCTATCCTTCATTTCCTCATCAGTAAAATTAAGATTAACAAAACTGTCTTAATTTGGGGTTACTTTGATAGTTATGATTGCCACATACTTTTTAAAGATGAAGGCTGAATGAACACCATGGTTTTTCAATTTTCAATTCCTTCTTAATTTAAATTAGGCTTAGTTTATCATATGAAAAGATAGGCGTGAATCCCAAGAGATTTGTATTAGGGGAAATGTGTTTAGGAAAAGCAGCCATTTTTTACATGATTATATAGTATGGCCCACCAGTTATATACATGTAAAACTCCTGGAAATATTTCATCAATAAGCAAATAATTCCGGGTTGTGTCTTTGTGTTGCCTGCAGAATGAAGACTCTACAGAATTAAGCTTTATATCCACAGCAAAATCAGATGTCCCCAGGCCTTTTCCTTAATTATGGACTTGCCTTACCATGAAATTGAAGGCAAGAAAGGAAACAAAACTCGTATCCTGTTACTAACAACTGGTCTAATGGCCAACCCTCAGGCCATTTACCTCTAATCCCTTAGACTATAAGGGCTCCACTAACATATCAAAGAAGAACCCCATAGGCTTGTCTGAGGGTAAAGGGTGAAAAGATACAGGACATCTGGTCCTGGGACAATGAAAAAGCATTAAAGAGAAGGATCAAATGTGTTTATACTCCCTTGAGTCAACCAGACTTTTAGCCCAGCCCAAGGTACCTTGTAAGAGAGTCCTTGGGAAAAGAGGCAAGAGGAAGGAAGGTATCCATAAATTGTGTCTTCAGGTATCTTCAAAATAAGAAGAGAAAAGAACATGGAAAAAAGGATAAGAAAAGAAATAGGGTATGGTGTCCACTAAATTTGAGGGGGAAAAAAATCTGAGTCAGTGTCATCAACCAGAAATCCTGTCCTAATCTGGGAGCCAACAGGATGATGAAAGAGACAACAGAAACAAATTTCCCACTGGAACTGAACACAGTGATCAGAAAACAAGTGGATTATGTCTTCAGTGTCAGAGGAAAAGATAAAAAATATGAGGTGTAAAACAATTGATTTAAAAAAAAATGTGTTGATTGCAAGGACACAGAAGACATTGGGGTTGTTCCCTTAAACAAGCAAGGGAAAATCTGAGTCTGTTATTTTCAGCTATTTTGCTTCTGACAACTAAACCAGAGTGATCAACTTTACTATTATTATTATGACTGAATTTTATGGGATGCTAGGAACAAGAACAAAAAAGCACTGAATTTTGTGGAAATATGACAAGGAAAGGGGACCAAAAAAAAAAACGGGAATGAACTTCTATATTAAGGTTTTGTTTAGAGCCATTTATTTACTTAACAGGTGGCATATAAAAACTGAAGCTCCATGACTTAAAACTGTAGGTTTTATAATAAATTTGGACACTTTTGTTTTCTATAAAGCATTTGCCTTGTCTGCTGAATCTGAAAGTAAAATGAATTTACTTAGTTGTGAGTTGATCTCACAAGTCTATTTAGTTACAACTTCTAGTTCTCCAAACTAATTATTATGAATCCTAAAAGCCAATTTTCACCATGCTTGATGATTTAACATGCTTTATGATTAATTTTTCTACTTAGGCAATTGCCTCATCTTTTGAGAAGAAACAATTTAGCATTAAGCGACAGTGCTTTTTCTCATGTGGCTCTCTTTAATATCTGTGCCTGGATGACTCTTGCACTTCTTATCATTTCCACTACAGTAGTCAAATATCTGCAGAAATCTGGATTCTTTTATGAATTTAACAGGGACAGAGTTGGGAAAATGAATCAGTTTGACAAATGCATCTTTATTGGATTTTATGACTTATCCATAACTCTTCTAGAGACACTCTTCGGGAGATAGGAGAAATAAGCAGAGCATAAAAATATACCATTAAAATTCAAAATGTTGGATATAGAGTGAATATAAAACATCTAAGGGATTGTACAAGTTAGGGAGAAGAGTTAATAAAAATGAAAAAGATGAACAAAGTCCTTGGAGTCAGTTAATAATAGTAAAACAATTCAACACGAGGACAACAGGGTATGGATATACATGTTTATGATGAAATTATCTTTCAAGATGCCAAATTTAAATTAAATGAAACCAGCAAAAGATTGCTTCTTATATCCTCAAACTCAAGATCGATGGAGAAAGATAGTGAAAGGATTGATAGAAGCATATGTAGCATTTGTAGAAGCATACGCTACTGCAAAAATTAATGGGGAAACAATGAAACTAAACGTTAGAGCTCTGCAGAGATGGAGAAGCTTCCAGACTCAGGGAAAATCACTCCTACCCTGATAATCAATAATGACAGTATTGTTTTCCATATGGAAAGAAAACCTGTGGTTTTAGTCATAGACTTATCATTGAAGTAAAGGCAACCAAAACAAACAAAAACCCCCAAAACCTGTCCTTTCATAATGATGAAATGAGTTGGTTAAATGTCTAAGGACCCTCCTGAAGATTTCCCACATGAGAAGAACCCTCTTCCTTTCTGAAATTTGTCCCACAGACGTCCGCTTGGATCTATGTTTTGTATAACTGCTCTAGGTTTTCTTATGCTCATACTAAGGCAGCGCGAAGAATTCCTGACTAGAATTTTTAAAACTCCTTTTCCTTATTGAATTTATTTTTTTCTTTGTGAAAGTTAGTTCTGGGGGCACCTGGGTGGTTCAGTGTTGTCTAGTGTTTGAGCATCTGCCTTTGGCTCAGGGCGTGATCCTGGGGTCCTGGGATCGAGTCCTGCATCGGGTTCCTCACAGGGAGCCTGCTTCTCCCTCTGCCTGTGTCTCTGCCTCTCTGTGTGTCTCATGAATAAATAAATAAAATCTTTAGAAAAAAATTTTCAGTTAGTTTTGTACTGTTTGTATCTAATTACATTTCCAATTTTAAGCCTTTCTGATGGACGCAACAGACAAATCTGTAGTTAAATGTATATTTGTTATAAAATAAACCCGTTTTCTTTCTTTAAGTCACATTCAATGAACAAATACTTCAACAATACTCTAAAAGCATAGTTGCTTTTCAGTTATATCGGCAATATTAATAATTTTCAAACTAATTTGAGTTTAAGTTTTCTTTTATGCCCACCCACCAATTGTCAGGGGAAAAATATATGTAACATAGCAAGAGGGAAATTAGCCTATTATTTGCAAACCAATGAGTGTTGCATGCTAGTACTTGTGGAAAAGAAGGAAGAAGTCTGTTGTGCTCCTTCATGTGTGAATGCCTTCACTCCACAACAGCAAATGTACCCTCCAGAAGAAGGACTTCTGTTTATGGCTCTAATCAATTTTGTCCTTATGTTCTCTTCCTCCCAGCAACAGCTACTCCTTCTGACAGTCTCAGGACCACTGGATAACTTAGCACTCTCCTTTCTCCAACAGGATTTTCTTTTACAACCAGAAGAAAAACAGCCCCTTTTAGTGGAAGACTCTGCTTTTCAGTGAGCTTTGAAATCATCCTTGCTAGGATTTTTACAGTTATTTGCACAGAAAACCCTTTCTTCATCCCCAAATCTCCATAACACTAGCCCCCTATGCCTGTGGTTTTGCCTTGTTTAATCTAACAAGAGACTTGTTTTTCATGTTAACACACCTTTCTCTAATTGTAAATAACCCTGTGCAGGGCACCTGTCCCCCCTCTAGCATGATTTTATTCTACTTGCTGGGAAATTGATTCTTCTCTGGAGAAGAAGAATACTCCTATGAAAAGCAGTTAGCAATCTTTTAGATTTCGTTCCTGAGGTTCCAGAAAGCAAGCCAGTTTACCGAGAGCTAATTTGCCAAAAGTCAATTCACCCAGTATGTACTAAATGCCCAATTTATGGAACTTCCTCTTGACAGTCTCCCACAGATGAGGGATCCCCCTTTCATAGCCTCAGCTCTCACCGTGTGGTAGAGAAGTAAATGCAATAAACCTTAAAAGACTCTTAGCAAAATAAAATGGGAGCCAGATAACTAAACTTTATAGAGATCTTCAAAAGTTTCAGAAATCAAAAAAAAAATATATGCATTGCTCTAAATGTTATAAATGTTTAAAGAAACGTGCAAATGTATCTAATAGGTCATTCAGAAATTATCCCAATTGATAAACTTGATTTTGGTGAGTTGAATTTAGGCAAATAGATTTATATTTGAAGTTTCAAGGTTTTGGGTGTGGGGGGGTATATATTATCAATCTATAATTTTGAGGTTATCTATGTGAGAAGCCAAAGTGAAGACGAGGTCATAGGGTTCTTACCCAGAATACATGCGTACACCACTCCAGGTATCTCCTAATATCAAAATCAGAGCCTCTCATTTCCCCCAGGGTGGAGAAGGAAGGGAAACAGGAGAGCATAGGGTACTTCCTTGCCCTTCCTCTGTACCTTGGGGACCACACAAGCTCCTTTCCTTGCTGTAGGAAGACTGTGTTCATGAGAACACTCATCTAGCATCCGCTGCTCAAACAACTTTCCCAGTGCAAGAAGCACACAACTAGCTCAGCTCTGGGGACAAGGCTGCTTCAGGTGAGCAGAGTCCACTGGAAGCCCCCTCCCCCTGGGAGGCCAACTGTCCAGCTGAGTCCCTGGCCTACATGGCTGGGTCTTTACTCCAAAGGATCAAGTTTGTTCCCTTGCTGGCTTTCTCTCTATTCTCCTTCCACTTCTCTAGTATCTAAATCTTAGTTCATTGCACCTTCAGATGGTGCAGTCATGTGACCAAATGCCTAGTATATCTAACTACTCATCCTACCAACCAGCGACCCTCTGTACCCTGCGCACACCAGGGCCACCCATCATGAGTCCTTAGGTTTATTCATCCATTCATTTTTACACTTTGAAGGACAAGCTTACTGTCCATCAGTTGTTACTGAAAGAGGCAATGAATTTCCAAGGCCACAGGCCTCCGCTCTAAGAGCCTGGCTGCTAGAATTTGGCTGCTTTGTATAACATTTGTTTTGGGGACGATAGACATAATCCTCCTACTTCTAGGACAAATATATCTTTTTGGTACTCAATTAAGGTGTGATAGTACTTCCTAGAAAGATGAAAGCCAGGGTATCTCTCATCCAACCAAAAATAAATGAGCAAAATCAGCCCTCTAATACCAAAATGTCAAAATATTAGCACGAGAGAATTACCATATAGCATTAGGCTAAAAAACAGAGGCAAATACTAACCAAAAAAAAAAAACAAAAAAAGATCTTTTTGGTTTGCATATGGCTTGCCATCTTCTTTAGTAATTGTTTTGGTTTGAATCTTTGCTTTTTCTTCTCCTCCTCCTCCTTCTTCTTCTTCTTCTTCTTATTCTTCTTATTCTTCTTCTTCTTCTTCTTCTTCTTTCTCCATCTCTTATTTTCTGACCCAAATCATACCAGTCTCTCCCTTATACTTATTTCCTGAGTAACAGGAAAAATAACAACAGGAATAGTAATATATGAGCCTAATGAATATCAGGCCATAATCTTCACTAGAGCCCTCTGAGATAGATGTTGTAGTTTTATTTGCTGATAAGCAAACAACAGCACAGGAAGGATGTGTAACTTGCCTTTGGTCACACAGCAACTAAGACCAAAGTCAATGTTGGAAACTAGATGTATGTGAGCCAAAAGCCTGTGGTCTAAACTTGGTTTTTACCATCTCTCAAGACTATAAACTTGAGATCTTTTACCAACTTCCATAACACTGGAAGTAAATATATTTAAGGTAAAGTTTTTCAAGAATCATCTTTGTCAGATATGCTTTCTGTTTGCTCTATTACAGGTATGCTGCTCCAGCGAATGCACAATATCCCCCAGTGTAGTCCAATATAAGCCTATCCTATTTTTGAAATTGCATCTGAGCAGTGGATGTTTTTAGAGATAGTTTGTAATCAGCCAATGCTGGTGGCTCTGCTGGTTATGAGTGGTCCACTCTGACACCAAGAAAATGCACTCCAATTCCTTTGTTGCTGCAGAGCAGTAGCTTGGTGTAGAGCATCAACTCCATGTAGAGCATCAGTCAGAAAGGAAGAAGCAGCTATGTGACTTCCATGTCCATCCAGCAATCTCAAAGACAAACACATGTTGAAAACACTATTTTCTAATCAACTTTCTGAAGCAGTCATAATAAGGCTTCTACTTAGAGTTTTTATTTCCCCTGGTTTGTTTAAGTGTTTCATAGCTTGGAGATGGTCACATCCCTCCCAATAAGAGAATCTGAAAGAACCAGGAGAGTCAGTAAGTGTGGAGTGGTTATGTAATTTCAATCTTTGAGGTTTCTGTTTCAGATTATTTGTGAGTGAAGGTTTGGTCCTTTTCTGAGCAACTGAGGCAGAAAATCAACATTCACTGTGTCTTCTCTCTCAAAAACTATTGTTTAAATAGTATTAGAATATGGTGCAAACATATCTACTCTTTCTTCAGGTTTGTTGGACCTGGGATTCTTCTTAGGTCATGGGGTTAAATATATGCATGGACTATAACTGATAAACTACACAAGTGTTATCAGAGTAAAATACTGGTATTTTCCACAACCAGCAATCAACTGTTATCAACAACGTCACATCAGCAGAAAAAACTTCTATCAAGATAGGCACAGTCATCTGGCAAAATGCCTAAGATAGCAGAGGAGGAAATAGAAGACGTGCAAATGAAGGGACCTGTTAACAGACAGGTTCTGGATGCAAGTGCCAGAGTAAGCATGAATGCAAGAAGAAGAAGAGATAAGAAAGAAAAAGAGGATTAAGGAGAATGGAGAAGGGTCTACATGAGGAAAATGAGTGCAGACTCTGGGAGAAAATATTAGAGACGTGATAAAACCAGCCCCTTCTGTAAATTCATGGTCCCCATCATCTCCTTTGTTAGCCTGGGAACACGCCCTCCTCATCGTAGAGGCTGGAGTGAATATCCCTCCGTTGTGAGGTGTCTTGTAGCCCACGACCCCTTCATCCCTCTCACGTGTGAACCCTGTAAAAAGGATCCTGGTCCACCTTCCTATTCCCAGCCCTTCCCTCTTGCTGCTCCGTGGTGCTGCCATGTGCTCACCTGCATCACCATCACCCCACGGTCTTCTCTACCCATCCCTATGATCTCTCAGTTACTGCCTTACTCTCGTCCTGCAGAATTTCACACTGTTGGCTCCTCACTTCCTTTTCAAAACTGCTCATTCTTGATTTCCTCTTCTCTCCATTGTCTTCTGATGATCTGATGGCTCAGTTTGTTCTTCAAGTCTTCCTGCCTCACCCCTTACATATTGTTTCTGACAATTCCACCTTCGACCTGTGTTATTTCCCGTTAGCTTGAGGCGTGGGGATCACCCGACCTTTAACTCTCACTATATTTCCGATGAATTCCAATCAGTGACCGTAGCCCAACCATGCTAGCTCCAGGTTGAACTGCGTATGGTACACATCTACCAGTGGAATTGGCATAGGAAGCCAATTCCTTTGCCAGGTTCCTTCCTATTCTCTATGTAGGAGAGAAAGGAAGGATCAAGTGTCCTCAATCATCTGATTCACCAACATCAATGATTTCATGCCAACCAGAATTCAATTTCCTCTATCCCATCTGCAAGTGACCTAGAAAAGTTGCTTAACCCTCCTTGCTGTAAGTTTCCTACCTCCAGTGATTGCAGTAAGAAATAATGAGGAAATGCTTGTAAAGGTAAATAGCTCATTACTTGACACATAGAAAACACTCATCGTAATTATTAGTCATTCGTGTTTTAGAAATCGGGATGGGGAGGAGGAAGAGGAAAAGAAGCAAGGATACTATGGAAGTCTAATTTAAGTAAATCCATTATAATGCAGGTTTCATTTTGGGGATCCAAACACCATAAATCTGTAACCCATGAGTGAAAACCACTCAGGTAACATTATGATGGTCTCATATCCAGTTCTGAGCTCCAGCATCTACATATCTCATGAGCACTCACACTAAGTTCCATCTGCAGGAAAGATAAAATTGGCCAAGCCAGGAGAATGTTTAGGACTCTCCAGTGTCCAAGACTCTGCATCCAAGTGATTAAGTTCCTCATGAAAGCCTTGATCCCCTTTCCTACTATTAGTGAAGCTCCACTTTCTATCCCACTGCGAAGTTCTCCCTTCCAAGAAGCTGAAGCTGATTGAAGTCAAAAGGACTTGGGTATAAGTGAACAGACAGCAGCTCTTTGCTCCCACTTTCTACCTTCTCTCCACCCAAGGGCTTTCTTCTCTCCTTTCCTTTGAAGACAGAGGTGCTGTACACTGATGAGGCAAGCCTTCAACCAACATCTGTGATGAAATTTGGAGAACTCATTTGGATTTCAAATACACTGTCTGCATTATCAGCCATTAGGTAATCTGCCAAAAATAATAAGAGATCCCTTTCCACAGAAAGAAGGCGCTAATGATTATCTTCAGATTTCTACCACTTGCTTTACTGTGATGTAGCTTGTCTCTTTTTGCTACTCCAATTTCATTTTCATGAACTCTGCTTTTTGAAGTTTTTGTCAAATAGTAAAAGATTCAAATAGAATACCATTGAAGAGAGCAGAGAACAGCAAAATAGAGTCATCACCAGCTCCTGATACATTAATTCAGGCTTCTGTCTTTGTGTTACATCCTCACCATCTTTCAGGAAGTAGAGAAAAGCACCTATACTCACACTTCCCAAGATTATGTCAGAGATAATGATCACTTGGATGATTTTCTCCTCATCTGAAGGGAAAGCTTCAGAAGTGTTCTATATTGCTACAAAACAATCAGTATTGGGCAAAACTGAACTATTTGAAATAGCCAAAAAGAAGTAAGGAGTCAATTATTATTTTTTATAAAGATTTTATTTATTTATTCATGAAAGACACACAGAGAGAAAGGCAGAGACATAGGCAGAAGGAGAAGCAGGCTCCATGCAGGGAGTCCAATGTGGGACTTGATCCAGGACTCCAGGATCACGTCCTGAGCTGAAGGCAGACGCTTAACCGCTGAGCCACCCAGGCATCCCAGTAATGAGTAAATTAAACTGCATTTGGTCCCCATGAGTAGAGAGATGAACATGTTGCTTGTTTGAAAAGGGATGAGCAAGCAGAACAATGGGCAGGCACCAATACTGTGCTGCATTTGTCAAAGGCATGGGCTTTTGCAAACACTCAAACTGTGACCCAAATATGAAATGTGTAGTTTGATTGAAGAGTGGATCCTGTGAATGTTTTCTTTAGTGATAACTGGTCTATTCTCTTCTTTTTCTCTAATCTTAAAGGAAGGAGGGTTAGGATGCTTTTCCCGAACAGAACCAGTTGTGGCTTGATCTATCATCCCATTTAACCCAGCCATGGGGAATCCATCTTACTTGATTAATGAGAATAATAATATGCCACTCTCCTGGAGAAAATAAATGAAATTGGATAATGACCTATCATATGATGGTATTCTGCATAGAGTCCTGCTAAAGTAGTCATTGGAATAACACCTGATAATTAAAATGTGTCTCTAGCTTAAAGAGCATAATAGTAATTGTTTCTGCCCTTTACTTTCCTTCAAAGTTTAACTTTATTTTTTAATTTATTTTTATTTTTTTATTTTTCAAAGTTCAACTTTAATTTCACCTCCTCCGTGAAGCATTCTGTGATTTTCCTAATATTGACTGTGAATTTTTCTTCCTGTAAAGATCACATGATATTAATGACACCATTGATATGATTGTTGTTCATCCATTTATCAGCGGATGGACAGGAGGGTTGTGTTCACTCTTTGGCTACTATGAACCTTCATGTGCAAGTTTTTACATAGATGTATGTCTTCCCTCCTCTTGGGTGTGTGCTTAGGAGTGGAAGTGCAAGTGTGGTAGACAGAAACAGAGATCCTCAGATATGTTCACAGCCTAATTCCCTAATCTGTGATTACATTCAGGTAAATGGGAAGGGTTGCCCATGATAGTAAGATTGCTAATAAATTGATCTGAAGATAGATTATCCTAGATTACCCGTGAGCCCAATCTAATCACATGTCCATAAAAGTGGAGGAAAGAGACAGAAGAGGCTGAAATAACCTATTATGAAAAGAATTCAACCTAGCACAGCTTACTCTGAAAATGGGGACGTGGGGAGGACGGGCAGGAGCTTAGGAATGCAGACAGCTTCTAGAAGAGGAAAAGCCGAAGGAAGTGGTTCACCCCTGGAGCTCCTATAGAAGACATGCAGAACGTGAGTTGTGTGAGAATTCAGAGCAGTAGGATAATAGTGTATGTACTTGATAAACCACCACGTTTGTGGTGATTTTTTTGCAGGGGCAATGGGGAATAAGACACAGGTAATACAACACCTGTAAGCATAACTGCAAAGGAATTGCTAAACTTTTTTCAAAGCAGCTGCACCATTTTGCATTCCCACCGACAGACAAGAGTTACATTTCTTCTTACATTTCTTCACCTCTTCACCAAAGCTCATTATTGCTGGTCTTTTTGAATATAGCTGTCCTCATGGGTATGAAGTGCTATGTTGTCATTTTGATTTTTTTTTCACATTTCTTTAGCAGGGGGAGGGAGTTTGTACTTTTTTCCTCTTAAACACCAGCACCAAGTATTTTTCTAGGAAATAAAAAAAATGTACTTTCAAAGATAAATAACAATTTAAAAAGTAAAAGTAAGCTTTTATAAAAATATGGAAAAATATCTAAACAATTTTCAAAATTTGTCACTATCAAGAGTGGACTTTATTGAACACTGTTTCCTGCAGGAAATCTCTCTGTGAGAGATTCACTGTCTTACTGGCCCCATCTCTTTAAATCTCCTGGATTCATACTCTCTTATGTAATGTTTCAGTTTCTCTCAATAAAGAGGGGTGCCTATTTTCCCAATCCTTGTTTCCTCGTGACTTGCCAACACAATGTGGCAGAGGAGGCAGCGTGTCCTTCTCAACCCTCGGACTCAGGAGGCTTTGTGCGGTGCTGTGTGTTTCTGTCCCTCAGCCATTGCTAGGAGGATGAGAAACATGTGGAGTATAACCAAGGGTATTTAGGCATGTGCTTCAAAACTTCCTGAGGTTTTTAAAGCACATTTCCCAGATTTAAATTGTCAGTGAAGTCTTTGACTAACCAGGCTTGTTTATTCGGTATGTTAAGTTACTCGGGAAGCCCAATAAGGATAGACCTTATTAATAGACCTTAATAAGTCAAACCAATAAGGATAGACCTCAGGTTATGTTTGGGTAAATGCTCTAATTATCCCAGAGATATGACATGCAATTCCTAAAGTTTTAATATGTTCTGGTAAAAGATCATCTCTTAACATTCCAATTATTAAAATGTTACATGTCACAGAAATACCGGGATTTCCTTGCCAACTATATATGAGCTCTCATCAGATCTTTAACCATGTCCATTTCAGAGTTTTTGTCATTTGTAATTGTACTTATTCTCTTGCAAAATGTGCTTCATCTTCAAGGGGATTTATAAAAAGGACTTTTAGGACAAATACAGGTTTTTAGTATCATTAAAATCATAAAGCTAAAATGGGTAAGAATTTCCAGAACTAACTAAACTGAGGAAGATTATAGTTTGTGACTCTTGTTTGAAACATTACTGATTCTCTAATCTTTGCTCTTCCAGAATCTCTAATCTTTGCTCTTCCAGAATCTTGCTCTTAAGATATCTATGACTTACAGAAATGTGATAGAATATTCATTTTTGAACAAATTGAAGCATTTAACTTTTCTCCCTACCTGAACTCTCTGAAATTCAAGAAGTCTCTGAATATTCCTTCTTCCATAGCAACCATGTCGTTTGCATAGTTCTCCTTGTAACAGGACACCCTTGGAAACATTGGTTATTATACCAAGGCTTTGACTGGAATGTCATATTTGAGAGAGAGAAGCATAGACTCAGATATGATCAGACAGCTTTAAGGAACTGAGGTTGACTTTGACACCTGGAGCCATAAGTCCCCTTGGAAATATTGGCCTGATACCTGGTTACAGAGATCCCAGCGGCAGGTGAGTAACGACTCTTATTCCTGGCAGGTACAGGGACCTCAGGATGCTTTGGGTACCTCGTGAAGAGGAATTCCCCCAAATCTACAGGTATTGCAGGCACATCTGATGGCAAGTACTGGGCTTGGCTTCTGGCCTGGAGAGGATACTGAGAGTTCAATCTAGATTCCTTATAAAAGATTCCAGCCAAGCAGATTCTGAATCTACATGATCAAACGTTATTCTTGCTGAGCTTATAAAAATAATTAGAACAAGTTTGTTAAAATTGGACTTGTTTCACAAACAAATTAGTCTTGATTTGGCTATCTCTGGAAATGAAAGTGATTATAGAGAAAAATTATGTTTCAGTAGCACATCTTTGTAAATATTAAATTTTTTCTTAAATATCTGGCTATGGCTCTCCAACTAAGGTCTCCAGTCTTCTCCCATCTCTTGACTTAAAGTCACTAAAAACTAAAACGTCTTTTTCCTAAAAGCTCTAAAAACAAATGATGGAAAACTTGTAAAATTTCAGAGAAATTGCCACAATAGCTCATGTATGGATAATCTTCTTGCTTGTTATTCAGTGGGGATAATAACAGGACCCCAGTGGCATATGATTATTTGAACTGAAAAATAGGATTCTCCAACAATTGTATAACTCAACCATCACCTTGACCAGTTCTATGTAGCTGGGATAACAAAATCGCTCCTTAAAAGCCAGAATGTACCCCCGCCCCGTGGGGCTAACCACGGACTTGTGGAGATGTTGGATGATCCCACTTTCCTTATGATTGCATTGGATGATGCACTTGGGGATGTCCTCATCTCCTGAGACAAGTCTTCTTCCATTTGCCAGAGATTTCTTGTAATTAGGATATTGTTAACGCTGGACCTCAAACAAAGGGGGCTTCTGGATGGTTTTATTCCTTAGTCATATTTATCCTGAAGCAACCTCTATTGATATAAAATTGCAAATGGAGGCTTTAGCCAAGTGTACAACAGCCACCTTTAACCAGACCCAACTCGTGGTCACCCACACATTCAAAGGGTGGCCATCCAAAACCAAATTGCGTTTGATATTTCACCGCAGTTCAAGGAGGCCCAGAATTAAATGACTGGCTCCTGACAGGACCCAGTGGCTCTGTTCCTCTAACTTGTGGCCACAGCTTCCTCCAGGCTGGTAGGCCACTGGATTCTGTGTTTCGCCTGGATGCACAGATATATTATTAAAACCATTACCAACCCAGCCAACCTTCCAAATTTAAAACAACGGTGGTGACCCTCTGTATTTCATTGATTTGACCGTCCAGCATCCATCTTTGTTCCCTCTTTGGGACTGGATGATGTTGTTTGGAACATGGAAGCTCTTGATAAGTACACAGTCGAAGCCCTCAATGACACTAGGAATAGTATTTCCCTATTAAAGACTAAAATAACGCAAATACATAAAAATACATAGATTGGCATGAGATGCTCTAACTGCTATACACAGTGAAACGCATGCTAACATAACAACAGGATGCTATGTGGATGTTCCAGATTACCGCAGAAATATTTCTGGATTTCTAACTGACGTGGATACTCAAGATGGTGCTTTAAGCAATCCCTCTCTTTCCTTTTGTGACTGGTTAAAACTCCTGGACTTCAGGAAAGTTGTGGTCAACTATCAAAGGTCTTATGCAGGCTTCTCTTTCTCATAATATTATTAATCTAATTTTGTTGTCATTTCCATTGTCTCCCTGCCTGGTGCCAAGACTTTCCCAGACATGACTTCCAACTACTCAGGGAGGCTCATGTGTGTTTTCCATGTGGGATCCAACTGCCTCTCTCATTCCCAACTCCCCGATATGGTTCCTGACTGACACACAGTGACGCACAGGCAGGGACCTCTCTTTGCCCCTGCTCAGCAGGAAGAAGGTACAGAAGATGAGAACTCCCGCCTTCAACAACTTCAATGATTTAAGGGTCAGAATTTTTCAGGGGGAAATGATGAGGGAGCAGAAGGCCTCTGAGGACCAAGCCCAGGCTGACATTCCACAAACTCCCACTCCCAGGTGGGATGCCTGTGATGTTCCCCAGCCTAAAGCCAAGGGAAGGGACAACAAATACTTGTGTGAATCTTGACAGATTGTCTTCATTCAGCCAGCCTTCCCTTCCCCCAAGCTCGGTGGGGGTCTGAGACCACAAGGGCTCCTCAGATGTTTTCTGAGCTTGCCTTGTACTTTTTCTACATGTGCCTGCAGGCTTCTAAATTCCTCAGCACATAGAAGTGCTTTGAAATTCCCTAATGTCTCCAGGAAATCCTCCCAGGCTCTTCTTCTCTGGCTTTAGGATGGGCTGGGAAACATCTCAAGGACAGCCCCAAGCAGTTGCAAGTTGTCCCCTCCACTTCCAAAGCTCCCAGCAGCACCTGCACTTTTCCAGCCCGGATGAGGTCTGAGTTAGTGAAACAGAAACAGGTGCCTGTGTGGGAACTTCCGGTGAGAGCAAACAAGGCCACCGTGTGTGCACAAGGCAGGCTCTGCTCCTAGAACCAGGGCCAGCGTTCCCATTGGGCTCTCCATCCAGCTGGGGGGACAGGCTGGGGGCACATGGAAACATCACGGAACTTTCCTACCAGCTCGAAGTTGCCTTTTTCTGAATCCAGCAGTAATTAGCTTGGTTGCCGTAAACTTTGTCTCCTAGACTTTTGACAAAGTTGGCTATGACAGTTTCTGGATACTTTTCAACGTTTTTGTATTTTTTGTATTGGTTTAAGGGAAGTAGGAGCTGCCTTTTCTGTCATTTTTCTGATGTCACTGACATCTTTTTTTTTTTTTGAAAGGCAAAATTTTATGCCCAAATCATTTATTATTGTATGGTAAAAAAAAAAAAAAAAAATCTGTGAAGTCATCTGTTTCCAGGGATATTAAAATGGAAATACACATTTTCCACCCTGTTCAGGGCCATAAAAATAAAAGATAATAGTTACCAATCGTGCCCAAGTAACCTCAGAATTTTGCAATATTGACAGCCTTTAAAAATTCAGACTCTTTCTATTACCCTTGTATGTCATGTTAGCCTTAAGAAGGGAATCATTTATCACAAGTATCTTATCATAAAAATCAAGACAGAAGTATGAAATAGTAACAAATATGTGATGACAAACATGTTCGAGTATGAACTGGCACGTGGGCACATGTACCCTGTTTATACCCAAGGTCAACCCTTGTGGCGAGAAGCAAATACCCAGCACGTGCACACCTGCCTTCAGGAAACTGTCTTCACTGGGTATATACAGAGTATGATGTGAGTTATGCTCAGCACTAACTGGGAAGATAGGATTTTGATCCCCTCGTTAATACATTTGAGAACAACATGGCTTTTGAATTACCAGCATTCTCTCATCATGGGCCCAAGGTTTGGATCTGCTAATGGATATTGGAGAATATTTCATCTTGGTCTGGCCACTCTCCTCCCTTTCTGAGAGAGGGGACGAGGAGGCCCGGACAGGTAGCCTGGAAATCGATGGTGACGGTTTGGGCACGAAGAGCTGCACCCTGCCCTCTCTCGGGGTGTCCCAGGCAGGGGTGCTGGCCAGGCCCAGGGGGGCCTCAAGAGCTGCCCTGGCCTCTGCACGTGCTGTGACATCAGAGAGGTGAGACTGGCCCAGGCGACACACGACGTTCCCGTTTGTCTTCATGAGGCAATAGCTTATAGTTTTTACACCTCCAAGAAAGCTGGAGGTGTTGGCCAAGAAGGAGCAAGAGGGTGGGAGAAAGAGAGAAGATGTGTGGCATTGTCTTGGGTCATGACAGGAGGGACTGTGGAGGAGTGACTGTGAGGACCAGGCCGGAGACTGTGGAGCTTGGGCATGCACTACCTCAGGCAGACGCCCACAGATGGTCAGGTGAGCCCACCTGACAGCCCAGCCACAGTGAGTGACAATGATGGGACAGTCAGTGACGGGTTTACATGTCACTAAACAAAATCCAGCACATACATCAAAGATACTGTCTGGCCTTGGCAGAAGAGGCACTTCGCAACAATTGACAGAAAAAGAATATTTCTTTTGCACACCTGGGTACACGCTTTATAAAAGTAAAACATTCTGGACTAGAAGAAATCTTAAAGCTTGGATTTAGCCCATAAAGGAGCCCAAGCCTGGTGAGGTCAGGAGACTTCACAGACCTCCTCAGGGAGTTAGCGACCCCCGGGCCTAGTGTCCTGTCCCCACTTCACACTGTCCTCTGTAAGCTGCACCACAATCATCGGTTCACAGAGAGGCCTGGCAGCAGCTGTGAAGACACTGCCCCAGCTCACCAGCTTTCTCCTCGCTTCCAGACTGTTCAGAACGTGCCATCTGGGTATTAGAAGCCATGTCTAGTTCCAGGCTTGCCAGAGGCAAGGAAGAGGACACATTGGTATCATCATGACTCAAAACAAGCAGTTAAGATCACTTTTGAATATTTTATCATCAACCTGTCTAATGGATACTTTTAAATTGGGTAGAAAGTCAATCTAGAATAACTGTGACTTAAATCTGAAATGACAAATGTACTTGGCAAAAATGCAAATTGCAACTAGAAAGCAATCAGACCAGATATTTTTCCAGACACTTGTTAAAAAAAAATATTTTTTATATAAATGCTTTCATACATGCCATTTCAAAGTTTTATTATTAGACTGTTTCTTGCAGGTAAGAGTGAATAAAACCCTTTCCTGTCCTTCTGATTATTTGTTACAATTGTGTAACTTTGTACAGAATTGTACAATTCTGCATAAGCAGAAGTATGAGCATATGCAAAATCTTATAAATTTTGTGCATTTTTTTGTATTTTATATCATACTAATTTTGATAATTTTTCTGATCTAATAACCTTCATTTCCTAACTTCAAGTCTGACTTTTTTCCTACTTTTAAGCTTTACGTGTTTCACATGTGGCTCCTTCTAAGCCATTCTTTCCTAAAATTGATAAATGGATATTTTATCTTATGTAGTCAATAATACTTAATTTAGTTTTCTTTTGGCATATTTCTAGAAGTCGCCTATTCATTCTACTAACCACAGGAACCATAAGTAACAGTGAATAAAAATCAGCTCATGCAAATAATTTTTATACCCATCAGGACATTTGATACTCAAAACAATCTAGTAAGGTGGAAATCATTGAAAAAATAAGAATAACAGTAGTTAACATCAGAGTATTATTGACAGGTGAGTTTATTTATCATTCTCAATTAAAGATGATTTAAAAAATTGGGGGGACTTTAAATTGCCAAGGTCAGATAGCTGATATCCCATACATATTTCAACTCAAGTGTTAACAGAGAATATTATTTTAGAATAAACGCATCTTCAACATAAACTTAAGAAAAATACTTAATGAATATAAAGTGATAATGAAAAAATTCAAGGTGACATTCTTCAATCATGAGTAGAGGGAAAAAACCTGAGTTAGCAGTATTGCCCAGAAGATGTGCGTCCACTTCTCTGATCATGCCAAGAGGCCACCACAGGCTTTGAGAGTGATGTGGTGGTAGGAGATGCTCACGAGGAAAATGAAGTCATAAAGCCTGTCCTGGGAGTACTGTTCTGAAAAAGGCAGCTATGTGCTTAGATAGACAGCTGCGAGGGCCCAGTGGTTAGATTCGAGGATATTTAACCTCTCTACATCTGAACTTTGAAAGAAGCGTGTATTGGGATCCTGCTTTGGGGTAAGATGCAGCAGGGTGCAGTATCCCAAAGTTGCCCTGCAGAACACAAATGCACAACAAAAATAAATCTTATTTTAACGACACTGGAGAGCTGTAAATGCAGCAAGGATCCAATGCACTAAATTCAGGAAAGGAAAGAGCCCTTCCAGGCACTTCCTGTCACTTTCCCTCCTTTATTTTTATTCATAAGATTTATCACTGCCCACATTACACAGGGCAGACACTTACTTGAAACCCTTACAGCCAAATATCTTTGAGAATTCAGGCGTTTTCTACCTTAGAAAAGCAATACAGTGCATATATTCTACTTTTATTGTGTGCCCCACAGGACGAGGGGCAGCAACCCCAGATCAAGCGCATTAATATTTCTATAACTAAGATATGACTATTCACTGTAATTGTGAGGAATAAAGATTATAGATGGCCTTTTGTTGACTTAGGCCAGGAGAAGCCAGATGAATTATGCAAAAGTTTTGGTCTTCTGGGGTTTTTTATTTCAGAATTGTGCCATAGAGAGCATGGAGCATGATATTTTTATCGTTGTCATTAAATGTCCATCTGTCCCACTAAATAAATGCATGTCCTGTGGGGACAGGGACCTTTCGAATGTGAACTGTGTAGCCCAGATTCTATGACAGCCCATGACTCGTGAGAAGCTCTTAGTACATGAATAGATGACACTTTGCAAAAGGGACGCCCAGGAAACTAACAAAAAATGGAGCTGCTTTGTCAACCACAAAACAAATCTGAGTGCTTTTCATTTCTTCATCAGTATTGAGTCATGAGTAACAAGACTTTTCAGCTCAGCAGATTTGGGTATCTTGAAAAGTTACAGTCCTCCTTTATATTGAGACATGAACAACTCAAATGCTTGATGTAGATGGAGCCTGGAGAATCATGGCAAAATAACGTCTCTAACATTTCCTACTAAAAAGAGGGAAGTAATTTCCTTGTGAAGATGATCTCTATAAGAGCTCTTCACTTAAAATGCACCAATTCTTCCCGAAGAATGGTGGTTTATAAACAGGATTCTATCAACTGTTTATGTAGTAAAATTACAAGGAATAGGGGTCATCCCAAAACAGAAATATGTACTAACAGCACATTCAGCAAGAGAAAATTGGATGAATATAAGATTCACATTGTATCCATTAAAAGACATTTCTTAATACAAAATATCTCAGCTTTTCATTCTATTGCAATCTTCCTGTTAAATTAGATCCTGAGAGGTCACAGAACTTATGCCTAAATCACACGGCACTGGAAAGTGGAAAAGCTATAGGAGTCAATTTTTTAAATAAACATAAATGAGCAAAATTTATAAAAATGCACCAATCAACGAGTCTTCATTTTACCTTCTGGGAGTGTATAAAGTCTGTTGCCAAGATACACAGATGAAGATAATGCCCGTGACGTTGTCCCCGAGTTTGCAGCACATGTTTTTCTCTTCTTAAGCAGGCAAAAATGATACAAGAACGTCAACTGCCACAAAAGCACATTTTTCTGGTAATAAGAACTGAGACAGGAAGAGAGCCAGTCTGAGCTGGTAAAGAAGTTGGGGCTTGAACAGAACTGTCACTGCTGCTCAGGGCTTGGTCAGTGGGAGCCATAGAAGGAAGTCTCCTGAGGAAGAGAAAGCATGTGCAGATGTACCACCAGCAAGCCCAGCATGACAGAAGGCAGAGGCCTAAGCCAAAAACAGCACTCAGCTCTGGTTTCTGGTGTGTCCACCTAGGGAAGGACAATACCAGAGGTTAAGCATTTACATCTCCCAGACCTTTCCCAGGTTTTGTCACAGTGCTTTGCATGTACTTACACCCTTGCTGGATGAGCAGCCTGTAACTGAACAACCCTACTGTATATTCTCTTTGCCAACATAGCCTTCTTCTGACCACACTGATTTGGGGGATAATCAGTAGAAGAAGAAATGCAAGATAGCCTTGAAACAGTATTTAAATAGCATCATCCCTATGAAAAAGGCATCTGATCCCGTCCACATTTACAAACGTAATGCAGCGTTTGCTGTATACTGCTCTACGTACACATCATGTTGCTTAGAAAACCCAAGACCCAAGCAGAAAGCACATGATGGGAAGGCGGCAACGCAGTGAATGTGGCCTCTGGAAGTTGACCAGTAGGAGTCCCAGAAAGGCATTACTGAATTAGTAATCATAAGCAAATGACCTGATTTCTCAAAGCCTCAATGTATCTTACATGACAATTATAAATAAATCCAATGAAGCACTCAGGACAGAGTCTGGCCTATAGTTTGAGTTCAACGTGTGTCAGCTGTTGGTATTATCACTACGAATCGGCTTTCCTGCTATTTTTTTTTAAGATTTTATTTATTTATTCATGAGAGACACAGAGAGAGAGAGACAGACAGAGACACAGGCAGAGGAGAGGGAGAAGCAGGCTCCATGCAGGGAGCCCGACGTGGGACTCGATCCCAGGTCTCCGGGATCAGGCCCTGGGTTGAAGGTGGCACTAAACTGCTGAGCCACCAGGGCTGCCCTCCTGCTGAATATTGTTCAATACTTTGTAACAATTTCTAAATATTTTAAGTTTAATTAGCGACATTAAAATAATAGAATTTACTAATTGGAATTGGAATCGTCTTGTCATTTTAATAATTCATACAGTCTTATATAAGTTTCTACTTCATAACAAAAATTATTTTCAAATGTCACATCCGTTATCCTACTATGCAGGAATGAACTCACCTTTTTTACTCCTTATCTTAGAGCATGCTACATGAGGTCACCAATGTGCAAAGCAGCTCCTTCCCCGGGCAGCCCTTGCAAAACAACACACCTGCTTCAGAAACATCAATGCCAGCAACAGACCTCAGGAATTGCAGTTATTTTACAAGAAATGGGTAGCTTGAAGAAATGAGAGGTAATGAAGGTGGCTGCAAAGACTCATCTTATTTTGCAGCCAATGAAATTGCTTAAGTGTCAAGTCTGGATGTTTCTCTATTAATAAACATTTCCAATTACTGAGGAATTTGGGTATTGGCTTCAATTTGACCTTTATAGTAGAAACGCATATAGCTTCCAGGACTTGACAATAATGACAACTTCTAGAACTTCAACACGGATTTCTTAGGATCCTCATTTTGACACCATGATACGTAGGACATGTCTTGCCCAGTGGGAAGGAAACATCTTTCAGATAGAAAGCCGTTTCAGCTGCCAGAACAAAGTATGTCTCACCCTAGCAGCAGCCCTGTATGCCTCTCCTGCTCTGGACTGCTCGAAGGGGAACATAAGTGTCATGTATCCCATATTTTGAGGGAAAATCCCAACCACACACACCAAACCTTCTGACAATAAATCCATCAGTTCTCATGCACTATAATACTAAATAGAAATGAAATTTTCATTATAAGATACCAAAATCACATTATTTTCTACTCCCTAATATTAACCCACAAGTCTGCCGCAAGAATTATGTGAGGATTTTTGCTCATGGTTGTGAAGAGAAGTGGGACTTATGTGTGTGGAATTCTAGGTTTCTATGACCTTTAATTATTGTTAAATATGTTGAGAATAAACACAAATTATTATTTGTGGACTTTCCTTAATCTGTATCTAACAGTTACCTTCTATGTCACTTACTACTGCAAACTGTTGAGAGATTTCCTCTTAGTTAACCTTGACTCTATCAGCATCATCTATAAGAAAAAAAAATAGTAACTAACTATAGGCATTAATATATTTCTTATTGGATTTATACTGTTAGTCCCTTTCCAAAAAAGGCTCTGAGGAAGCTAGCCTTTAAACAATTCCTTTCAATTTATAGAACAGCTTCATACGACTTTTTTCTTAGATGGTCACAACAGCCCTATGAATGAATTTCTTATTATTGTGAGAAATTTGTGATTGGAAAAATGTCTTGGAGTGGTCAAGTGGCTGGTCCAAGATCATATGGTCTCCAAATTCCACAGCCAGAACTCCAGTCAGGGTTGGCTTAATCTGGAGGCTGTACTGGATGCTTTCCACTCCACCATACCCCTCCACACATTGGAGATTAGATCTTTCCTATGTAATTAAGCTTGAGTCCATCACCAGGGACTCAGAATTACCAAGAATTTAAGAACATGCTAAATTTCTAATCATCCTACAAGCCTTAGACCTTACTTTGTCCCAAGTAACAAAGTCATCACCGGACAGCTGGCACCAAACTCTTCCAACACAGCAGCAAAACCTGCTCTTGAATCAGTCAGAAGCCCTTATGATCCTGGCTTGGGACATGGTGACCAATATATCCAAGCAGAGCTAGTAGACTTCTACAATCTCAAATTCTTCGTCTAGTACATTTGGATATGAATCTGATTGCTTCCAGCTTTGTCAGCTATGTTAGTAGAATCATTCATGACTTTAAAATCCCCCAAATAGTATGGAAGGCCAGTTCCAGGGAAATATAGTGTATTGTCTAACAATAGCAACCAAGACTGGGATTGATGAGTACAATGAGGTGCAAGAAACTCTGGATCATTCCAGAGAAGTTTCAGATAACTTGTGTTCTTTGATTTGTCATGATTCAGGGCTCAGAACTCCCGCACAATATAGAGTCTACACTCTTTATTAAAATATAGATCACATGGATTTAGTTTAGAGGAAACTATGCTTACTCGGATAATGAACCAGTATATAAAACAACAGGATCATGAGCCAGTTTCTTGAGGATAACTTATAACTGGAAATAAATCAATTAGGGGAAATAGAACAAGATAAAATGCAATCTCAGGAGATATCTTGTTGTAATTGAAACCTAAGTCATTTTACCATGTCTAGATCTTTCTACTGTTAAGCAGTCTTCAAATATGTCTCCTCATCTAAAAGCTTCCATTGAAAAAAATCTATGTGGGTCTACATGTCAGACAGATTTGGATTCAAAGCAGAATTTCCTAATTTCTCAGTTTGCAGAAGTTACCTAACATCACAGGATCTCCACTTCTCATCTGAAAATAAGAATTAATGTTTGTGGTTTTTAATATTATTCTATTTGTCATCTCTAGCCCATAGAAAAAAATCAAAAGTATAAGTTAGGCTATAATTTCAAGTATGAAAGTGTTACAAGACTCTGATATCTTGATATGTGGTGTCCTCAGACCACTAGAACTATGATGTCCATTTTCAGTTTTTTTCTAAATCTGTAAAATAAGAGTCTCTACAGTTTGTAGAGAGTTGACTAATGTTCCTAAAAGTTGGCCAGCTCCAAGAAAATGTGATGTTTGTGAATAAGTTTTTGGAGATCCTCTCTTTACCTTTCAAGGGGTGTTGTACCCTGTGGGCTAATCCCCAAATGCCCCTCACCTCATGTGCCATTGTGGAGCTATAAAGACCAGAAGGGATGAGTAATGCAGTGTCAACACTTCAAAGCCTGGATGGAGGGAACATCTTTATATATGACAAGTGGTATGGCTATACACAGATGGCTTAGTCCTAAGTACCCTCCAGGGTCCACACATTTCACAATAATCTTTTCAAAGTAATTGCTGCCACTTGAGTAGTACCCTCAGAAAATTACCACGTTGTCAATTTATTCTCTAGCTTTTGAAATTCCGTCTCCCATTTCCCTAAGGTAACAGACTCTAATGTCTTAAATCTCCAAACATGGGAAGATACATTTGCATTATATATTACATTAATATTTTCTTCACTCCCTTAGCTTATTTTTTAGAAAGTAAGTGTAGACTTTGGGTTCATATTAATGGAGTTTATGATTAATTATTTTCTACCTCATTAGGTTTTCTTTTTATTGGCAAAATGGACGTCAATGTTGAAGGAGGTCTAGTAGGGTAGAGAATTTTTACACCCGTGTGCCACAAAGTATCCTCTTTATAACTTCCTAGAAAAAGGGAACTATTTTCCTATAATGTTGAGGTTGCCTGCTTCTTTTTCAAAATCAAATTTTGTCTTAGTGTGCAGTTTGCATGTTTATCACTCAAGCACTTGATATAGGTTTTTAAAATAGTATGCACAGAATAGCTACTTAATGCATTGTTCTGTAGCACTGCCATGCTTAGCATATGGAAGGTGGTATCTGATTATTATTTTTTATTGTATTTTTATCATTGTGGGAAAGAAAGACCTCTGGTCTTTTCAGCACTGCTCCTAAACTGCAGGGATAGCAGGGTATTATTTACACTTAAGCTTTATCCCTGAAATATCTAATAAAATAAAGGAGTTCATTTGATCCTGAAAAATGTCAAATTATTAATGTCATTTTTATTCAATGTATGTAACAAATATTTGTTGTGTCTATCATTAGTTAACTTACCCTTGAACTAGAATTTGTATTTGTTTACTCTCTTTTCAAGCTGGATCACTCAATTTTTTTTCATGAGAATCCATCTCCACAACTAGGAAGGTACTTACTGGTAAAAAGTGTAAAGGGAAAAACAGCTTCTGTGAAATGACTGGATCACCAGGAGATGTGTGGCCATTAATTCAGCCCGGAGACATCCTTCAGTAAGTCAGAAACCAGATAGCTAACCAACCAGGATCATGCAGACCAGAGACACTTATTCTCAGTTTCTCCACAGTTCAGCTTGTGTTACTGGGAAGTATGAAGGGCTATCAGGCAAATCTTTTGTTAGAGATGATGTAAACAAATAATGCTTATTTTCTTGTTCCAAAAGAATCATTTCCTCACAAACAGAGCTTACTATTAAATATACTACACAGGGGTGATGGGTGGCTCAGTCAGCTAAGCATCCCAACTCTTGACTTCCACTCAGGTCATGACCTCAGGGTTGTGAGACCGAGCCCAGTGTCAGACTCTGTGCTCTGTTCAGCACAGTCTGCTTGAGATTCTCTCTCTCCATCTCCCTCTGCCCCTGCTCATGCTATGCTCTCTCTCTTCAAATAAATAAATAAGTAAAATCTTAAAATACAGTGGATAGTAACCTGAAATATAACTCCACATAAACTCTTAATAAGCTCATTGTACCAAATGCAGGTGCTAATATCCCTCCCTTTCAATCCATCAAAAAAAATATTATCATATGAGTACACAGTTTGCACTAAAATTTTATATTAAGTTATGTTGGATATTCATATATGAAAGGAAAGGACTAATGATAAGAAACTGAGGAGTCTATAAAACTAGCCAAATCAGGGACACCTGGGTGGCTTAGCAGTTAAGCATCTGCCATCAGCTCAGGGCATGATCCTGGAGTCCCAGGATTGAGTCCCACATTGGGCTCCCTGCATGGAGCCTGCTTCTCCCTCTGCCTATATCTCTACCTCTCTCTCTCTCTCTCTCTGCCTCTATCTCTCTCTCTCTGTCTCTCATGAATAAATACATAAAATCTTAAAAAAAAAAAACTAGCCAAATCAGATAAGCCAGAGATATCTCTCATGGGAATATAGAACAAAAAAATACTTGTGTATTTGAGTCATAAGAGCAGAAAAGAGCATTCATGAGCATTTATTTATCCTTGATGTTACTTGGGGACAAGGCAATTATGTCTCCACCATCATTAGCTGGAGTATGTACAGAGCAAAGAGGAATGCCCTGTTCTCATGTTTTAGTACAGTTTATCCAGAAGACTGGAATACTCCACTCAAAATGAATCATCCTTTAATGCAAAACCAATCCTAGGAAAATTAACAGGACAACCAGAAATGTGCTATTCCAAAGACATTGCCCAAAGGCCTGCAACATAGTACATTTTCACTTTTGTTTGTAGAATGGTCATATGACAGTCAACGAAGAAAGCACCAAAGAATTGCAAATACACAAATATGAGTTAGTCACAAGTTTAATGAAGGGCTATCCAAGAAATCATATATGGCAAGTAAGCATCCCAGTTAAGGGATAAGAATGTGATAATAGCAGTACTTTATACACATTTCATTTATCCCTCCCGACCACCCCATGAACCAATATTCTCACCCAATCTCAGAGATGAGAACACTGAGCTTTCATAAGGTTGTGGATTTGTCCAAACTTACAGAGAATGCATAATGCAGTCACCATGGTACACTGAATCACAATAGCAACAAAAGCAAGGGCATATAACAAATTCAGAGAGATCAAGTCAACCCTTTAATGACTTTTGAAATGACTAATACTAATGCCAAGAGGCACCTGGGTGAAGCAGTCGGTTGAGCATCCTGCTCTTGGTTTCAGTTGTGATCTCAGGGTTATGAGATCAAGACCCCACATTGGGCTCTGTGCTCAATGCACAGTCTGCATAAGATGCTCTCCTGCTCCTCTCCACTGCATGGCCTGCACGTGGGTGTGTACCCTCTCTCTAAAATAAATAAATAAAATCTGAACAAAAACTGCCAACTACCCTTTTTTATATGGAACTGACCACAGCTCTTCCATAGTGGACAATGATACTAAAGATCAATAGATTTAAAACTCATAATTAAGTATAATATTTTAGCAATTTTTTGACTTTGGTGGAAACAGAAACAACTTCTCTCCTAAGAAATATTAGAGACATCCACATAAACACAATTTATGACAAACCATAGTACTTCTTTATAAATGTAATAATTTTTGATTTACTGACCATAAGTACTATATTACATTTGTGTGTTATTTTGTTTAGTTACCATGTGTTTTACTTTGTTTAAGTGCCATGCTTACAAGTGCCATATTATACTCACAGGGGCAGTGTACCTTAGTGGTTAAGATTAAAATAAAAAAAAAAAAGATTAAAATCAGATTATCTGGACTCTACTAATTTCCAGCTGTGTATCCCTTAAAAAAAAGTCCTTGATTTCTCCATACGTGTTTCCCCTTTTATAAATGAAGAAAATAATAATAATTACTCCATAGAATTGTTGAAAGGATTATATAACTTAACACATGTAAGGTACTTAGCATAGGATGTAGCCTATATTAAGGACTCAGTAAATTTTTGTAATTATCATAATTATTACCCAATCTAAATATAAGTAAGCTACATTATGATGGAGTTCTATTCTGTTTCTAAAACGTAAGTGGATTCACTAGCATTAAATAATATCGGTTATTAAAAAATAGAAGATTAGTGCATCTACAATGTACCCAAACTGGAAGTATATGTCTTGTGCATCTTTGCACATGGCATTTCTTACTGAAATCGAATCCCTGAACTTCTTTCCAATCACATAAGAAATAGTGCAGGGTATATATTAACCAATTTGTGAATTCTATCCTGATTTATTTGGGTCACACTCACCAAACAAATGCTTCTTCTCTGCTTAACCTGAGTCACATTACACAGTGTATGGAAAGTGTTGGAGTGCATATTTTCATGTCATCTGTTGGATTCATTACATAATATTTTAACACCCAAACTATACTCTCTAGTTCACAAAACATCACAGTTGAAACCATGTCAGGGAGTCAGATGGAAGAACTTTTCTCCCTTGGACTGGTTCACAGGAGCTAGCCCGGCAAGTCAGTTAATTTCTGTAGCACACATGCATGGTCTCTACAGGCTCCTCATTGGCCATAACTCATGAGCAAATGTACATTAGCTCATTGGCTGCTCTGAGGGGTTAAATTCAGAGTATTTTCACTCAGAATAAATTTTTGGCACAGTGTAGAAAAACAATTGGGTAAGACAGAGTTTTACCTGGGGTGCCTGGGTGGCTCTGTTGGTTGAGCATCTGACTCTTGGTTTCAGCTCAGCAACTGATCTCGGGGTCATGAGTTCCAGACGCACATGGGCTCCATGCTCAGTGCAGTCTGCTTTGGAATCTTCCTCCCTCCTCCTCCCCCTTGGTCCCTCTCCCCACTTTCAGTTTTACCTGACACAATTTACAGAAAAAGTGAAACTTAATGATACTGAAAATCAAGCTTGTTTCGTGTCTTAGAGTAGGCTGGTGAGTCTGAAGAGGGATGCCCAGATGGCTTTTAACTGACCCCAGCCCTGCCCTCTTGGATCTGCCCCCAGCACCTGGGAGGACTTGCACAGTCAAAAGATCACTTCAGAAAAGACTTGTTTTAGCCCTCACCTCATTGTGGGGTCCCGCACATGGTTACGAGCCCTCCTGAGTATAATATTTGACCTCTTCTCAGGCAGAAATGACTAGTATTTTGCTGGGGAGAGTAATGAATCAATACTTATGGCACTGACCCCCTTTGCCATGTCCTTCCTCATCCCTGTCCTCAAGCTCCTGCTCAGACTTGTCATCAGCACACAGCAAAAGCACTGTGGAGTAATTATCCTGTCAGGGAGCAAACACAATTTTCTGTGGATGCAATCTCAGTCTCTACATGCAATGAAGAAAGGCTGAGAAGGCAAAGCTCCTGTTGATTAAGATAAAGATGTGATGATGGCTTGTTTCTCCAGGGTAACATGTAGAGTCACTACAAATGAAGACCATTAGTGGTCACTACAAATGCAGTCATTAGTGGTCAAAGGTAAGCTGCACAGAACTGAATGCCAGGGAAATCAAGCCCATTTTTATTAATTTCCTTACCTTTTTCCCACTAAATATTATTATTAAGCTGCCAACAAGAAATCAACTTACTGTTTGATATTTCCACATTTAAATTCACCAGGAGGGAGAGAACACACACACACACACACACACACACACACACACACACAAATAAGGCTGTGTATTAACAGAAGGAAGGTGGCCAAAGGGAGAAGTAGACACTTTTGGGAGCCTGGACAATGTTGCTTCAGGAGGAAATTACGTCAGAAAAATGTAAATGCGAAAACATGTCTTAAGTCATCAGTAGATGAAATGCGGTTGATTATATAAAATTGAGAACTAAATATACTTAAAATTATGATTCTATTGATGTCAAAAACCAGATTCTTGAAGAAAGTGATTGAAATGAAGTTGGATGAAAATCCATTTTTAAGGACTTTTTTTTAAACCCATCAGATCAAATAAGAGTGAATGTTTGAGAAGGGATAATTTTCCTCACAAGGAAGGGACTAATTGTCCTCATAGGTTTTCCTAAATATACACACTTTAGGTGTCTTTTCGGACAATATTTAGCTCACGAAGTTGATTTTATACTTAGAAATTATTTAGCAAGAGGGCCCCTTGCTGGCTCAGCGGATGAGCATCTGTCTTCAGCCCAGGGTGTGATCCTGGGGTCCTGGGATCAAGTCCCACAACAGGCTCCCTGCATGGAGCCTGCTTCTCTCTCTGCCTGTGTCTCTACCTCTGTGTGTGTGTGTGTGTGTCTCATGAAGAAATAAATAAAATCTTTAAAGAAAAAAGAAAGAAATTATTTAGCAAGTTACATTTATTTATTTATTTATTTATTTTTTATTGGTGTTCAATTTACCAACATACAGAATAAAACCCAGTGCTCATCCTGTCAAGTGCCCCCCTCAGTGCCCATCACCCATTCACCCCTACCCCCCGCCCTAGTCCCCTTCCACCACCCCTAGTTCGTTTCCCAGAGTTAGGAGTCTTTATGTTCCGTCTCCCTCTCTGATATTTCCCACACATTTCTTCTCCCTTCCCTTATATACCCTTTCACTATTATTTATATTCCCCAAATGAATGAGAACATACACTGTTTGTCCTTCTCCTATTGACTCACTTCACTCAGCATAATACCCTCCAGTTCCATCCAGGTTGAAGCAAATGGTGGGTATTTGTCGTTTCTAATGGCTGAGGAATATTCCATTGTATACATAAACCACATCTTCTTATCCATTCATCTTTCATTGGACACAGAGGCTCCTTCCACAGTTTGGCTATTGTGGACATTGCTGCTAGAAACATCGGGTGCAGGTGTCCCGGCGTTTCATTGCATCTGAATCTTTGGGGTAAATCCCCAACAGTGCAATTGCTGGGTCGTAGGGCAGGTCTATTCTTAACTCTTTGAGGAACCTCCACACAGTTTTCCAGAGTGGCTGCACCAGTTCACATTCCCACCAACAGTGCAAGAGGGTTCCCTTTTCTCTGCATCCTCTCCAACATTTGTGGTTTCCTGCCTTGTTAATTTTCCCCATTCTCACTGGTGTGAGGTGGTATCTCATTGTGGTTTTGATTAGTTTTTCCCTGATGGCAAGTGATGCAGAACATTTTCTCATGTGCTTGTTGGCCATGTCTATGTCTTCCTCTGTGAGATTTCTGTTCCTGTCTTTTGCCCATTTCATGATTGGATTGGTTGTTTCTTTGGTGTTGAGTTTAATAAGTTCTTTATAGATCTTGGAAACTAGCCCTTTATCTGATACGTCATTTGCAAAAATCTTCTCCCATTCTGTAGGTTGTCTTTTAGTTTTGTGGACTGTATCCTTTGCTGTGCAAAAGCTTCTGATCTTGATGAAGTCCCAATAGTTCATTTTTGCTTTTGTTTCTTTTGCCTTCGTGGATGTATCTTGCAAGAAGTTACTGTAGCTGAGTTCAAAAAGGGTGTTGCCTGTGTTCTCCTCTAGGATTTTGATGGAATCTTATCTCACATTTAGATCTTTCATCCATTTTGAGTTTATCTTTGTGTATGGTGCAAGAGAGTGGTCTAGTTTCATTCTTCTGCATGTGGATGTCCAATTTTCCCAGCACCATTTATTGAAGAGACTGTCTTTCTTCCAGTGGATAGTCTTTCCTCCTTGATCGAATATTAGTTGACCATAAATTCAGGGTCCACTTCTGGGCTCTCTATTCTGTTCCATTGATCTATGTGTCGGTTTCTGTGCCAGTATCACACTGTCTTGATGACCACAGCTTTGTAGTACAACCTGAAATCTGGGATTTTGATGTCCCCAGATATGGTTTTCTTTTTTAAAATTCCCCTGGCTATTTGGGGTCTTTTCTGATTCCACACAAATCTTAAAATAATTTGTTCTAACTCTCTGAAGAAAGTCCATGGTATTTGATAGGGATTGCATGAAACGTGTATATTGCCCTGGGTAACATTGACATTTTCACAATATTAATTCTGCCAATCCATGAGCATGGAATATTTTTCCATCTCTTTGTGTCTTCCTCAATTTCTTTCAGAAGTCTTCTATAGTTTTTAGGGTATAGGTCCTTTACCTCTTTGGTTAGGTTTATTCCTAGGTATCTTATGCTTTTGGGTGCAATTGTAAATGGGATTGACTCCTTAATTTCTCTTTTTTCAGTCACATTGTTAGTGTATAGAAATGCCATTGATTTCTGGGCATTGATTTTGTATCCTGCCACGCTACCGAATTGCTGTATGAGTTCTAGCAATCTTGGGGTGGAGTCTTTTGGGTTTTATATGTAGAGTATCATGTCATTGGTGAAGAGGCAGAGTTTGACTTCTTCTTGCCAATTTGAATGCCTTTAATGTCTTTTTGTTGTCTGATTGCTGAGGCTAGGACTTCCAGTACTATGTTGAATAGCAGTGGTGAGAGTGGACATCCCTGTCTTGTTCCTGATCTTAGGGGAAAGGCTCCCAGTGCTTCCCCCAGAATGATAATTGCTGTGGGCTTTTCGTAGTGGCTTTTAAGATGTCGAGGAATGTTCCCTCTAGCCCTACACTCTGAATAGTTTTGATCAGGAATGGATGCTGTATTTTGTCAAATGCTTTCTCTGCATCTAATGAGAGGATCATATGGTTCTTGGTTTTTCTCTTGCTGATATGATGAATCACATTGATTGTTTTACGAGTGTTGAACCAGCCTTGTGTCCCGGGGATAAATCCTACATGGTCATGGTGAATAATTGTCTTAATGTACTGTTGGATCCGATTGGCTAGTATCTCTTGAGAATGTTTGCATCCAGGTTCATCAGGGATATTGGTCTGTAATTTCCTTTTTGGTGGGGTCTTTGTCTGGTTTTGGAATTAAGGTGATGCTGGCCTCATAGAACAAGTTTGGAAGTACTCCATCTCTTTCTATCTTTCCAAACAGGTTTAGTAGAATAGGTATGGTATCCACCTCATTAACCCTCGTCGTTAGGCCTTCTAGTTTGGATTGCATCTCATTCAGTTGATTTTTAATTTCTGCCTGATTGGATCTAAATTCTGCAGTCATGAAGTCTCTTGAGTCCTTTATGCTTTTTTCTAGAGCCACCAGTAGCTGTATAATAGTGCTTCTGAATTGGCTTTCTGACATTGAATTGTAATCCAGATTTTGTAACTCTGTGGGAGAGAGGACTGTTTCTGATTCTTTCTTTTGAGGTGAGGTTTTCCTTCTAGTCATTTTGCTCAGTGCAGAGTGGCCAAAAACAAGTTATAATGGGAAAAGGAGAAAAAGAGAGAGAAAGAAGGAAAGAAAAGAGAAAAAGAAAAAAGAAAAAAGGAAAAAAAACGAGAAGAAAAAGAGAAAAAAAAGAAAGGAAAAAAAAGGGTGGGGGAAGCAATCAGAAATCAAAAACAAACAAACAAACAAAAAAACCCACGGGGGAGTATCTTCTGATTCTGTGTACTTTAAGTCCCTTGACTTCCCCTGGAACTTGTCCTTCTAGCTGGTCTTCTGGGGGAGGGGCCTGTTGTGATTTTCAGGTGTTAGCACTTGGGGGAGCTGCTCTGCCCCCTGCCTGGTGCAGGACTCAGTGGGGGTTGTTTACCCCGTGAGGCCCCAGGAGGAACAACCACAGTGGCTGCTCTGGAAACCTGGATTCAGCCCCCGCAGTAACTACGGTGCTCTCTGTCTGCAGGGCCTGGAGGCTCTGGGGGGCGGGGCCGCTGCTCTGCTCAGCTCGGGGCTTGAGCATCCTTGCTATCCTGGGCCCTCCCGGCCTCTGCCTGTCCTGGGGGGAGCCCGGATCCTGGGCTGTGTCCGGTGCCCTGTGCTCCCGGTCTGCGCTGTTGGATTCGCGCTCCCGGCCGTGCAGCCCCCTCCGCAGAGCCGCCGCCCGAGCCCCTCCGAGCTGCTCCGGGTCCCGCCGTGCGCGCTGCAGCCCTTACGGAGCTCGGGGCACTCTCCTGGGCGCGCAGGTGTCTTGTTAGTGTCCCAGGGAGCCCGAGGGCATCTCCGCCCTCCTGGGGTCCTGCTCCTACTCCCTGCGGGTGCCCTTCCGCCAGGGAAGGTTGGTGCAGCTCCTGCTTCTCCCGGACGGAGCTTTCCTGTCCTGGGGGCACTCGGCCCGGCCTTACCCCGGCTCCTCGCGGGGCCCTCCCCTTTGGAGGCCTTTTGTTTCTTTATTTCTTTTTCTCCCTCCTTCCTACCTTGAGAGAATCGGGAACTCTTCTCACTGTAGCATTCCAGCTGGTCTCTCTTTCAATCTCAGGCCGAATTCGTAGATTTTCAGGATGATTTGAAGGTTATCTAGGTAATTTGGTGGGGACAGGTGATTTGGGGACCCTACTCTTCCGCCATCTTGCCCCTCCTCCCTTTGTATCTTTAAATAAAAACTGTGCACACACGTGTGTGATGAACTACAGCTTATGTTTGCTTGTGAACCCCTCAGACCTACCTATTCTAGAGTAAGTGTGTAATTAACATTTACTGTTGGTCCTTCCACACTTTGCTCTCCTATTTCCCAACCATTTCCAACTGTTAGCATGGCTATGCTTCGCTCAAACCTCTCAGATGGCAGTAATCATGACAAGTGCTTACATAGGACATGTTTTGTGACAAACATTCCTCTACATGACATATATATTTCGCTTAATCCTCACAACCATCATATGAAACGGATACTATTATCATCTCTATTTTACAGATGGAAAATAAATCTCTCTATTTTACAGAGAAGTCAGGAAACTTGCCCAAAGTCATGCACCCAGCCGATGGCAGAGGGAGGACTTGAACCCTGAGGTCTGAGCCCGTTCTACATAATTACTCTCCTGGCCCTGTCACCAGCTCATTCTCTTTAGCTGTGACCAATAGTTTTTAATTTTGATTATTTGAACTTATTTTCATTTTCAAAAATTCCTTGACGATTCAAATCCCAATCCTCTGAAAAGATTTTCTCAATCAAATAAATGTATAAAGTACAAAGCAGGGGTGCCCGAGTGGCTCAGTTGGTGAAGCATCTACCTTCAGCGAGATCACGATCTCAGGTTCCTGGGGTGGAGCCCAATGTCGGTCTCCTAGTTCAGTGGGGCGTCGGCTTCTCCCTTTGCGCCTCCCACTGTTTGTAATCTCTCCCTCTCTCTCTCTCTCTCTCTATGTGAATATGCATATATATATAAATATCAGAGGCCCCGAAGGGGTTGCCGGCGCGGCCCCTCAAGCTCAGGCCGCAGTCTCCGCCCCGCGGCCCCACACTCACGTCACCCAGGTGGAGGGCGTTGACCTGGGCCTGGACCAAGGGCGGCTGCGGGGACCCAGGCTGTGCGTGCGCTTCCCTCTCCGGCGCCTGGCGGGGAGGTGCGGCGCGAACCCGGCGGGCGGGGCCGTCAGCAGCGGGAAGCGGCCTCCCCAGGGCGGCCACGGCCCCACTCGCGGCCCCACACGCGGCCCCACACGGGCCGTCGCTCCCCACCGCGCGCCAGGGCGGCCCGGCCCCCTGCGTCTCCCGGCGGGCCTTGCGGCGGCGGCCTCCGCGCGAGGGGCCCCGAGGCCGCCTGGGCCCCGGAAGGCCGCGCGGACGCGCCCGGAAGCCGGAAGCCGGAAGCCCGCGCCGGACCCGGAGCCGCGTGCGCGGTGGGCGGCGACGGCAGAAGCTTCGGGAAGGCGCCCGCGGAGGCGCAGGGGCTCTCCGGGGAGGCCCCACTACCCCGACGGGTCGCCGAAGCCGGCGCGGGACACGCAGTCGTCCCCTGAGGGGTAAGCCGAGGCCGGGCCAACCCGAACCCCCGGGGCGGCGGTGCGCGCGGCTGCGGCTGCACGAAGCTCGGGGTCCGCCCCAGAGACCCCCGCACACATGCCCCGGGGTGGAGGCCGGGTCGGGGCGTGAGGGGGGCGGGGGGGGCCCGTGGGGGGCACCGTGGGGGGCACCGTGGGGGGCGGGGGGACCGCGAGGGGGGCCGTGGGGGGCGGGGCGACCGCGAGGGGGGCCGTCGGGGGCGGGGCGACCGCGAGGGGGGCCGTGGGGGGCGGGGCGACCGTGAGGGGGGCCGTGGGGGGCGGGGCGACCGCGAGGGGGGCCGTCGGGGGCGGGGCGACCGCGAGGGGGGCCGTGGGGGGCGGGGCGACCGCGAGGGGGGCCGTCGGGGGCGGGGCGACCGCGAGGGGGGCCGTGGGGGGCGGGGCGACCGCGAGGGGGCGGGGGGGCGGCCGCGAGTCCCCGGAGCCCTCAGCGCCGCGCGGCCACCTGCCGAGTCTGCGAGCGAGTCGGGGCCTCGAGGCCTTGGCGCCCGGCGGTCCCGGCCGCGACGTGAGGCGGGAAGGCGCCGAGGGCAGGCTCAGGCCCGCAGCCGCAGGTGCAGCCCCCGCCCCCGGGGCCTCCCGGCTCCAGGGAACGTCGTCCGTCCGCAAGTGGTTTCTCGTGCTCTGCGTCATGCGGACATTGTCGCCTCTTACACGGTTTCTTTCAGGTTTTATTTGCTCAATCGTGAGAGACACAGACAGGGAGAGAGGGGCAGAGACACAGGCAGCGGGACAAGGCGGCTCCTCGCAGGGAGCCCGTCTGGGACTCCTGGGACCCCGGGGTCACGGTCACGCCCTGGGCCGGAGCAAGACGCTCCACCGCCCGCACCCCGCGTCCACAAAGTTGTTTCAAATGTTGAACAGAAAAGTGTTCCTTTCGCGTCTATGCGTATAGTTGACTTTAGGTAACATGCCCCTCGTTGTTGTTTCTGAAGGATTCCTTTATTGCCGAGCGAGCGAGCGAGCGTGCGAGCAGCGGGCGGGCAGGGACGGCGCCTAAAGCAGAGCCCAAGGGGCGCCCGTCGGGGATGCCAGGCCCTGTGGGGCCCGCTCAACCCTGACACGGTGACCCGAGCCAGAACCCGGAGCCCCATCGTGCCTCGACCATTGAGCTTGAGGCGTGGTGATCGCGCTGCGGGCAGTTCAGGCGGTGGCAGGAGCTGCTTTTCCTTTTGGCGTCCGACCTGCAGGTCACCGCCCCGAGTGCTGGGATTTTCTGGATCTTCCCTCAGGCAGTGTGGGAAACAGATGGTGAGCACATAGGCCTCCCCCTTCCCGACTGATGCTCTGGGCAGCTCTTCAGGTGGACTGGATGGTCCCAATGTCAAGGCACCACGGTTCCGTTACAAATAACTCGATTTGCAGCTAAGGGCAAGTAACAAAACACAGCTTTTTTTTGAGCGAGGTAAAAATGGGATGTCTTTGAAGTAATACATTCGGAGGAATTTTAAATGTCCAGCATTGAAAACACATGACCTTTAACGATCTGAAGAATCACCGTGGTTTTCCTTTTCTTATTAAGTTCCTCTTAATGTGACGGACATATTGGATGACAACGTGATTATTTCCATCCAAATGATCGGGATCCCTGGGTGGCGCAGCGGTTTAGCCCCTGCCTTTGGCCCAGGGTGCGATCCTGGAGACCCGGGATCGAATCCCACGTCGAGCTCCCGGTGCGTGGAGCCTGCTTCTCCCTCTGCCTGTGTCTCTGCCTCTCTCTCTTGCTCTGTGATGTGACTATCATAAAAAAAAATAAAAATAAAAATAAATCCAACCAAATGATCATCGCCTTAGCGTCACGTTAAAAGTCAGAACGTGTCACATCCAATGGTGTTGACAGCAACACCAGAAATGAATACACACACACACGCACATGTAAGTGTGCTTAATGGTTGGAGAGGAGCAAACCCACGTACAGTGGACATTGTCCCCGGGATGTGTGCCAAACATGAAGTCACACTCATTTTTAATTTTAACGAGTTGTTTCGCAGGCAAAGCAGTGAGGCAGCCAACAGTCTGTGACTGACTTCTTTTTTTTAAAGATTTTATTCATTTACTCATGAGAGACCCGAGAGAGAGAGAGAGAGAGAGAGGCAGAGACACGGACAGAGGCAGAAGCAAGCTCCATGCAGGGAGCCCGATGTGGGACTCGATCCCAGGTCTCCAGGACCACGCCCTGGGATGAAGGCAGCACTAAACCACTGAGCCACCCGGGCTGCCCTGTGACTTACTTTTAAAAAGACCCAAGGGCTGCGTGTGTGCTCAGGGCTGGGGGTGGGGGGCACATGTCCAGGCCCGTGGTTACCCCCCCCCATCAGGCACTTGCCGCCTCTCCATCCTCACTAAGCCGAGGGTGTAGTTAATTAGCGGGAGGCTGGGGTGGCGTTGGACCCGCCGGCAAATCCCGAGGGGCTCTGGTGTCCTGTTACAGGCAAACCCACCCTGCGGTCCGGTCCGGTCCGTAGACTAAGGGAGCCTGGGCCTAACGGAGGCTGGGGATGTAACTGAATCAGGAACATCTTGCGCTCGCTGGCTCGATGTCAGATACGTAAAAGCTTAAGAAAAAAAAAAGATTTTTAGAAAACGTTGTAGCAGGGTTGGCGACGTCGTGCAATGGCATAAACAGGGTGGGACATTTGGTGTCACCAATCGGCAAAGTAACCTGTGCCACAAAATAGTTTTCAAAGCTTCTTAAAGTATTTTCTCATTCGAGGGGCACCTGTCTGGTTCAGACGGATGAGCACGGGACTCTTGACCTTGGAGTTGTGAGTTTGAGCCCCACACCAGGTGTACAGGTTACTTAACTAAACACGTGAACTAAATAAAAAAAGAGAGTGTTCTCATTTCAGGCTCCACCAGCCCTGTGTGATAGAGAAATGTGCAAGCATTTATCTCCAGTTCGCAGAGGGCAAATTTATCTCCGGAGAAATCCTGGAGCCAAAGAGAATAGTGCAGAAAGGGCTAGAGCCACAAGGCGTGACGGGGCCCCAGGGCCGCGAGGGGGTAAGACCTTCCCTGAGGAAGACTACAGAGGCAGAGAAAGACCTAGCTCCGGCCCCTCCCCATTCTCCTCCTGAACAGAGTCCTGCCTGTGGGCCAGAGAGCCTGGCCAAGGTTGACGTTGCCTTCCAGCCTCGTCCCCTCGTACCCACGGTGCCTTCAAAGATGGGCCCTGGAGGGGCCACTGAGACCCTGAGGAATTGAAGCGCTAGGGATGTGCATTTGACACACGCAAACCTGGTGGCAGATGGAGAGGAGGTGGGGGGGCCTGCGGGGAGGCTGCGTTGACCAGCTGGTGAGCAGTGGAAGCCATGGAGAAGAGAAGCCGCCAGGGGAGAGGAGAGGTCTACCGGGGAGCGCTGGCGGTCTCAGGCACTGAGTAGATGTGGGCGCCTAGTGGGAGCGGGAGCAGGACATTGTCACAGCCACGAGGGAGGTCGGGTGCCAGGACAGACCTCCTGCAAGGGTAGTTCTCCAACTTTGGCCTTCTCGAATCTTGTGGGATACTTGGAGGGCCTATGAAAATAGGGAGGTTAGGTCCCTACCCAGCAATGTCTGATTCCAGAGGCTGGAGCAAGACTCCACGTCCACGTTTCTAGCAAGTTCCTGGGTGATCCTAATGCTGCTGGTCCTGGGATCACACTTTGAGAACCACGGCCCTAGAGGGGCAGTGTGCTTTCTCGTGTTGACCCAAGTCCTAGGAGGGAGGTAGACACAGCAGCTGGGACGCAGGACTGCAGGTGCGCCAAAGGGCGGCAGCGAGTCGGGTCCGCGGTGCAGTGACTTCCCGGTGGGGTGCCCTCCTGAGACCTAGGCAGGTGCAGGGGAGGCTTGCCTTCAGAGCCACGCCCCCTCTGCAGTGCCACCTGTTTCTGGGGACTTCCCTTCCTCCTGTTGGGGAAGGGCCATGGGATATGTAGAGCCCAGCCCAGAGAGCGGGGAGGGACCTCAGTGGAGGTGCTCTAAGTGCAGGCAGCTCCTTCGGGGAAGGGGAGGTGCCACCATGGCGCGGCGGGCACGCTTCAGGTGTGCAGGGCAGCAGGTGCAGCCAAGCAGGGTGCAGGGACCGTCGGGTGTGCAGACGGAGGCTGCGTGGTCTCTGGCGCTCCGGGCGGCAGCTGCCGGGGCAGCCCCTGAGTCCTGAGCTGCAGCTCGGGGGGGCTGCGGCTGGACTGTGTCCTGGGCGGGTGCGCGGTTGGGAGGGGGGGCACCTGCCTATGAGTCTGCGCTCACTTCTTCCTTGTGCAACTGCACAAACAGTTCTCGAGGTGAACCGAGCTGGAGGGAGCGGGACGGGGGCTCCTCTGGCTTTTCTGAGGATGCTCAGGGAACATGTCCAAGTTCCTCTTCTCTGACCATTCCCTGCATGTAGGACGGTTGTTTAGTTGTCCCCATTCTGGAGGAACATTCTCTGCTGGTTCCAGAAAGTAGGAGCCAGTCACAAACCGCGAAGAGGGCCGGGTTCTGGGCGGGATGTGCCCTGGAGGCTGATGCGTCGCCAGAGCCTCTTGCAGGGTCTCCTGTTCAGTTGCCCGGAATACCCTGACTGAGGTCGCCCTGTCCTCTTCCTGAAGGTCCAGCCTCCTGGGCACCTCAGGTGCATTTGCATTCCGCTCCCAGGCCCTCCCAGTCTCTGCAGCCCTGGATTCCTTTTTGAGAGCCCTTGGAATGTTGCTCTGTCACCACCATGGGGGGTTAACCACAATGGCACAGAAACCAAAGGTCTCTGCTGCTTGTTAAACTCCTGGGCGTGTCGGTATAGATGTGACCAGTCAAGAAATCACACATAAGGGTTTTTATATTTTTTATTTTTTTAATAATAAACTTATTTTTTATTGGTGTTCAATTTGCCAACATACAGAGTAACACCCAGTGCCCATCCCGTCAACTGACCCCCTCAGTGCCCGCCACCCATTCACCCCCACCCCCCACCCTCCTCCCCTTCCACCACCCCTAGTTCGTTTCCCGGAGTTAGGAGTCTTCCATGTTCTGTCTCCCTTTTTGCTATTTCCCCCTTATTTTTTCTCCTTTCACTGTTATTTATATTCCCCAAATGAATGAGACCATATAATGTTTGTCCTTCTCTGATTGACTTATTTCATTCTGCATAATATCCTCCAGTTCCATCCACGTCGAAGCAAATGGTGGGTAGTTTTGAGGCCACATTCATTTGTGAAGTACCACTGGCGATGGGCAATAAGTTGTAGATGCTGATAATTTATTTGCATAGCCATTCAATAACTGGCATAGTGGGTTCATTTTTTGAAATGATTTTTATTTATTCACGAGAGACACACAGAGAGAGGCAGAGACACGGGCAGAGAGAGAAGCAGGCTCCGTGCAGGGAGCCCGATGTGGGACTCGATCCCGGATCCCGGGATCACGCCCTTAGCCCAAGGCAGGCGCGCTCAACCGCTGAACCACTCAGGCATCCCAGGCATAGTGGGGTTCAAAGAACAATTTTAGATCGGGTTGCGGAGAGGGGAGACTAGAAGCCAAACACACAAAACATCCTTGCCTGTTCTCATTCCAGGGCAGAGATTGAGAGACATGTTGCCTCAAAGTCAGGACTCTTCTGCAATAAAACGTAAAGAAGAGCTCACACAGAAAACAAGCCTCTGAGTCCTACAAGAAATCAGGGAAATGGGTCACGGGTAATTTAACATTTTAAATCTCCCTCTTTCATGTTTATGTGTTTTTCGTGGCGTCTGACTTTAGGCAACATCAGTAGGAAGAGATCGTATTTAGAGGCAGTATTTCCAAAGACGAGTATGCAACCCAGGTGAAACTTACTCTGTTCAATATAGATTTTGGAAAGCAGATAGCACCTGGGTGTTTTGATAATTTGAGAAAGCTCTTATTCGTATCTCTATATCCTGCTGTGTTACTGGATCTGCATGTCCCACATTGAATATGTTTAACTCTGTATGCTGTATGATGTACATTTGTGATGTATTTCTGCTCTGCTAATGTGTGACTGACAGCTCTACACCATATGAAGAGAGGAGCAATTTGAAATGCCAGTCTGTATCACTGTGTCCCGCTTAGCTAGGCATTCAGGGTCCTCCACAGCAGAGCTTCTACTCTGTAGTCCTCCATTATATCTCCACATATACCTTTCTTGACCTAAACCACATCAATCTTCATTCCCCACATATGCCACAAACTTTCCCCCCTTTATGTGATTGCTCGTCCTGTCTATAATCCTGGAATGCTCTTCGTCCTGTCATTTCCAGCTCTTCAAGTCCTATCCAAAATTTGCTCCAAATGCTGTGTCCGTGCTTGGGGTTCAAGATGGCTGACTGAGCACCCACTTTTATATTCACCTTTCTCAAAATCCTAATGAATTTCATGAAAAAGTTTATTTAATAATTTTTTTTATGATAGTCACAGAGAGAGAGAGGCAGAGACACAGGCAGAGGGAGAAGCAGACTCCATGCACCGGGAGCCCGACGTGGGATTCGATCCCGGGTCTCCAGGATCGCGCCCTGGGCCAAGGGCAGGCGCTAAACTGCTGCGCCAGCCAGGGATCCCCATGAAAAAGTTTATAATACCAAAGGTAAATCAATAGTAACAAAAAAAGAAACTTGATAAGTACTATTAGAAATTCTATACAAAGGAATGATTGACTTATTTCACTCAGCATTATACCCTCCAGTTCCATACATGTTGAAGCAAATGATGGGTATTTGTCATTTCTTATGGCTGAGGAATATTCCATTGGATACATAAACCACATCTTCTTTGGGGAATATAAGTAATAGTGAAAGGGGATAGAAGGGAAGGGAGAAAATGGGTAGGAAATATCAGAAAGGGAGACAGAACGTGAAGACTCCTAACTCTGGGAAATGAACTAGGGGTGGTGGAAGGGGAGGAGGTGAATGGGTGACGGGCACTGAGGGGGGCACTTGTCGGGATGAGCACTGGGTGTTATTCTGTATGTTGGGTAATGAACACCAATAAAAAATAAATTTAGTATAAAAAAAGGAAGTTCTATACAAAATCTTGTGTACCGTGAAAATGAATGTTTAATATACCTATGAATTCACTTGTCCCGCTTAATGTGCAAGATCTATATAAAGAAAACAGAAAACTTTGCTGATGGATGTAAACTAGGATCCGGATGGGAAGATTAAAGTGTGAAAGTGTCAATTCTTACAAAATAAATCCATGAATTCAATGCAATCCTAAAAAACTCAAGGATAATTTTCATGAAACTTGATAAGCTATTTCTTAGTACTTCTAAAAGTAAGGAAGTATAAATAGCCAAGTGAATCTTAGATGAGTGAGGACTGCTTACCCTACAGATATCAAAACATACTAAAGAGCTATAATGGATTTTTTTTAGTAAAAGATTCTGGCAAAATTGGCTATCCACATGCAAAAAAATAAAATAAAACTCTCGTTTATATCATATCCAAGAACATAATAATTTCCAGGTAAATTAAGGACTATATGTGAAGGATAAAAGTCCCAAGTTTTTTAGAAGTTTATATATGATATAAATATATCATATATGAAGTTTATATATGATATATCATATATGTGTGTTTATATATATATATCTTCATGACCTTGTGGTAGAAGGATTTTTACTCTCCTAGTCACAAAGGAGAACCTTGATGAAGTTGACTACATGACAATTAAGAACAACTGTTCATCAAATGCCAGTACGAAAATAATAAAAAGACAGAGAGGGTGAGGATATTTATAACACACATTAACTATCAAAGGATTATTATCCAGAAAAAGAGGATTTATAGATGAGTGAGCAAAAGGCCAGTGACTTAACAGAAAAATAGGCAACAGAATTAAACAGACACTTCTCAAAAAACAATAGAATACGCAAATATCTAATAAACATATGAAAAGGAGTTCAACTTTACTAGCAAGTCACAAAATTGCAAATTAAAACCACAAGATGATACCGTTACACACCTACAAGATGAACAAAGTTTAGAAAGCTTTATCTCAAGTGGTAGCAAAGTTAGGAGGACACACAACTGATGAGAATATAAATTGATACCAATATTGGGAAGCAGGTAGCATGTTTTATTAAAGTTGAAGATGAGCATACTCCTTACTTACTTACATGGTCTCATCATTTAATTGTTTATGATTACCAGAATCAACATGCGAGAATGTTCATCTCATCTTGTTCTTAAATGACAAAAGCTGGAAATACTCCATTCTGCCTCAACAGTAGAATGGGTAAAACGGAAGTGTAGTCATACAATGGAATATTGTACAATAATAACAACAACAACAACAAAATAATAACAATCAACAAACATGATAGTAAGTAAAAAGTGAAGTTACAAAATTGCATATAGCATGAATATTATATAAAATTTAAAAACAGACAAAACTAAACGATACTGTTTAGCAATGCTTCAGGCCATGGTAAAACTAAAAATAAAAGCAAGGAAATAAATACCATCAAGGTCAGGATAAAAATGACATTTTGTACCTGAGTGGTCATTATATGGATGCTTTTTTTACCATCATTTGCTAAACTGTACACATAAGATTTAGATAGTTGTCTGTTTATTATACCTCATAATCAAAGTAAAGAATAAAAAACCCAGAAAGTAAAAAAAAAAAAAAAAGAAAAAAGAAAAAAAACCATGAAAGCCACTAGACGAACATACATGCTATTTCAATGGGTTGCTAAAAGTAATATTTCAAATTCAAATTCCAAATTCAATTCATTCAACAGGGAGTGTCAAAACTGGAAAGAAGGGATCGCCAAAGTTGACTGCAAATACATTTAAAACATCTCTATGGCCGCAGATACAACAAACAACTTGGAGAAAATATTCACAACGTCTACAAGACACAAAAGCTAATATCCATAGTATATGAAGAATGCCTACAAATCAATGTAAAAGAGATGTGGAAGGGCAGGCAATACACAGAGTGAAAGTTGCAAAGGATCGATAAGCATGAAAAAGTAATACATTTTATTAGGATTTGGTAAACTGCAAAATAGAAAAAATAATATGTAAAATGTAGGGTCATTTAAAGTAATCAGAATATAATCATCTGTAAAATACAGATATACAAAACGTATTAAGCTATAAAATTATCACAAAATCTAAGAACTAAGGAAGTCATTAAAGGCTAAGTCTCCTTCTGGCTTTACCATTCTTAATGTACAACTTATCCTCATAGTCTCAAGATGGCTGCTGTGTCCCAGACATTACACCTGGGTTCTAGGCATAGAGAAGGGAAGAATGGCAAGAGGAGAACCGTACATGCCAGCTGGATTGGACCTACACATCAGTAAACTTGTACCTTTCCTAGAAGCCTAATCTCTAGAATGACACTTCAACCTTACTGGCAAAACTGTGACATAGTTTACTCCTAACTCTTGGGATTTGAGGAGGAGCATATCTTTTAAATGAAGATATTTTTGTGCCAAACTAAAATGTGGTTTTGTTAACAAGCAAGAAGTGGAACATATATCTTGCTTGGTCAACTAGTGATGCTGTGGGAAGGAAGCACCGAGACTAGTCCTTGGTACGTTGAACATGCTCAATAAACATTAGTTAAAGAAATGGGATTTTTTTATATTATCATCTACACAATCCCCCAGAATGACAGTGAAGGGGGGGACCAAGATGAGAGCCGAGCATCAGCTACAGAGGAAACGAGGGCCCACGGAACAGAAGGCTCCTTGAGATCAAGGATGAGGTGGGTACAGTGATGCCATGCTTGCTGCCTGAGGTCACTGAAAACCCTGAGAGCAGAGTCAGATACAAAGTATGAGATAGTTGTGATCCGTCTCTGGAATTGCGCTGTTCAGTGCCACCACCACCAGCCACATGTGGCTGTTTAGGTTTAGATTAAATAAAAAGTAGAACAACTCAGTTCTGCAGTCACATTTTGAATGTTCAGTAGTCACTCGTGGCTGGTGGCTTCCGTGGTGGATGGCGCTGGTATGGAATGTTCTTGTCGTTGCAGAAAGTTCTGTTGAGGATTGCTTGCCTAGAAGAATGGAGCCAAGGGAAAAGAGAGAAAGAGAAGGAGAGAAATCCCAATTTGCAGAAAAACAAACTTGTGCAGGAAAAGAAAAATAATCATAGTGTATGGGGTTCCTCTGTGAATAGCCTTTGCTAATCATAAGCATTGAATTCTGAGTTCCACAAATAGAAAGGACTTTCTGGGGAGGAAGCTGGGCTGAGATGAGGCGTATGTCTGGTAAGAATGGGGGTTCGTAGGGAAGAGCTGTAAAGCCTCACATTCCAAGGTGGGAAGTTAACAGATAATGTCTGTGAGATATCAGAAATATCAGGAAAAAGTTACAGAGACATTTTGTTAAATGTGTACAGACAAATCATGAAAGGTTCAACTAAAAGAGTTAAAACGATGGTCTGTGTGGAGGGAGAAAGTAGAGGAATGGTGGGAACAGGGAGCATCAATTTAGGAACAAGCCTCACAAAAACTATTTGATTCTTAATGATATGTAGGTATGATTTGATTAAAATTATAAATAGAAGAGAATGAACTGCAAAAGCAGGTGCACCTGGGTGGCTTGGTCAGGTCAGCCTCTGACTCTTGATTTCGGCTCAGGTCCTGCTCTCAGGGCTGTGAGATGGGCTCCACGCTCAGCACGGAGTCTAGTCTGCATGAGATTCTCTGCCTCTGGGTCTCCTCGTGTGCTCTCATTCTCTCTCTCTCTCCCCCCCCCCCCAAATAAATAAACCTTAAAAAAGAAGAGGAAACTGCAAAGACAAAAGCTCTGTTACAGTGCCATCTTGTGCATCAGGTCTACTCTGGTCCCCAGACAGGATACTTCTGTTGTCTGACATTTAGGGACACGTTGTCTGAAACTCTGCTCCTGGCACCTAACTTCACCCTGCCTTGCTCTTGTCAATTGTGTAGGCTTATCGTCAAACTCCTGTTGGTTCATAAATTCCTGGACAAACTACTGTCTGATTTCAGAAGTGTCACAATATTTCAGTTTAATACAGAGTAAAGCATGAAGATTCCAATAAAATGTCGTAAAACGCTAATAATAAGGGACGCCTGAGTGGCTCAGTGGGTTCAGCGTCTGCCTTCGGCTTAGGTGTGCCTTGGCCTTAGTGCTCATCCAGGAGCCTGCTTCTCCCTCTGCCTCTGCCCTTCCCTTGCTCACCCTCTTTTTCTGAAATGAATAAATGAAATATTTTAAAATGGTGATTATAATTATTGCTAATAATATTGATTATTAGCTAGAATATATATCAAATAAAATAACTATTAAATATGATAATAAAAATAATAATAGCTAATGCTTATGGAGCACTTACTACGTGCAAGGCGTGTGATAAGAGCCCATCAATAGATCAGGGATCATTTATTCTTTTTCCACGGGGAAGGTCATACATAGGACAGAAATATAGACTGGCTCTTTCATGCCTAGGGGACAGAGTTCCAGGTTAGCATTCGAGTGTCTATGCTTATTTTTCTACTTTATATGGTTTTATCCTATGTGTCATAGAAAATGGGCCTGAATTCTTTTCCGATTTAACACCATCTTTTAAAACATAATGAAGAGTAAGTCAGTTCTAGTTTACATCTGCCAATGGAATGGTGTCCTATTACACACATATCCCTTGGTCATAAAACCTGTGAGAACATAGGAAGTGAACAAGGTTTAATTGGTTTAGATGGTTAAAAGTCCTGTTCAATTTTATTTACCACCGTCTGAATCACAGAAGGCAGAGAGGTACATATGTTTGAAATGTGGCAATGCTTCCTAACGTTTAGCTAAAAAAAGAACATGTTTAATTTTAAACCCATGTCAAGAAACCAGTGACCAAAAGGGGTTTTGCTTTAGTACAGAGGTTTAGAGAGAGACCAAGTCGGTGAAAATTGTCTTCAGATGGAAAATTGCTGGGTCAATTTTGTCAACTCAGTGTCATACACTCAGACTTACCTAATAGGGCATTATCTTCTCCTAGTAATTGACTGATTTAGATTGTATCTGCTTCTGCTGTTTGAAAATTGAACGCTTTTGTGCTTGTGTTCACACTCTGCCTCTAGAAGCCACCTGGCTGAATTGTAAATCAGAAGCTGGGTTACCTAGGAAAGCGGCTCGGTATTGCTAGCAGGCAGCCTTACCCAGGGAGGGAGAAGATAATCAGTAAGGTCTCCGCATCCCTTTCTGGCTTAGTAACAGAAAAAGGATGGAGCCTATTCTCTCTAATTACGCTCTGTGGCCAGCTTATCTAGGGTCACATCAACCATTTCCCACTGTCATTTCTTTTGTTCATGATTTTAGACATTGGTTTTGCCAACTTGAGGTTTCATGGATTTTATTCCTTTCTTGCACCTGTAACTTACCTGTAGCTCACCTGGGGAGCTGTACAAGAGGGAATAGGTTTACCTCCATGAAAATGAGGCAAGTGACCTTAGGAAAGCAGCTACAGAAGGGTCACAGCCCCTCAAAGACATGCTTATTTTATCCTTGATTCTTTTGCACGAATGTGGTATTAAACAGGGTTGCAGGAAATGAGAGATGAAACCTAAACTGGAAGCCCGTATGCTGGAAGTTAAGTGCAATTCCATTACGTTTGAGTAGTTCTAAGCAAGCAGTCTGTTACCCTTTATCCTTTACTGGAATTGATGAACAGCTGCTTTTCAGGGGATCACTCAGTATATTTAGCTTCTGAAATTCGAGCGACTCAGGGTCTGATTGGCTGCCGCGGCCGTGTGGTCACCTGGAGACTGGGCATCGCGCTGGCTCTGTCTGGGGCTCTTGGGAGGGGAGAGTCTGGAGAGGCTTTGCTGCTGAGGAAATTGATGTGCTAGAGGACAGCGAAGGCTGCTTGGTGGCTTTTTCTCGTAATGTTCTTGCTGGAGACGTTCTGCAGCTTCCCTTGAAGTGTTTTCCAAAGCTTGGTATCCTAACTGGGGAAATTGCGATGGGAACATGACTAGCGAAGTCTGTGGCCCTGTCGCCCTCCCGGGCCCTACTCGCATCTGCCCTGTGCTGTGAGGTTAGTCAGGCCCTGGACTATCCCCTGGTTGCTTGACCCGGTGGACTTTCTCATTTAACAGAAAAAAATCTCAAAAATTTTTGCCTTTTTTTTTTTTTTCTAAATGTATGAGTATGAAAAGGGCTCTAAGATCTGGCTTCCTATATATTTATCCCATCCTACTGGGCCTCATCTGCCTCAGAAGGGGCGGCGGTTTCGCTAGCTTAACAAAACTAGCCATGGTGGGGTATTGGTCTACACGGCAAATATCTTTAGGCAATGAAAGGGACAGCTGCTCCAGGTCATCATCCACTTTTATCAAGCACGTCCCACTCTCTGGCATCAACCTAAGAGGCCCCGGGAGACCCTTTCCCTAGCTCCCGAATTAGAAGCTTAGACCCAAGGCCCACGATCTTTGATGCGCTTCAGTCAATGGTGTAAACGTGTCTTGTTTTTCAGGTTTGAGGAAGGGCTACAGACACAAAAGAGAAAAATCCATACAAGCCAATGGTGTTTAGGAAAAGAATAACCCCATTGCCTTGAGGTTTCTATTTTTCTTTTAAAGCTACTGACAGATTGTTTGTATGTGTCTGATTTCAAGTAGGAAAGCATTTTAGAGACCTACGGCACCCTCGTAGCATCCTGGTGCTGGCCCAAAACTAACTTCTGGAAGCCGAGCTGACCTCCCTTTAACTAATACTTTGCTTAAAAGTGTTTTTCTGCAAGTATTTAGCAATTTAAATAACGTTTCTCTGGATCCAAACTCTCGCTTTCTTACCTCCACTTCCTTTCACAACTTGAACTAAATTGATCGTGTAGCTAGAAGTAGCCATACCTGGCATGTTGCTGAGGGAATCCAGAGAAAGGCATTTGGGGCCCGAGTTCTTTAGACCTGTACTCAGATCTCTCCTTTCACTTAGCCTACAAAGATCTAGGGATGTGTAGCGTGGATACGTCTTAAATTCTTTTTTTCTGATGTTCTGATTTCAGTCCGAGGGTAGATTCTAATGTATCTTTCATTTGTCTGGAACCTGAAAAGTTTGTAGGTGCCACTACTACTCAGGGAAAATGGCAGCTGACGAAGAATATGAGGAGGTGGTGGAGGTAAGATGAGAAAAACGGACTCTGACAGCCAAGTATTTTATGTAGCGACAATCAAAGCCGTACTGTAGGTGAATCAATCATTTGCAAAATAAAATACATCATCTATTATAACTTCACAAAGCATCGTTAGGAGAGCATGAGAAGGGAATATTTTACGTTCAGTTTTACTGTAATTATGTGGGATTTAGAATTGCAAAGAAATAATCAGAATAATCTGAATAATCAGAATAATCATGATTAAGCGCTGACACAGTTATAAATTAAATTGCCTTCCCTCTGGTAGTAATGCCAGTAATACTTTGTAGCCTTCAACTTAAAAAATTCCCTTGTTTTTCTTAAAATAACGGCGTTCAGTGGTCATTGGAAGTTGTCCTCGGTGTTAGACTTGAGTGATTTAACTAGATGCCAAAAAAATGGAAGGGGCTATTTTTCGGCATCTCATCCTCGCCATTTTGTTCCTATTACTGACCAGCAGTTGCTTAACTGCTAGACTCCCTGCCTGGGAGTGTTCACCCAAGGTCTCCCTGACCTCAGAAAAGATGTCACAGAGAATGGAATGGTGGCAAATCTGGGAAGATGGTCAGGGAAGAGTTCAAAACCAGGAACTAGCTTTAAAAACATCTGTTAGGGGTCTCAGACATCTAAATAAAATCATACTATCACTCTTGACTCCAGTTGAAATTTGGACAGAAAGGAAAAGAAGCAAGGATGCACTAACCAATTAGGGACATAGCTCTAAAAACTATGTGGGATTTGGCACGTAAGTTAATGCCAACCATTTGGGTATTGTTGCTTTTTTATCAGCTTATTTGTAAGCTTCATCTGCCAAGGGTGAGAGTCCCACAAAGGTAAAGTTGGATAGCTACCAAAGGACTGCTTTTCCCTGGGTGCTAAGAAAATCCAAAATCGTGAATCCTTCACTCTGATGTAACATCCCTTCTCAAGTCACTGACAATGCTTTGTATGGCCAGAGGCGGGGTTCTCTGTGGCTCACCACCAAACAGCCGCCCCCAAGCGGCCAAACACTATTTCCCATGTGATGAAGGCTGAGCCCGTCATGGAGGAACCCGGTGTCCTGCAGGAGCCCAGGCATCTCTAGCTCTGCCTAAGGACCCAGATGGGTATTGGGGTCGAAGTTAAGAAATGGTGCGGGAGCAGGGGAAGCACAAGACGGGGGACCCTGGGCGAGTCCCTGCTGATGGACTACAGCTGGTGGCCTCGGGGCAAAGGCCAAGTAACTTGAAAGAGTTGGCTGACCCAGGGGACAGGCGGGACCCTGGCTGCAGGAGGTCTGGTCCTTGGCTTTCCCCTCTCCCCGAGCGTCGTCTTTGGTGGCAGAGAAGGGACACGTGAAGCATAGAACGAGGTGCACTGTGTGGCCTGAGAGAGCAAGCCGAGTGGCCCGCGTGCCTGTCCTGGGGGCCTGGGTGGCGGGGCCGGGACTGCGGCCTCCCATGTCTGCGGCCACCCGACCGCACCTGCTCCTGCGGCGGGCGGTGACGCCGGGAGTACAGAGTGGCTCTGACCTTGGGTGGGGCCTGGGGCACCTTGCAGGTGGCGGCCTGGCCTGCCCGCACCTTGTGCCACACGGTCCCTGCCGCCCTCATACCCGGCCTCGGGGCTCCGTCTCCTCGCCCCGGAGGGCCACTCGTCCCCGTGACATCTGGGGGCCTTGGGGACGAGGGTGGTCTGGGTGCTGCGTTCCTCTGGCTCTCCTCTCTGTGCCGCCCTCGTCCCCGGCCCTGTGACCGCCGCCTTGTTGGTCACAGCGCGTTACCCGAGGTCCTTCCTGTGCAGACAGCAGCCTCCCGCATCGTCCTGCCGCCTCGCTGCGAACAAGGCCCTGGCTCCCAGAAGAGGTTTTCCTGGCCTCCAGGGAAATTGCCGCCCATTAACGATGCACCCGGGGAGCCCCTTCCTCCCCCTGCACCCCACCCAGGCCGGCGGCCCTCACGGGACCGCCAGCCGCCCCAAGTCGCCTGGGCTCAGATAATGCCCCTCCCCGCGGGAGGCACGCGGGAGGTGCCCCCAACTGCCGGCAGTGGACAGGGCCGCCTGCTGTGTTCTCACTGCCTCTGTTTGCAGTACTAGGTGGAGGACGCCATATACGAGGAGGTGCCGGGGCAAGTAAGGGCCAGACAGGTAAGGCTGCCTGAGGTGCACGCTGAGGCCGCCAGCACCTGCCACGGGCTCCCGGGGCTCTGAGCTGGCACGTGCGGGGTCGGGGGGCAGCGACCGTTCCTTGCCTGCGCCCCACAGCTGCGGGAGCCGGCGAGAAATGCTGCCCCTGACAGGCCGTGTCCCTGCTCTTGCTCTCCAGCACACCCAGGGTGCTTGGGCATCATTCCCCACCATTCGTGGGGCGCTGTTGGCGCAGTGGGTGCTAATTGCAATAATGCCAGAGGCTGCCAGCACGTGGTACCCGTCGCAATCCCAGGGCCTCGGACGGGTGACTTGCAGGGTGACCAGCAGCTTTGTCGTAGAGAGCTGTAACCTGTTGGGTACCATCTCTGCCTTTGCCCCCGATGGTGCAACGAAACGTTACTGAGGTTTTAGCACAAAGCCTTTCCCGTGAATATTCCAAGGTGGAACTTTTTTTAGGGTGAAAAAGCTCACTCATGCTTCCTTTCTGGATAGATCTGTTTCTCTTGAGCACGGCACACAGAGGATGGCTGTCACAGGGCTTGGAGCTGCATGAGACCTAACATTTGCAGCTGCTGCCAGTCGGTTAGTTTCTCCCCATCCCTGTTTGCCAGCAACGGCAGCAGAAAGCAGCCCATCAGCAACGACCTGATGACACCAGGGGAAGTTGTCCCAGATGTCGGTTTCCTTGTTGGTTCAGCTTCCCTTTCCATAATTGATGCAAGGACTCTTGCTTTGGTAGAGATGATACTAGCTGTGAAGGAAGTCCTGCCATCACATGGATGGACCAGTTGCCTGCTTACCATTTTTTCTTACATACGGTACTTTTAACCTTGGACCAGACCTAAACTTTGGCCTTAGTTTCTTCTGTACACCCTGGCGTAAGAAACCGTAATTTCCCACCTACTGCACGTGTACGACTGTTACAAGGATGATTACCCCCTTATGTTGCCGTCCTTATCCTGGTCCACCTAAGCATTTGTTAGCATAAATGGCACTCTAGTTCACATTAACTAACTGACTAAGCCAAAAGGATGGTAGTCACTTGTGATACTGATGTGATTCATTCCTTTAAAGTTCATTATTCTTTGCCTAGGACTGCAGGGGAGAGGCCTGAAGACCTGTGGAAAAAGCAAGCAGGTTTTTCATAGACTCATTTAGAGTTAATATGAAGTCAACAAGGTGAGCTTTATTTGATCTTCTTAATTGTTTGTTCCCTGATGCCAAGTTTGCTTTGGCTCTACCCAAACGATTTGAGAAGATTGTAAATGTTTAAGAAGATTGTGTTTCAGGATCCCCGGGTGGCGCAGCGGTTTAGCGCCTGCCTTTGGCCCAGGGCGCAATCCTGGAGACCCAGGATCAAATCCCATGTCGGGCTCCCAGTGCATGGAGCCTGCTTCTCCCTCTGCCTGTGTCTCTGCCTCTCTCTCTCTCACTGTGTGCCTATCATAAATAAATAAAAATAAAAAAAAAGATTGTGTTTCTGAGTTTTATCCAACCTGAAAGTGTTTGGGTTCCTTCCTACCAATGGAATTTTAAGGCACTGTAGCAAATGAAGAGGGAGTGACCTCTTGATTCCACACCCTCCTGAGCAATCAGCATTCAGATTTCTGTAACGTGATGTATACAGTACATGGCTTGCCGCCTTGGTCTGTTTCAGACATGTTGAAGCACCCCTAGGGTGCAAGTCTGACTTGAGGTCAGGATAATGCGTATGCAACTAGATCATGCCGTCACCATTTTTATTTCCATAACCATTGGAACTGCATGTCTCATTTTCAGACAATAACAGAAATCTTTGAAACTACTACCACAAGGACGACCACATTGGACTATGAACCATCAGGACCTTCCAAACCGGCATTGGTGTTGCACAGCCAGTACCAGCCAATCCAGCGGAGAGGAAGAAGGTTATCTGGAAGAAATTGGATTCTTTGAAGTTCATGACCTGTGTACATTGTACACAGCCAGAAGATGCAGGACCTCTTTGGCCCGGTGAGTTTCTAACATCTTGTGCCAATCTGGTTTTATTATAGAGAAATTACTGATCTCCAGTGACTCTGTTTTGGGCGCCAGCTAGATTGTTCTTCAACCTTGTAGGAGACAAAAACTTATCTGCAGAAACATAAGCTCTTGTGACTCTTGAATCTTCCCTTCATGTAATTCATTTGCACCATTGCAGTTTCAGAGAAACCTCCTTACTGAAATCATTCCCACAAAATAAACAGGAGGCCTATTATGAGGCATTTATTGATATTTATTCACAGTTTTCTGGCTAATCTAGAATCCTGAAGTCCTAAATACAGATTCAATTGAAATCCATTCACAGAAGCTAAAGAACACCTCTTTACACTGTGTCTGAGCAGGATGCCCCTTAAGTAGACTAGTTAAAAATATATAAAAAGGTCTTTAGGAGTCATATAGGGAAGAAGAACCTGTAGTTTAGAAAACCAGGGTCAGGTGCATAATCACCGCTGCTGAAAGTCCCCGGTCCTTAACTTTCCATGTACAGTTACGGTGCGGCCAGAGAAATGGACACACACTCCTCCGTTCCCTCAAATGAAGGCTTTGTCAAATTTCCCTCCAAACTTAGACCTCTCCATTCAGGGAGGTCTGAGGTAACGTTTTCCAGAAATTACAGTGAAGGCACGGACACTCCCAAGCAACATTTGGGCCCTCCCAAGCAACATCACACTAGAAAAAATCCTTTTGCCCCCAAAGGGCCCTGTCTTTGCTGGTTACTAGGCATCTGCAGCCCCTACTGGCAGAGGGAGAGGCCCCCGACAGCAGTACAACAGGCCCAAAGCTCTCTGCCACTTGCAACCTTAGCCACTGACCATCAAAAACTTGCCATGGGCAGTATAGAGAGGTCTGACACACATGCACAAAGATGAACCTAAATCCACATGCCTTTTGGTCAATCAGAGGTTCTGCTCCTACAGATTAGACTGACAGCTCTTAGTGTTTTATTTATTAGAACTCATTGTATATGTAGCAGAAATAATAAAATTGCATTCCTTTTCAAAATACTCCATAATTCAGACTTGCCATTAATTCAGCTGGTGTCTCAGCTATCCAAGCCATCGAGATTCAGCTGCAACGTCAGCATTGAGTATTTTTGCATTGTGTTATCAATCAAATCTTTTCAATTTCTATATATATATTTTCTAAAACTGTTGAGGTTCAGGCTTTTTATGTGTGCATTCAGACAATAAAAACTTTGAATCATATTAGGGCATTTTCGAGACCATAGCTTGTAATAAAATTTCTACTGTCTTAAGTATCCAATCATGTTAGGAATAACAAATAACAAATCTATTATAATTTTTGCTGTGAATCGAGTAGGGGACAAAAAGAAAGCTGTTATAACTGATAATTGTTGGAACTTGCTGGATTTTTTTTTTTTTTATCACAAGGGGATGAATGCATTGCCTGAAATTTCTGCTACCGTCTTGTCAGGTTTTAGGCTAATCTCTGCTATTCTTTTCAGAATAAATATAGGGAGAACTGTGAGAAAGCAAAAGGACAGCCATATGCCATCACGACGGATACACCAGAACTTCCCCAAATGAAGAAACTTCAAGATCGAGGCGGGACAAGATGGTGGAAGAGTAGGGCCAAGTCACCTGTCCCCACCAAATTACCTAGATAACTTTCAAATCATCCTGAAAACCGATGAATTTGACTTGAGATTTAAAGAGGGAACAGCTGGAATGCTATAGTGAGAAGAGTTCATTCTTCAGGTAGAAAGATGGGGGAAAAAAAGAAAGAAATAAGAGGAATCCAAGGGAGAGGAGCCCCACCAGGAGTCGGGCTAAGGCCCCAGCGAGAGCCCCCAGGGCGGGAAAGCCCTGTCCTGGAGAAGCAGGAGCTGCACCAATCTTCTCGGACAGAAAGGAGGTCGCAGGGAGTTGGAGCAGGATCCCAGAGCAGTCGGGATGCCCTCAGGCTCCCTGGGACACTAACAGAGGACCTGCACCCCAGGAGAGCACCCCACACCCCGTGGTCGAGCTCCCCAAAGGGCTGCAGCACGCGCCCGGCTGGACCCAGAGCAGCTCGGAGGCGGCTGGGGAAGAGGCTCCGCGTGGAGGGGGCTGTGCGACCCCGGGAGCAGCTCAGAGGCAGCTCCGGCAGAGGCTCCACACGAAGGGAGCTGTGTGGCCAGGAGTGCAATTCCAAGAGCGCAGGCCCGGGAGCACAGGGCACCGGGGACACAGCCCAAGATCCGGCGCTCACCCCCGAATAGGCAGAAGCCAGGAGGGCACAGGACAGCAAGAATACTCCTGCCACCCGGCGGCCCCGAGCTGTGCAGATCGGTGACTCCCGCCCCTGGAGCATCCAGGCCCCTGCAGACTGAGAGCTCCGTAGTTACTGTGGAAGCTGACTCCAGGGCTGGAGAGCTGGCCGCCACCAGTATTGTTCCTCCTGGGGCCTCCCAGGATAAACAACCCCCACTGAGCCTTACAGTGGCCTCACAGGATAAAAAGGTTAAACAACTTTCACTGAGCCATGCACCAAGCATGGGGGCAACTCCCCCAAGTGCTGACACCTGAGAATGAGCACAGCAGGCCCCTCTGCCAGAAGACCTGCTAGACGGACAGGGGAAAAACAAATTATTGACCAAGCAGCACTGGAAATTTCCAGGGGAAGTTGAGGGATTTACAGTATACAGAATCAGAGGTTACTCCCTCTTGTTTTTTGTTTTCTTGTTTTCTGTTTTGCTTCCCCCCTTTTTTTCTTCTTTTTTCCTTCTTTTTTTTTCTTTTTTTCTTTTTCTATTCTTCTTTCTCTTCGCTCTTTTTCTCCTTTTCCCAATACAAATTGTTTTTGGCTGCTCTGCACTGAACAAAATGACTAGAAGGAAAACCTTACATCCAAAGAAGGAATCAGAAACAGCCCTCTCAAAAAAAAAAAAAAAAAAAAAAAAGAAACAGCCCTCTCTCCCACAGTTACAAAATTTGGATTACAATTCAGTGTCAGAGAGCCAATTCAGAAGCACAATTATAAAGCTACTGGGTGGCTCTCGAAAAAAGTATAAAGGACTAAAGAGACTTAATCTAGATGTAATCAGGCTGAAATTAAAAATCAATTACATGAGATGCAACCCCTACTAGAGGTCCTAACGACGAGGGTTAATGAGGTGGAAGAACAAGTGAGTGACATAGAAGAAAAGTTGGTGGCAGAGAGAGAAACTGAGGAAAAAGAAAAACAAAAGATCATGAGGATAGATTAAGGGAAATAAATGACAGTCTGAGGAAGGCAAATTTATGTTTAATTGGGGTTCCAGAGGGCGCTGAAAGGGACAGAGGTCCAGAATATGTATTTCAACAAATCATAGCTGAAAACTTCCTAATCTGAGAACGGTAACAGGCATTCAGATCCAGGAAATAGAGAGATCCGCCCCTAAAATCAATAAAAACCGCTCAACACCTGCACATTTAATAGAGAAGCTTGCAAATTCCAAAGATAAAGAGAGGATCCTTAAAGCAGCAAGAGACAAGAAATCTCTAAATTTATGGGGAGAAATATTAGATTAACAGCAGACCTCTCCACAGAGAACTGGCAGGCCAGAAAGGGCTGGCAGGATATATTCAGGGTCCTAAAAGAGAAGAACCTGCAGCCAAGAAAACTTTATCCAGCAAGGCTCCCAATAAGAATAGGAGAGAGAAAGAGCTTCCAAGATAGGCAGAAACTGAAAGAATATGTGACCTCCAAACCAGTTCTGCAAGCATATTAAAGGGGACCCTGTAAAAGAAAAAGGAAGTCCAAGGAAACAATCCACAAAAACTGGGACTGAATACATGTCATGATGACACTAAACTCCTATCTTTCAATAGTAACTCTGAATGTGAATGGGCTTAATGACCCCATCAAAAGGCGCAGGGTTTCAGACTGGATGAAAAAGCAGGACCCATCTGCTTGCTGTCTACAAGAGACTCATTTTAGACATAAGGACACCTACAGCCTGAAAATAAAAGGTTGGAGAACCATTTACCATTCAAATGGTCCTCAAAAAAAAGCAGGGGTAGCCATCCTTAGATAAACCAAAATATATCCTGAAGACTGTAGTGAGAGATGAAGAGGACACTACATCATACTTAACAGATCTATCCAACAAGAGGACTTAACAATCCTCAATATATATGCCCCGAATGTGGGAGCTGCCAAATATATCAATCAATTAAAACCAAAGTTAAGACAAACTTAGATAATCATACACTTATACTTGGTGAGTTCAATGTAGCGCTTTCTACATCCGATAGGTCTTCTAAGCACAACATCTCCAAAGAAACAAAAGCTTGAAATGATACACTGGACCAGAAGCATTTCACCGATATCTACAGAACTTTACATCCAAACGCAACTGAATACACATTCTTCTCAAGTGCACATGGAACTTTCTCCAGAATAGACCACATACTGGGTCACAAATCAGGTCTTAACTGATACCAGAAGATTAGGATCATCCCCTGCATATTTTCAGACCATAATGCTTTACAAGAAGAAGAAGGTTGGAAGGATTTCAAACACATGGAGGTTAAGGACCATCCTGCTAAAAGATGAAAGGGTCCACCAGGAAATTAAGGAAGAATTTAAAAGATTCATGGAAACTAATGAGAATGAAGATAGAACCATTCAGAATCTTTCGGATACACCAAAAGCAGTCCTCAGGGGGAGATACATCGCAATACAAGCATCCATCCAAAAACTGGAAGGAACTCCAATAAAAAAGCTAACCTTGCACCTAAAGGAGCTAGAGAAAGAACAGCAAATAGATCCTACACCCAGCAGAAGAAGAGAGTTAATAAAGAATCCAGCAGAAGTCCATGAAATCAAGACCAGAAGACCTGTGGAACAGATCAACAAAACCAGGAGTTGGTTCTTTGAAAAATTAATAAGATAGATAAACCATTAGCCAGCCTTATTAAAAAGAAGAAAGAGAAGACTCTAATAAAATCATGAATGAGAACGGAGAGATCACTACCAACACCAAGGAAATACAGACGATTTTAAAAACATGAGCAGCTATACGCCAATAAATTCGGCAATCTTAGAAGAAATGGACGCGTTTTTGGAAAGCCACAAATTACGAAAACTGGAACTGGAAGAAATAGAAAACCTGAACAAGGTGATAACCAGGGAGGAAATTGAAGCAGTCATCAAAAACCTCCCAAGACACAAAAGTCCAGGACCAGATGGCTTCCCTGGGGAATTCTATCAAACGTTAAAGAAGAAACCATACCTATTCTAACTAAACCTGTTTAGAAAGATAGAAAGAGATGGAGTACTTCCAAACTCGTTCTGCGAGGCCAGCATCACCTTAATTCCAAAACCAGACAAAGACCCCACCAAAAAGGAGAATTATAGACCAACATCCCTGATGAACATGGATGTAAAACTCTCAACAAGATACTAGCCAGTAGGATACGACAATACATTAAGAAGATTATTTACAATGAGCAAGTGAGATTTATCCCTGGATGCAAGGCTGGTTCAACACTCATAACACAATCAATGTGATTCATCATATCAGCAAGAGAAAAAACAAGAACCATATGATCCTCTCAGATGCAGAGAAAGCGTTTGACAAAATACAGCATCCATTCCTGATCAAAACTCTTCAAAGTGTCGGGATGGAGGGAACTATCCTCAACATCTTAAAAGCCATCTACGAAAAGCCCACAGCAGATACCATCCTCAATGGGGAAATCCTGGGAGCCATTCCCCTCAGATCAGAAACAAGACAGGGATGTTTCCAGTCTCACCACTGCTATTCGACATAGTCCTAGAAGTCCTAGCCTCAGCAATCAGACAACAAAAAGACAGGAAAGGCATTCAAATTGGCAAAGAAGAAGTCAAACTCTCCCTCTTCGCCAATGACATGATACTCTACATAGAAAACCCAAAAGCCTCCACCCCAAGATTGCTAGAACTACAGCAATTTGGCAGTGTGGCAGGATACACAATCAATGCCCAGAAATCAATGGCATTTCTATACACCAACAATGAGACTGAAGAAAGAGAAATCAAGGAGTCAATCCCATTTACAATTGCACCCAAAAGCATAAGATACCTAGGAATAAACCTAACCAAAGAGGTAAAGGATCTATACTCTAAAAACTATAGAACACTTCTGAAAGAAATTGAGGAAGACACAAAGAGATGGAAAAATATTCTATGCTCACGGATTGGCAGTATTAATATTGTGAAAATGTCAATGTTACCCAGGGCAATTAACACGTTTAATGCAATCCCTATCAAAATACCATGGACTTTCTCCAGAGAGTTGGAACAAATTATTTTCAGATTTGTGTGGCATCACAAAAGTCCCTGAATATCCAGGGGAATTTTAAGAGAGAAAGCCAGGCCTGGGGCATCACAATGCCAGATTCCAGGTTGTACTACAAAGCTGTGGTCATCAAGACAGTGTGGTCTTGGCAGAAAAGCAGACACATAGATCAATGGAACAGAATAGAGAATCCAGAAGTGGACCCTCAACTTTATGGTCAATGAATATTGGACAAAGTAGGAAAGAGTATCCACTGGAAAAAAGACGGTCTCTTCAATAAATGGTGCTGGGAAAATTGGACATCCACATGCAGAAGAATGAAACTAGACCACTGTCTTGCACCATACACAGACACAAACTCAAAATGGATGAAAGATCTAAATCTGAGACAAGATTCCTTCAAAATCCTAGAGGAGAACACAGGCAACACCCTTTTTGAACTTGGTCACAGTAACTTCTTGCAAGATTCATCCATGAAGGCAAGAGAAACAAAAGCAAAAATGAACTATTGGGACTTCATCAAGATAAGCTTTTGCACAACAAAACCACCAGTCAACAAAACTAAAAGACAACCTACAGAATGGGAGAAGATATTTGCAAATGACATATCAGATAAAGGGCTAGTATCCAAGATCTATAAAGAACTTCTTAAACTCAAGAGCAAAGAAACAAACAATCCAATCATGAAATGGGCAGGAGACAGGAACAGAAATCTCACAGAGGAAGACACAGACATGGCCAACAAGCACATGAGAAAATGTTCTGCATCACTTGCCATCAGGGAAACACAAATCAAAACCACAATGCAATACCACCTCACACCAGTGAGAATGGGGAAAATTAACAAGGCAGGAAACTACAAATCTTAGAGAGGATGTCGAGAAAGGGGAACCCTCCTGCACTATTGGTGGGAATGTGAACTGGTGCAGCCACTCTGGAAAACTGTGTGGAGGTTCCTCAAAGAGTGAAAATTAGATCTGCCCTACGACCCAGCAATTGCACTGCTGGGGATTGACCCCAAAGCTACAGGTGCAATGAAACGCCAGGACACCCACACCCTGATGTTTCTAGCAGCAATGTCCACAGTAGCCAAACTGTGGAAGGAGCCTCGGTGTGCATCGAAAGATGAATGGATAAAGAAGATGTGGTCTGTGTATACAATGGAATATAACTCAGCCATTAATTAGCCATTACCCACCATTTGCTTCAATATGGATGGAACTGGATGATATTATGCTGAGTGAAATGAGTCAATCGGAGAAGGACATACATATGGTCTCATTTGGGGAATATAAAAAATGGTGGACAGGAATAAAGGGGAATGGAGAAAAAATGAGTGGGAAATATCAGAAAGGGAGACAGAACATGAGAGACTGCTAAGTCTAGGAAATAAACTAGGAGTGGTAGAAAGGGAGGCGGGTGGGGGCTGGGGGTGACTGATTGACAGGCACTGAAGGGGGCACTTGATGGGATGAGCACTGGGTGTTATTCTATATGTTGGCAAATAGAACACCGATAACATACAAATTTATATGAAAAAAGAAAGTACAAGATCAACTCAGTGAGGTGGGTGGCATTGCTAAAATAAAGGGGAGGGAGAGGTGGAAAACATGCTCACCACTGGGAATTGAGGGCTTTAACAGGTGTAGAGGAAACGAGTCAGATTAGTCTGAGACAGTCGAGAAATCTAGAGGAAGCTTTGGCTATAGATTATGTGGCTCTAAATGAGAACCCCCCAGAGATTTCCAAAAGCTTGGCTAAGTAGGTTAGCTTAAGAGATGATAGGAGATGGGAAGTTTGAATTCACTGTGGTCCTCCACAGAGGAGTGCAGGGAGGCTGGAATTCCACCAGGAAAGCAGATATACAGCGAATGCAGGTGCTCCACAGATCTTTGGGGATCATAGTTTTCTACTATGATAGTTTTCTACTATGATAGTTTTCTACTTTCTAAGAGTGCAGAAACTTCACTTTGCGGCACAGACGTTGAGTCATTGGGTTAATGCTGTTTGGTTGTAAGATAGCCTTTAATCTACTCACATTGGCACGCCCGTCACGAATGCTGTGCTTGATTTCTGCGGGTTAAGTATCGAATGGATGGCGATGTTGCTAAAACTGTGTGTCACGTGGACGAAAAAGCAAAGGACATTGAACATGCGAAGAAAGTGTCGCAGCAAGTCACTAAGGTGAGGTCACAGTGTGGATGTTTGGGATGCATGTGGGTTTCCTCTATCTGACCTAAGAAAACGCGACAGGCCTGATCCTGCTCGCCAGTCTTCCCTGAATCTCAGGGCATCATGAGCTCGGTGCCCACACCTGTCAGGGAGACTGCACGGATGACTGAAGTGGGTTGTCAAACCTCTGCCCTGCAACTCGGTCCAGGCAGTTGCCGTGCCGAATGCAATCCCAGGGTTGCCAGAGGCTCCTACTTCTTTTTAGAGAAGTCAGGGAGCTTAATTTTTACAAGAAATCCTTAAATTTCAAATGTAAATAACTAATCAAAAACATGGAAAAAATACCACATAGGTCAAGAGGAACATGCTCCCTCTCCAGAATCGGCCAATGACTTTCAAAGGTTGCAGCCCTTAAAAGGAATCTATGGAGAATCATGATCATGACTTAGTTTATGAGATCGACTTTTCAAGTAAAAGCTTACAATGCAGGGGAAGTATCGTGGGATGTTGACATGGTCACCGCTCGCACAGTCAGTGCTGGTGACAACTGGCACAAGGGCAGCCCCTCCATGAGAGCGCTTTGACTGTGAAAGACTCAACAGCACTCTGTTCTCTGAACCCTCATAGCTCGTGGGTGGCCTCAACCACGGGTCCTCTTCCCTGTCTGTCTAGGTTTTATACAAGCAGAACTGGGAAGACACCACCGATGAGTACCTGCGTCCCCCTGATGCCCCTGAGCTTGTCCAGGCAGTTAAGAACACAGCCATGTGTGGGAAGGTGAGGGCTTCTGCTCTGTCATGAACTCTGTCCTCCTCCACCTAATTCAGAGGAATCCCTGGTGCTTGTGCGGACCTGGCGCGTGGTGGCCCAGCCTTTCTGTGAGTGTCCTTGAGCCGTGTGGGCTGCAGGGGTTGTGGCTGGCAAGGGGGAACTGAGGGGAAAGCTCTTGAGTGGGAGGGAGGGTCCTGGTGGGAAGCTGAACACGTGGGGAGAAGGGAGATGTGCCGGAGACCTGGCTCTTAGAGACCGGGGCTACACTTCGAGTTATTTCTGACTATCGCTCTTACAAAATGTTTATTTCGTGACAAGGAACTATGCGAGGTGCCTCCTGCCTCCTTCCGCTTGCATTCATAGTTGTTGTGGGAAGCAGATAAGGCCCCAGAGAGGAGATGAAACAAAATCCGACACATCTACCCTCCTGAAAACATGATTTGTCAGGAGAAGCAGGACACGCTATTAATGAAGATGACTTGGACTGAGTGGAATGGGGGAGGCTATCTGGAGATTCCATTTGCCTTTGCTCTTACCCTGCCCTCGGTTCTTCTTGCTATTGATGGATGAATTCAAAATTGTGTATTTCGTATAAGTGGGAGCTCCTATCTCATAACTTCTCACTCTTTTCTGATTTAGAAACTGTACACTGAGGACTGGGAAGCTGACAAAAGCTTGTTTTACGCGTACAACGATAGCCCAGAGCTGAGACGGGTGGCCCAGGCCCAGAAAGCCCTCAGTGATGTAAGTCAAGTGCAGTCAACATTGTTTGGGAGTGTGGAATCGGGACGCTTCCAGTTAGGTCTTCTGGCCAAATGTTCTTTGCAATTCCTCTTTCAAAAAGACTAAATGTCATAATAGCAGATGAATACATCTAGAATCGTTGTAATTTATGATGTGTACTTAGATGTATAATTTATATTAGATATAATTAAACCCAATCTTGTTTTTTATTAGTTGAAGAACCTGAGTCTAAGACCTAGGTCATTAGTGGGCAAAACCCAGATTAGAAACCTGATCTTGTGATCCCAAGACCGGTGTTCTTTCCACTGTAGCCTGTGCCCTCTGTTCCCTTGGCTGGAGTTGAAGTTCTTCAGTGACAGTAGAGTGGCACTTAAAAAAAAAAAACCTGTTGGGATCGTAGCCATTTCCCGAAATATATTAAGTGAAAAATGTTATTGAAGGAGTTTGATTTGCTTCCTAATTTTAAAGTGTGAATTGTGATGTGTCCCCCTTTGTCTACATGAACTGACACACTTGTCCAAACATGGCTTGTGTAGTTACCCCACAAAAGCTCTTGCCGTAAGGTATACACAGAGGATATTTCAAAGACATGGAGGATATTTCAAAGTTAGTAAAAAGAAAAATCAGCTGTCTCCACTGACCAGAATTTTAGTGTCTTTTATCTTGAAAACAGTTTTAGAGGGACTTAAAAGGCCTAAGAGACTCCTTAGGTTGAAAGCTATATCCGCAGCAGAGAACTCCACTTGATTCTAGCACTTCCCCTTGTTTTGAGGAGCTTTATTTCTTGACCTCTGGATTTGCTAGAGGCTATATTGAAAATCCAAAGGCTACTGTTCTAGTCTTCAGGAGAGCACTCTTGTATAAAACAACAAGTTGTTTTTGATTCAGTTGTCAATCAGACCCCTAGAACTTCTTACATTCACTATGGACTTAACAAGTCAGTTGGCGTCTTGAAAATTACTGGGATTTATTTCCAGTGGGTCTTAGGATCCTATCTTGCCTTGTACTGGAATTATGCAGACTCATTTGATGGTGTCTCCGACTTTTGAGGTCTTGATCTTTTATTGCCTCTCACTCGATGTCATTTGCAAATTTAGGGGATATATTTTTATCTGTTTTCATATAATTCGTTAAAATATAGCATAGATTATGCTCCAGTCTTTCCATAGAGTAACATAGGAACTAGAGAAGCCATAACAAAAACTTAAGGCTCTCTAGTACACGGTACCAATTTTAATGTGTAGGGACTTCTTGCTTCTAAGTTCATTTTCTGGTTCTGTATCTTATGAATATATAATATTGTGTAACCTTCTGTATCTATGAATATGTATTACTGTGTGACCTTTATCAAGTGATCAGTAGTTACTTGTTGAAAGTCTATGCATGGACAGCTGGCAGGATAGAAAAGAAGTTTTCATCCTTTCCCTTGAGATTTTATAATCAGGCTGGTAAGATGAAATTGTTATACATGAAACAATAAGAAAACAGTTTTCAAAAATCTTAGGGAGCAAATTCTACAGTCTAATATTTGCTGAAAAGACACATGCAAGTAATTAGAGAAGGCCTCGTGGAAGTGGTAATCCCAAGGGAAAGGGCAATTATGACCAGAAAAGGCATTCCAAGTAGAGAGTACACTTGAAACGAGGGACAGAGGTGGAATGAGTCTGGTGAGGAGAAAGAAACTGAATGCTGTGGACACCTCATTAGGAGGGTGCTTTTAAGGAAGTGGTGGCAGGACCTTGAAAATCAGACCAAATAGCTTTGACATGATATGGTAGTCCTTAAGAGATACCCTGTGATTTTTTGGGGGGCAAACAGTATGGTAAAAGTAGGATATGGAAAAACTTTGATGGACAATATAGTGGATTGGGACTAGGAATAATTGTGATACATTGAAGAAGACTATTTTAATAATATCATGGAATGAAAGGGAGGACAACGGAGAGGAAGAAAGGAATCTGAGGGCAATAGGTATTTTAAAAGTGTTAAGGACATTGGATATTGGAGATGAGAGAGTGAAAGGAGCCATCAAGGAGCTTACAACAGAGACTGGTAGTCTGGGTGTATAGGGGTACAACTGTACTAGTGAACGGAGGAATGGAGTTGAGATGCCTCATCCATAAGATGCCTTGATCTGGATCTTCCATTAGAAACTTTGTCCTATTGCACAGGCATAAGAACAGGACAAAAGATTAATATTGGAGAGTCATCGGAATAAAAGTGATAGCTGAGGACATGAAAATATATGAAGGGGGGTGGAGTAGTGTATGGCCAAGGGCAGAGTTTTGGAGGATACCCCTACTTAGGACATCTGGAAAGCAGCCGGCAGAGTAATGAGAGAACAAATGGTCAGAGAAGTTGAAGGAGAACCAGGAAATGCCGTGTCACGTGAGCTCAGGAAGAGTGTCCAAGAAGATACTTAATTTCCCGTCTCCCTTTACCCATAAGATGGACAGATGAAGGGAAACCTCCATGCCACTTTGGTGCTAGGGACTTCAAACAGGTACAGTTGACCACATGTCTTGAGATACCTCAACAGAATACATAATGGAGACTGCATAGTGAAGTAAAATCTTCCCATCCTTCCTCAGAAAAACGTGGCACTTAAGATACGGGTTGTAACTTTATTGCAGACTAACTGCACCAAGCATCAGGTTCCCAGCCTGCCTATTAATACTGTTGTCCACACCATGAGCTCCTACAGTTCTTGGGCACAGAGGCTCCCCCCGCCCCCCCCCCCCCGCGGGCTGTTGTTCACAGAACATTCCGCTGCCTAGGCACGGAGATCTCAACTGAGGGCTTGGGTTTGGAGGCTTTCTGTCCCCCTCACCTGTGCCTTCTTCCAGTTTCTCTGAAACCCACTTACTAGGTTTCTCTTGTTATCTGAGCCGAAACAAATATTTGGCAAATACCAAGAGAGACTTTAAGTGGATCCAGAGTACAGAATTCTAACAAGACAGAATTCTGAACAAAGTTCCTGAGAAATGAGGACTTCTAGATCCGGTTTCTCTGGAGCTTCCTGACAGGATGCCCTACTTAGTAAGCATTCGTTCTGATAGGACTTTGCTCACTCTGAGGACTCGGCCAGCCATGGAAAATACCAATCGCCCTATGCCTAAAATAAAGCCTTCGCTCCTTAAAGACTGAGTAGAGGAACTAATATAACTGCATCTTAAAACTGGTCTTTTGTATCTCCATTGACCCTTGGATATTCGTAAAAGCTTTTGTTTTAGGCAGTAGGTAGACGTTGTTAGGATGGGACATAGTTAGACTTGGTTAAAGCATGAAGATGACTGGGACCTTGGAACTATCCAGCTTCTTTTTTTAAAAGGTTTTTATTTATTCATGAGAAACAGAGAGGCAGAGACCCAGACAGAGGGAGAAGCAGGCTCCCCACAGGAGGCCTGATGCAGGACTCGATCCCGGGTCCCCAGGGTCACACCCTGAGCCAGACACATGCTCAACCACTGAGCCCCCCAGGTGCCCCAGGAACTATCCAGCCTCTGTATGTTGTAAATAAGAATACTGCCACCTGGAAGGAGAAGTAATTTGTGTAAGTCTCACAAGTGAGTAGTAGCAGAGTTGGCACAGTAAGTCTCCTAATGAGATTTCCCTCCATGGCGTCAGTATATAAAACATAGATTCAGAAATCCATCATTGAACCTTTGCTCTGGTCAGGGTCTGCCCAAGCCACGAGCGCTCCCAAATGAGAGGTTACGTTTGCTGTCATCCAGATCTGACAGTCCAAGGAGGGGCAGATAGGTAAACAACCAGTCATGGCATCATCCGACAGTTCCTTCCAAGGAGCTAACGGTCACATTGAGTGAGACCCCAGGAGAAGGTCTTCAGGTCAGGGAGGGCTCAGGAGGGGATCTTGTGCTGACCCAGGGCCATGGAGAATGAGCAGCAGCCTGTAGGCAGATGGGGAGAGTCTGGAGCTGGGGCATGCTGAAGAAAGGGAACAGCAGGTACAAGGTCCACAGGCGTAAGAGGGCTTCATGTATCTGGGGATTGACAAATCGTCCTGCTTTTTTGGAGGCAGGGTTCAAGGTTGACGGAAGGAAAGCCCTGAGTAGTCAGTAGTGAAGGAAAAAGAGGGCAAGGGTGAAGGGGCTGCTGCATGCTTAATGGACATGATACTTTAACAACAGAGAGGCCTTTAGTAAGTTAAAGGAAAGGAGCTAATGAAGAGCGAGCGGTTGAAGCTGTCGAAAAAGAAGGGGTGACTGTGGACATGGCACAGGGGGCTGCTAGTGGGAATAGCAGTACGAAGGGAGAGCCAGATATTCTTAGGTTGAAAAAGTGACCCTTTCCTTTATGACTTCTGGCCCTCAGCTGCACCTGCAGGTTTACAAGTACATTGGAGTCCAGGTTCCTCTTCATGGGGACAAGACCTGTGTAGAGTTCCTGCTGACAAAGAAATCTCTCCATCTTTCTTTTTTTGAGAAATACTGTTTTGATTAAATTCCATTATGCTTGCCTCAATTTTCATATCAACAATATGTTTTCAAAGTGAGTACAGGTTAAAGGGGCCCTTGTTAAAGTACTATTTGCCTGGAGAACCCAACCAGTACATTTTATGAAACTGATTCGTTTCTTCCCAGAGTATCTTCACTGTAAAAGTGCTCTTTTTTTTTCCTCTGAAGTTCTCTGCCCCTGGTCTTTGAGAGCTCTTTAGAGGCTGGTTTTCAGCCTCTTGTAAGTGCTCCAAATCTCTGTTGAGTTGCTAATTGTTTTGATGATGGCACTACCATCTCTCATTGTAACCGGACCCATGTGTAAGCCAAGAGGAGCACGGCTGTGCGTGAGCTCTTGAAGCGGCCCCTGTCCTCCCATGTGAACCCTTTCATAGTCTGTGCTCATGGCAATTCTCCAGTGTGTGTAATGTCTTACAGAGGAAATACCAGGAAGACTTTGAGAATATGAAAGACCAGATCTACTTCACGTAGACCGAAACACCAGAGTACAAAGTGAATAAACAAGCTGGAGTGGCAGCTAGCAAGGTATGAAGAAATGCTCTTATTTGTCATGATGGTCTTATTGTGGGTGAGTTTCTTAGAAATTTTGCTTTTGTATGTAATGAAAAAAAAGAGGGTTCTTGGGGCTCAACAAAAAGTGCAATTTGGGGTTATCATAAGGCTACCAAATTTTTGAAAAATTTTCCTATGTCTGACCTTTAACAATAGTCAGGTATCATCTTCAGTATTTGTTAAAGGACCTTTTGATACCTGCAATTAGAAAGGTTGTGCTCTCAGACAGAAGGACCCCTCAAGAAAGGACAGCTGTCAACCTTCTCTGAATATGGAAACTCCCACACAATCTATTACCATGATTTTTCTTATTTTCCTTCAGCAATTGCTGAACATCTAGACACAGACAAGATACACAAATCCATGGATATGCTCCTATACTCTGTAGAGTAGACTTTGGTAAGAAGAATCCTGGACGTTCTAAAGCACTAGAAATAAACTTCAAAGCCAATCAGACGTGGTTGAAACCCTAGCCTTGGCCCTGCTGAGGGTGTGAAAGCAAGGATATCACACGACCAGGAAGCCATTTAGTATCCAGGTGCAAAATAGTGATGTTTTAGATCAGGAGGGGAGCAGGGCTGATGGATGAAATGGACTTTGAGAATAGAGCTGACCTGGTTTGCTATTGGGTTGGATGTGGGATATGAGAAGAATGGGTCTAAGCAACTGGAGGATGGGATTTCTCTTTATTAAGAGAGAAGAGTGTGGAAGGAGGGCATAATTATTTTTGGAGGGAAAACGTGAGCTAAGCTTCCAACATGTAGGATTTGAAATGCGTTTTAGACATCGAAGTGGAAATGTTAAGTGGGCAGTTGATTGTACAAGTCTGAAGTTTCAGGGGAGATATATGGGAGGGTTGTATAAATTTGGGAGTCATCAGTATATGGAGAGTATTTAATGTCCGAAGACTGGAGGCCATCAAGGGAGCAAGCATAGACAGAAAACTCTAAGGACTGAACTCTGGAGTATCTCCATGTGAACACATCAGCGAGATGAGGTAGGAGTAGAGTGAGGAGAGAGTGAGAAGTGAGTGAAGGGAGAAAGGAGCGATCCGCTATTTAAAATGTTTCTGAATTGAAATTACCAACGTACAGTCACTTCTGCACGCACGTGAACTGCACACATGCTCACACACAGTCAATGAGGCATCAGAGGATAGATTTTGATGATGCTTCTGGCTTGCTTTCTTGAAAAAATGTGTTGGCAGTTAGGTCACTGGTGGCTAAGTTAAATGAGAGTTGTGGAGTAGCAAGTGTCTGAGACATGATACACTGCCATTATTTGTGTATGTCTTTTTCTCTTTGAGGGCAAGGACCAGGTGTTATTCTTTCATGTATTTGTCCCAAGGCCAGCATGTAATGAATACCCTATGGATGTTTTTGAGTGAATAAATGAATGGGAAGAAAAGTTATCCTGGAGATTTATGCAGTTTCTTTGCTGCTGTTATGAGTTACTATGAGTATTTTGTTTATAAAATGTCAAGCTGCCACTTTTCTAGAGAGAAAATTGATTTGTAGAACTATGTCATAATATCCATAATAGAGACAAGAACAAAAGTAACCCAGTTACTTTATCATTTCACTCCTACAGGTAAAATACAAAGAAGACTCTGAAAAGAATAAAGGAAAGCCTGATTATAATGTACTTCCTGCCTCAGAGAACCCACTGCTCAAGCAGCTGAAGGCGGCAGGAAATGCCCTGAGTGATGTAATAAGTACATTCTTGTCAGAAAGTGTTTTTTTTAACTTTAGCTGCTAGAGAGATGAACTATCTCTCTTTCTATAATGACTAAATGCATACATAATTTTGCAAATAATTTAGGATTCTAGTGTAGCAGTTTCCCTGGAACTATATAACCACAGGAAGACAGGAATGCCCCCTGAGTATGATGTGTGTTAGTTTGGGAGGGGGGGTGCCTGTGGATTTAGCTCAAGGGGCAGAGAAAACCTCATTTGCTTATAGGTTCTAGTGCTTGTGCTTCTTTGGGATCCTGACACAGAAAGAGGCTTTGCAAGGGGCAGAGAGTGAGAGGTGAAGTTGTGTGTGCACCCTGCCCTTGTGTTCTTCAAGCAGGGCAAAGACAAATGTCCTGGGTTCCACAGGTTCTTCCCCTCACCTCTGTCATTCTCTGTGCAAATCTTGGCCCTAGAAACCATCATTTGCAGAAAGCACGACTTAAAAGATGGCTCCCCCAAAAGACAAACAAACAACAACAACAAAAAATAAAAGGTGGCTCCCTAAGTCTTCACAGGAGTTTCTACTTGTAGAATTAAGAGTCTGACCAATCCATAAGATTTAAAATAAAACAGATCGGATAAGTGAGAGATGCATTAAGAGACTAACAGCCCAAGACCACTTTGACTATATAAATAAGAGGGAACATGTGATCAATTAAGTTATTCCCACAGTATTAAGCTTTCCCAATATTTGAGGATTATACATGGTGTTCCCCCTGTGGGTTAGTTATCTTTTCTTTGTCCCTCAAATTAAGTCAGCACCATAGAAATGTGTACCTGTGATTGAGGAATGAGGCGAGTGGAGTTGGAGTGGCAGGTGAGAGAGCGTGAGTGGATCTGTCCAAATAGCCCTGTTGGGAAATCAATGCAAAGCATGTTTTCTGTTTCCTAAATAAAGGTCATCTTTATCAAACATAGCAAAGCTCAGGTTCAAACCTACTTTGTTGATAAAGAGAACAATATAAATTTTTAAAAACCAAAAAGCACCATGTACAACCTCAAAACCTAACATGAGAAAGGGACAAGACTCTCACTTTATCAGTTGTGCATTTAAAATCCAGTGGTTGTTTATTGTCAGTATTAGAGCTAAATTTGGGTCATAGCTGAGAGGAAGAGTGAGTAGCTTTATCATCTGAGTTCCTGTATATACCTATATACAGGATATACTATCTGTTTGTGTAAGGAGGTTTTTTCCTTGGTGGAAGGAGGAAGAGAGAGTGTATTTCTCAACTTATACTAAACATTTTTGTGAAGGTTTGTTTCAAAAAGAATTCACTGTTGCTCAGAAGATTCCTGTCTGTTGCACCATCAGTGAAAGACGAGTCTGAGTTGAGGGAGAGCGGATGTAGCAGTCCTGAAGTACACACAAATCTCCACAACTAAGGGCTTGGTCTGAGGTAGAGTACTGGTTTCTTGACTTTTTTTTTGGTGAATGTTAAAAACCTAAACTTTACAGTAATTGCTAATAGAAGAAACTTTTCATTCACTACACCCCAATATTGATTGTCAGTTTTTAAGACCGTTGACAGGATATATCTTTTTATCTTCTCCTTCTTATTTATTGTTGTTGAGAAATACAAGCACTATAATCAGTGTGGGAGTGACAAGAATCTACTTTGATTTTTTTCTTCGACAGGAACCATACAAGGAAAACTATGAAAAGACCGAGGCAAAGAGCATAAATTACTGTGAAACCCCCAAATTCCAACTTGATACAGTTCTGCACAACTTCACTAGTGATGTAAGCAATTCTGTGGTTACTTCTTCTGTTAAGAAAAGATCCATTATTCTCCCCCAATAAATACATGAAATATGTTTTGTCTTTCAGACCAAATACAAAGATTCCTACTTAAAGAATATTTTGGGACACTATGTGGGCAGCTTTGAGGATCCATATCATACACACTGCATGAAAGTTGCAGCTCAAAACAGCGATGTAAGTTCTAAGACAGTTGTTTAGCTTTCCACTTAACACATCTTTAGGGCATGGATAAAATGGTTGCATCCTTGTGTCTGATTTTTCTTCCTCGTAGAACAACTACAAAGCAGAATTCGAAGAAGACCGAGGCAAAGGCTTCTTCCCCCAGAGTATAACTCAAAAAAATGAAACAATCGAGAAGCTGGATCCATGTAAAGATGTGAGTCTGTAGTATGACCTTCAAACATCCTGGCCTCCAGAGCATCTAGCGGTTCAAGAGAAATTTAAAATTTTAACACTTTTCAAATATATGCAAGCAAGGAAATTATAAGAAACAAAATCTATCTTGTAGGTGATGAACTGTTTTCCCTAGCTGTCATCCATACTTTTCAAGAGCTAATTCTAGTTCATTTCCCCAAAGAGGAGTTATCAGAAATCTGAAGAATGAGAAAGTTTCTTGTACAGCTGCGAAAGCATCTCTAAAACACTGCAGTCTAATTAGAAAAGAGCCTTGTGTTTTATTAACTACAAGTTTCTTTTCTTTTGGGGAATGGGTTCTCCTTGCTTGGACTATAGGATTTGATTGCTAAGACTATTCCTTTTTTCCTCCACAGCACACCTACAAAGTCCATCCAGATAAAACAAACTTCACTCAAGTCACCGACTCTCCTGTGCTGGTGCAAGCCCAAGTCAATTCCAAGCAACTGAGTGATGTAAGTTCCTTTAAATAGGCAGGAAATCCAATTTTGAGGGATAACCTATCATAACTCTGTATATAAAATCCAGTGACTTGTCACATTTACCAAAAAAAAAAAAAAGGCTAAGTGAGTGTATCAAATTTAACTTGTCTATATTTGTAATCACCTAAAAGATCTCCTTATTTAGTCGCCTTGCATCTTCTGGGATGTATAGCAAGGATAGCAGAATGGTTCTCTAAGGGGGCCTAATATAGCTTACCATGCTGGAAGGAACATGAGGTCTTTAGCCAGGCAAATCTGGGTGAAATTCCAGCTCTGTCGTTTATAACCCGGCACCCTAGGCAAATTGTTTAACCTCGTTATGCCTCGTGTTACTTACCCTTTTGTAATTTGCAGTTGTTTTGAAGAGTAAACAAAAGGAGATCTGAGCATAGTAAATACCCTGGCCCGGAGTTGATGTTTAATACACGGTATGTCTCTGTCTCCAATAAGTTTCGGAAAATGGAGCTTTGGAGATACTTTTATCACATGACTTTTAAGTATGAACTTCCAAACTTGTGCTGAAGTAAGCAAAGCAATAAAAGTAACCTCAGTCAATTGATGGCCAGAAATAAAGTCTTCAGATAAAGAGTATTAACAAAGCATAATGTATGTGAGGGGACGTAACCAGGTTTGTTAGAACGTGTTTCTCCGGAAAGTGAGCGTTGACAATGGAAAGAGAGAAAGGGCTGTGAATCTCAAGAATCTGCTGATTCTGGGGGCCGGTTGTGATGTGCCTGGAGAGGGAGCATATATGAAAGAGCCACCTCCTTCCAGGATAGTCCTACCACGGTGACAGACGTGCTTTCATGCAGGTTGTCAGTTGTGCAGGGTGGACTACCCTCGCTCTGGACTTCTGTATTGATCTCAACAGCATTGTCAGTTGTTAATTAACATAATGTATTTTACGTTTTATTCTATGAAATGTACCACCCGAGATTTTGTATTTTGGGACAATTCTTCTTTCGAGCTAATGGTCTCCTTTTTTGTCTGTCTCTCCATCTGTCTTTGTCTCTTTCACTCTCTATCTCTGCTGAACTACAAAGGAAAGCATGAAAGTGAAAAGTTCAAGTGCCACATACCTCCAGATACTCCTGCCCTCCTCCAGCACAAAGTCAATGCTTATAACCTGAGTGATGGAAGCTCCTATATACTATGGTATGGGATATCCTGACAACCTGTGCTTTTATTTCTGGGTTGTTTCACTGCATAAACACTTCAGTGTTAAAAATGGGAAGAACAGGGATCCCTGGGTGGCTCAGCAGTGTAGCGCCTGCCTTTGGCCCAGGGCATGATCCTGAGTCCTGGGATCGAGTCCCACATCAGGCTCCTGCATGAAGCCTGCTTCTCCCTCTGCCTGTGTCTCTGCCCCTCTCCCTCTCTCCTTCTCTCTCTCTCTCTCTCTCTCAATAATAGATAAAATCTTAAATAAAGATGGGAAGAACATTTAGCATCTGCACCATGCCCTTATGCCTCTACCCATGTATCTTTCAATTCACCTTATAAATGTGTGTAGCAATGTTGTAGGTAGCTTCATACAATTAGACAATCTCGATATGTTTTAACCAACCTCCAAAATGCCACCACTCATGTAGGTTTGACTGCAAATCATAATGTGAGATATTTTAGCCATATATTCATTTATGTCATACAATGATTAATTTTCACCCAGGACCTGTTTCTTCAGATACAGTTTCATTTTATTTACTACTCAGACGTATAATATCCCTTATTTCACATAAACGGTGCTTATTTCTACATGTAAGAGAGCTTGCATAAAAGGCATAAGGCCAGGTAGGTATCCATTGCTACCTTTCATTTTCAAAACTTAATTTTATAGAAAGTGCAAATACCCCTTTGAAGGAGAGATCTCATTTCTTCAACAATTCTATAAATAAGTCCTTAGATTATCTAGCATCAATGAGTATTGTAATGATTCAGGAAATAACCTTTCAAAGGACCTTGAGATCAAATGAAAGTGATATCTTTAGATCATAAAAAGTAAATTAACTGTAGAATATTTGGTGCCACTCTGTGAAAGGTTCAGTAACAGGAGTTAGGTATTAGTATGGTAACTAGGATTAGGTTAATTTAATGAAAGATTCTAATGAGGAGGAGAGCACCTTGATCTTGGAAAATTAGAAGCTTCAGTTTGAAGAAAAATAACTAAAATATACATGATTTTCTTTTTTTATGCATGATTTTCTATAGTGAAAATGGTTCATTTGTTTCATATTAAGACAGAGTATTGAGATACTCATTAGTCTTAACAGTATGATAATATGCATATCACCTTTGCCAATTCCTTTGTTAAAATTTTCCGGTTAGGATGTCTATAAGCAAGACTGGTAGAAGAGCAAAGCAAAGAAGTTAGACATGAAAGTGGACGCCATCCCCCTGCTGGCAGCCAAAGCCAACAGCAGGATCGCCAGGGATGGGAGTATGGCCTGGGCACCCTGGGAAGGGGCTGCCAGTAAAGCTGCCTGATGGGTGGGATCTGGCACGTGTGATGTTATCACAGGTGATGTACAAGAAAGACTATGATAAAAGCAAAGGAAAGATGATTGGAGCCCTGAGCATTAATGATGATCCCAAGAACCAGAGTGACGTGAGTGTCTTTGTAAAATCATGCTTACTTTCAGATATGACTACATTTACTGTTTACTATAACTTTGGATGAGATGTTTAGCCTATATGAAATCTCCAATTCAGGATGACAAGTCACACACAAAAGCCCAGGAGTAAAAAATGATTAAGTTCCTTATTCTTATAACAACTCTGTACTTCGAGACATCAGTGTATATTGTAAATGTTTCCTTAATTTCTTTAATGCCCTCTGTTTTATTAGGGGGAAAATATACTAGCAATAGCCTTTTCTTTATCATTTCCTAGAAATAGATTTAATATCTCAGTATGTCATAAACACATATTCATTCCATGTAATGATCTGACTTCAGGTACTTTGCAAAAATATATATAGAAAAATAAAAGGCAAAAACTGAGAAAATCAGGCTAAAGACAATAAAGTAGGAAAACTAGATGATGAAGCATAACCTCAAGAACAAAGTATTTTAAGAATTGTATAAAACACTGATCTCATTTCAAAGACTAAAATATTAAAAATTCCTTATAAAAATTGCTTCCCTAACTCATGGCATTAAATAAATATTCCCTATCCTGTATCATTTATAAGTATGCTTGTCTGTCCTGCGTATATTTTTGGATTTCTGCACGGTAAAATTAAGGAGAATGTGTAAGAATACATGATACCTATAATAAAATGGAAAAAAAACTATTTTTGCATATTACTATAAAGAAAAATATTAGAACTCAAGGAGAAAATCCAGCTTCCAAAGTTATTGTAAATAAAATGTGTTTCCATCAAGTAATGAGCTGAAGACTTTTCTGGGACTGTGCCTAAGTATTTAAGGTCTACGTTATACCTTTTACCTAATTTTGTACTATTTAAAAAATTCATTTTCCTTCAAATGCATTCAAGTGGATAGAATTACATTAAGACAAAAAAGTTGCTCAAGCAGCATTGTTATGTCATGGAATATCCTGGCTCAGCAATGTTAGAATAAATAACACAAGCGCATATATGGTTGTTAGCAGACTAGATTATCTAAGATGTGAGCCTCTACCATAGGAATACTGCCTTTTTCGCCGTATGGAAAATAAATTCTGAAAAAGTACAAAATTTTTCTTTGTGGTTAAGTATAGCAATGATGGGAATGGCTTCTACACCATGACATAGATTTTTCTTCTCTGTTTAATTTTCTTCTTCCTTTGACAGAGAGATTATAGAGGGGAAAGCTATGAGAAGACAAAAGCAAAGAGCAGGAACTACTGTGAGACCCCTAAATACCAACTTGACACTCTGCTGAAGAACTTCAGCGAGGTTGGAAAGGCCATGGTTGCTCCTGGGGTTTGAGGGCTTTTCTACGATGTGACAAATAACGTACCTAATTGGCATATTTGTCAATATGCTTCTCTTTCAGACTAAATACAAACATTCCTATGTACAGAACGTCTTGGGCCATTACGTGGGCAGCTTCAAGGACCCATATCAAATACACTGCATGAAAGTCTCCACTCCCAACAGTGACATTAAGTTGAAGACCATTGTTCCTGTCTCTCGATGACATTCTTTGGGGGTAATAACAGTCATGATCTATTTTAGTTCTTTCTCATTATAGAAAAATTACAAAGCCAGGTATGAAGAAGATAAGGGAAATGCTTTTTCCCTCAGAAAATCACACAAGAATATGAAGCAATCACGAAGCTAGACCAGTGTAAAGACAGAAGTCAGCTGCCCAGAGTTCTCCAAATGGGGTTTGGGATTCCTGTGCCATCTAGTGGTGAACTCAGCAGGAGTTTACATGCTAATGCCTAGTGGTTAGCAGATGTTAAATTTTAAATTTGGGGTGGAACTGGGGAGCACAAAAATTATTGTGAAGAAACCGATCTGTTACAGAATAGTTTGTGGTCTTAATAAAGCTTTACTTTCAGTAGTTTATGTACACGTGGCTTAGTGGAGGGAAAGGTAAGATAGATTTGTGAGAGAGGGGTGTTCATTCATTTCACAAATTTACACGAGGAGCTAGCTTATGTCAGGCACTGTCCTTGATGCTGAGAAAGAAAAGGGAACAAGGTGGGCTGCCTCTGGGGGAGCATGCATTTGAGAGGGATAAATAGATAACAAAAAACGTATAAAGAAGGAAGGTACTAGACAATGATAATACAACCTATGAAGAATGATGCTATAGGATTGAAATAGGATGAAGTGGGAGTGAGACTGGATGGGCTCCATAGGCTGGGTGCTCTGAGAGAGTTCTAAGGCAGGAATGTGCAGTCATGCCAAGATCAAGGTGAGAGCAACTAACTGGAAGAACGGTCTAAGGAGAGAAGAGCTGGGCACTTAAGGAATTGCAAAGATGAAGTAGCAGAAGCGTTCTGGAGACGGAGACAGTGGGAAGAAGTGAAATGGTAGGGGATGGGGGTGGGCAGATTCTGTAGGGTAGGGCTCATCAGCCACAGCACAGTTTAGGTCAAGTCATATGGAGGGCTGTTGTAAGGTGTCAGCCGGAGGAAGATTAATCTGGTTGCTGAATTGTGGCGGGGAGACCAATTTAGAGGCAACATCAGGGGATGGAGATTGAGAGAGAGAAGTGACAACATATCAACCAAGTTTTCAGAAAATAAATTCTATTTTTAACTGGAAACTCTTTATATGTAGTATGTATATAAACAAGAATATAAAGATCCGTTATTATGATATTTTATTAAAGAACATCTTTTCTAGCATACGTGGAAAGTTCATCCAGATAAGACCAAATTCACGGCCGTCACCGACACTCCTGTACTGTTGCAAGCCCAACTCAACACGAAACAGCTTAGCGATGTAAGTGCCTTGATTTGTGCAAGTGTGGATGACCTGGAATGCTGTGTTTATTTGAAACATAAGCATTTTCACGGGCTCATCTATCTACCCAACACTGTCATTTTTCAAGATTTAATAAGATGCAAATGAAGCTGCTTGACTGAATTGCAGCCTTGGGAAAAGTGGTATTAGACGATACTAAAAATAATATTTCTTCAATAAGTCACCAATTTTTAGTGGGGAATTTGCCCATTGGGATCTGACACACACCCAAAATAATGCATACTAAATTTCATGAATTTGAAAACAACAAAAGCATGTATTTGTGTAGGTAACAAGGCAAGCATTTCCCATTGTGAGTTTGCTGACAAAGGCAATACAAAAAGATACGAAGAGTGCAGAAACAAGAAAGACATCAGGTAGTAATAAGAAAATGAATACAGGATACCGATCCAGAATTCAAACAGAATGGTGAGAGAGAGAGAGAGAGAGGGTGGTCAAGGGTGATCTAAAGCAGAACGGTCCAGCCGGGTGAAGATCGGGGAAGAGCAGCAGTGCTTCTCGGTCACACTCGTGTGGGTCACCCAGCAACCTGGTTAGAGTACAGATTCTGATTCAGTTGGTCTGGAGAGAGATGCTGACTCTCTCTCAAGCTCCTCAGCGATGCCCATGCTGCTGCTGCTAGACCACACTTTGGGCTGCACGGTGCCAGCAGCTAAGAGCGGCACAACCTTCTCAGGAAGGAAAATACATCCTGTCCTACGATAAAATGTGTTTTAGTATCACAGCTCATTTGCAGTTGGTAATGAAGTGAATGACATCGCTATACCCCAGGAGTCCTGTCAGTTCATCATGCGGCATTTCTAGCATATTAATATTTTATGCCACAAGAAGGAACAGCTAAACGCTGGCCAGTTACCAACATCACTGGCCCAGCTGAACTCGGTAAGCTGACGAGGGACAGAGTGTTGTAGGCAGTGTCTTCTCACAGCATGATCTTCTCATTGGCCTGGACCGGCCACGGGCACTGTTCTCGAGGTGGTTATTGCTGACGTTCAATCGTGCATTTGCCTTTAGCTCCAGAATTCAACAGCCTCATTCTGTCTCTATCCCCTTCCTTCCACCTATGTCAGCTTTAAATTTTTTAAATACAGTGCTGTACTTTACATTTTTAATAATCAGAATATATGTATCTTTTTGACTGTACTAGGATTTTAGTTATTTAGGATTATTTCTATTTTTGTTATTTCTCTGATCATAGAATTTAATAGACTTTCAGTGTCCGTGTCCTGAAGTCACAGCCTAAAAGTTTAGATCCATCAATGAGTTTCCCACACATACATTGTGATAGCGTTTATAAAAATGACAACCCAAACTGGATTACACCACAATCCTGAAAGAGGGAGTCAGAGTCTAGGCCTTGTAACAGACTTTGACTGGATGGATATACCATCACTTTGAGGCGTGTTTCAGAAAAGGGTAGAAGTATAGAAGTAATTCAGTCATTTATATACACTCTCCCACATGCCCTCAAGGAAATCCTGACCCTGAACTGTTTGGATATCTTCTGTTTTCCAGCTGAATTACAAAGCAAAACGTGAAAGTGAGAAGTTCAAGTGCAGCGTACCAGCAGATGCTCCACAGTTTATCCAGCACAGAGTCAATGCCTATAACTTAAGTGATGTAAGTATCAAAGCTACAGAAATCTACCATTATGTGCCCACGTGAAGGGGAAATGTTATGGGTATTTAAAAAGACCAGATTAGGAGTTATGCAATTAAACAATGGTGGCAATTGTTTCCAGAGTATAAGTGGAGCTTTTAAGGCTGAACTGCTCAGAAGGCTCTTACTTTGCTCTTCTAATTAATTTTCCACATTTTCTGTTACCATCAGAAACATCCTCTTAATTACCCTCAGCTAATCTCTGTAGCATTGGCAAGCTCCTGTGAATGTCCCATTTCACTTTCTCTAAGTGGTTGTCTTTCTACATCGTCCTTTATACATCGGCATAGCCGAAACTTTAGAGAGTTCATAGGATATTAAGAAAGCGTATTATCCTTATGTGGTGGGAGGGGAGAAGCAAGATGACAGGCTTATGAATAATTATACTATCATTTGGGAAGTATAGTGTTTGAAGGTGAAAAGAGTCTACATGTAGAAATTTTCAGTCTGTTTCTTATTGTTACTGAATGATTCTGAGTTAGATGTTGTTCTAACCATTTTTCTGCTGAAACCTCCTGTTCAGAATATCTATAAACATGACTGGGAGAAGAGCAAAGCAAAGCAGTTTGACATGAAAGTGGACGCCATCCCCCTGCTGGCAGCCAAAGCCAACAGCAGGATCGCCAGGGATGAGAGTATGGCCTGGGCACCCGGGCAGGGGACCCCAGTGACGCTGCCTGATGGGTGGGATCTGGCATGTGTGATGTTTTCATAGGTGATGTACAAGAAAGACTATGATAAAAGCAAAGGAAAGATGATTGGAGCCCTGAGCATTAATGATGATCCCAAGATGCTGCATTCTTTGAAGAGAGCCAAAAAACCAGAGTGATGTCTTTGTAGATCTATCTTGCTTTCTTTTTTTTTTTTTTTAAAGAGATTTTTTTATTTATTTATTCATGAGAGACACAGAGAGAGAGGCAGAGACACAGGCAGAGGGAGAAGCAGGCTCCATCCAGGGAGCCCGATGTGGGACTCGATCCCGGATCTCCAGGATCACACCCTGGGCTGAAGGCAGGCACTCAACCGCCGAGCCACCCAGGCTCCCTCTATCTTGCTTTCAAGGTGACGTCCCTCTTAATATGCCCAAGGGGTTGGTAGCACGTAAAAGGATTCCATATCCATGGGCTCTATCATGTTCACAACAGACTGCTGGGAATGAACATTAGAAGTAGAATGGTTTCCCAGATTCTTGTACCTTTGGGGAGAGGTATTTCTGATTACTTGATTCTATTTCAGTTTGAAAACCATTTGTTTCAATATGTAATAGAATATTGATTTTAATTCTCAATATTGCAATCGGTAAAGAAGTGATTTTAATTCTCAAAACTTCCTGAAAACATCACTAGATGGTTTCATATTTTCTTCTGATTGAAAAATAAACTTTAAATGATGATTTTGAAACTGTCTTTATAGTGGAAGAAAACCATGAGTCAGAGATAAAAATCTTATTGTTAATTATCATTGTTTTTTATTGACTTTAGTAATTAGTACTGGTATAGGTTCAAGAAAAATACTCCATTGATTATAGGCTCCTTTGAGCCTCTGATTAAAGACTTGATCACTCGTCTAGAAAATTGAACTTTTTCTTTTGTCTGAATTTCAGAGAATATAAATTCCCTACAGCTTGTCTATGGGCCAAGTCTCATCTTTTGGGTAAAGTTCTTACTAGAGAGGGGAAAGATCTATTGCAAATCACAGTATATGCTGTGTTTAAAAAATGATTAGAGAATTCCTTAAAGAGTGGTAAGAGTGTTCAGCATAGCTTGCAAATATTATTTTTTCAAAATTAAATAGAAGGATGTTTGTATCCTTTACTTTCATTTCAACCATGTATTCATATAATGATCTATATCTTCATTAATTCATTTTGCATGTGCTGTGTAGTCCTATGGCAGTTTAAAGCATCCCGTAGTCAGTAGTTTTCTCTAATAACTTCACGCTGATTTATATCTGTATATAGTGATCACATACATCATATTATGTTTTTTAGTAGCTCCTTATCCTTTCTCAGTTCAGAAGGTTTCATATCTGTCTGTTGACAGAACATGTCTTTATCCTATCACAGTACCCATTAGAACACGAAGCACGTAGTATCTTCGGTAAATACTTGTTAATTGATTAATACTGGTAACCAAAAGAGCTAGTCAATGATGAATCATTTTCATATACATCCAGGCTAAGAGCTAACCTACAGGTATAGAACATGCATGGCTTTTAAAGAGAATCTTTTAGGGGATGCCTGGGTGGCTTGGTGGTTTGGCGCCTGTCTTTGGCCCAGGGCGTGATCCTGGAGTCCCGGGATCGAGTCCCGCGTCGGGCTCCCGGCATGGGGCCTGCTTCTCCCTCCTCCTGTGTCCCTGCCTGTCTCTCTCCCTTTCTCTCTCTCTCTCTCTCTCTCTCTCTGTCTCTCATGAATAAATAATTTTAAAAAATAAAGAGAATCTTTTAAAGCCATTTGGACCTTTGACAACATTGTACAGATATGTATGAACTGGTATAAACATGAACAAAAGAATCAAATGGTTTAGTCAAAAACACTTCCATACACCAATGCTGTGGCAACATTACTTTATCAGTTTGTTTGTTTATTCATTAAAGATTGACTTATTTATTTTAGAGAAGGAAGGAGAGAGCATGAGCGGGAGGGGCAGAAGGAGAAGGAGAGAAAAACTCAAGTGGACTCCACATTCAGCGTGGAGCCCAACGTGGGGCTCAGTCCCACAACCCCAAAATCATGACCTGAGCTGAACCTATAGTCAGACTCTCAACCAACTGCACCAATAGGCACCCCATCAGCTTATTTCTAATAAAGACAAACTATTTTTTCAATGTTCTTACATACGATCAGAAAGTTTCCATATTTTATTTTCGTAAACCAAAGGCTAGATTTTACAATTAAGTGATGTTTATTCAGTGAGGGTGATTGCCCACAAAGTATTTAGGAGGAAGATCACATTCCCTAAGGGAGCCAAATGATCAGATTGTTTGCAACAGGAATTTCTACAGAAGATTCATAAGGCACATGTCTACTTGCTAGCTTGGGTCACCGTCTTTAATGCTTATGTGATTATGGGGAGATATAAGGGTTTAGAATTTTCCTACAGGCACTGGGGTAGAATTTTTCTCTCTGTTAAGGTAATTGGTTGAGTGGGCATGATGAAGCTGGGACCTTGACCCCTTGACCTAATTAGCACCCTGTCTAACATTCCGGAAAACCAGCCAGTGAAAGTGCCTTCTGAGGCCCAGTCAAGACATTTGGTTTATGAGAACACTGTAATAAGTGCCAAGGTTACTTGAATGGTTCAGTGTCACAAACTTTTCTCCTTTGAGGTCTTATTACTGCTGCAATCTGAAGCTGCTTTTAAATTGTTACCAAAATTAAACTTGGTAAAAAAAGAACCTTTGGGATTCTCAGTGGAGCTTATCTACTGTCAAAAGTAGAATAGTCAGGTTGAAAAACTCAGTGACCACTTAAACATGCTGTTAGAAAAGCCAAGTAGTCAAGTGGACAGCTTTATTCATGAAGTGGTCGTTTTATGAAATTAGAAGCATGAAATGATTGTTCTATAGTCTTCATCAATTAAAAAAGTACTTCTTTATTGGAACACAATTAAAAGATTAGATTACTTTGGTAAAAATAATGCTTCTTAATGGTCTTGAAAAAACCCTGTGTTAAAATAAAATGCCTTCCTGAAGTAGAAACTGTGGCCCCCTCCTGTTGTCTGACAGTTGCTCTTTGATCTAAAAGTAGATTTGATAACATATGTCCACGTCTGAGGTTTTTGGAGGGAAAGGGTTCAATAATGTGTAACAGATGAACAAATTTTAGGAAAAAAAAAAAACTACTCGCACGTTTGAATGTGTTTCTCTAACTCGTGTCTGTTGTTTATGAGAGATTTCTGTGCTTGTCCGGAAATTCCATTGAGGATTTATGGTAATAAATGGAAAATTCCTATTCACAGCGTGAATATCGTAAAGACTATGAGAAGTCAAAGACTATCTACAGGACACCTCTTGATATGCTCCAAGTTACTCGAGCTAAGAAATCTCAGGAAATTGCCAGTGCTATGGACTATAAGCACATCTTACACAATTGCAGCTACCCACCCGATAGCATCAACGTGGATCTTGCCAAGGAGGCTTATGCACTGCAGAGTGATGTGAGTAATCACATTTTCTCATTTCCGTTTTTCTAAGGTGGAAAAGGAAATAATCTTTAAGTGGAATGGTGTTTTTGGCCATTCTCAGAGGTGTTGGCATTGTCTTCTGTATGTAGCTAGTATGTAATGGGGAAATGACCCTTGTGGCTTGATGAGAGCATGCCCCTCAGAGTTAGACCTAGATCTAGCATGAACTCATCACTATATCCCTCCGGGAAAGCTACCAACCAAGTGTGCCGTTGAGTAGCAGCTAATTATATTCACATTGTTGTGCACTCATCTTCAAAACCTTTTCATCTTCTAAAACTGAAACTCTAGCAGTTATCTTCCTGTTTTTCCCCTCTCCCTAGCTCCTGCAACCACCCTTGTACTTGACCTGGGCTGCTCTGTAGACCATGTATATGTAGAGTCATTCAGTATTTGTCTTCTTGTTACTGGCCTATTTCACTTAATGAAATGTCCTCAAAGTTCATTCTTGTTGTAGCATGTATCATAATTTCCTTCCTTCTTGAGGTTGAATAATACCGCATTGTATGTGTATACCACATTTTGTTTGTCCCTTTATCCATCAGTGAACGTTTGTGTTTCTTCCATCTTTTTGGCTATTCTGAATAATGCTTCTACAAACGTAGGTGACAAATATTTCCTTTGAGAGCCTGCTCTCCATTCTTCTGGGTATACACTCAGAAATGGGTTTGCTAGATCACATGGTAATTCTATTTTTAACTTTTTGAGGACCCAATCTACTCTTTTCTACAGCCCCTGAACGATTTTAAATTTCCATCACTAACAATCCTGTATCATGCGTGGTTATTTATTTTTTTAATTTTGCTATGTTTCTTTCTCCCAAGTAGATGGTAAGCCTTTCAAAGGCAGGAACCAAATAGTTTCTTGATTTTTTATTCCAATTAAAAGGCCCACACTAAAGAACAATGGTTTGAAATTTGTATCTAGAAATATAAGTTTTACATACCACATATAGCCAGACAATAAGAGTAGTCTATTATTTTATTTTACTGTTTTATTTTATTCTTTTAGAGAGAGGGAATAGGGTGTGTGTGAGGAGGGCTGAGGAAGAGGGGAGAAGGGAGAGTGAGAGAGAGTCCCAAGCAGGCTGCACACCCAGCACAGAGCCTGACATGGGGCTTGATTCCACAACAGTGAGATCATGACCAGAACCAAAATCAAGAGTTGAACGTGTAAGCAACTGAGCCACCCAAGCACCCCAAGACTGGCCTATTACTTTAATGGCATCAAGTGTGTCCCCAAAATAGGAAAAATTCCAAATAGTAAGAGCCTTGTACAAGCAAATTGATTGTAACTATTTTATTTTTTAAATACTTTATTTATCTATTTATTTAAGCAGACAGTGAGCAGCAAGGAGGGGCAGAGGGAGGTAGAGAAGCAGACTCCCTGCTGAGCAGGAAGCCCGACGTGGGGCGAAGCCCGACATGGGGCTCAATCCCAGGACCTGGGGATCACAACCTGAACCAAAGGCAGACGCTTAACCAGCTGAGCCACCCTGGTGCCCCTAGCATAACTATTTTAAAGTGCATTGTTAACTGATATGGGGACACTCAAAGTTAACCATTACACATGAAGGGCAACATGTGCAAACCTATAGTACGAATAACCATTATCAAGTCTTCTCAGAAGGTGAGCAAAATTACCTACCTTCAATGTGGCCACCAGTCCTAATTTGACCAAAGAAACATAATACTTAGAGTTCCAGGGAGCAAACACCTCACCTTTGATTATCTACATATAATTTTTTTTTATTCTTTGAAGTAGAGCTTTAAATATAGTATTTGTCCATATTGGAATTAGAGTTCCACATACTTCCTTTCAGTTGGAAATAAGGAGGAGATGGACTACATGCCAGCTAGAAGAACACTGATAACCTAAGGGCTGTTAAAATCTCCCACCAAGGAAATACTTAACATAATCTCAATGTGGGGCATCTGGGTGGCTCAGTCAATTAAGGATCCGACTCTTGATTTTGGCTCAGGTCATGATCTCTGAGTGTGAGATTAAGATGTTGGGCTCTGTGCTCCATGTGGGATCTGCTTGCGTTTCTTTCTCTCTTCCTTTGCCCCACTGATGTGCGTGCTCTCATCATTCTCTCAGATAAGTAAAATCTTAAAAAACAAAAACAAAAAGAAACCTTAGGATATATGAAGTAAGGAAGCTGGTCAGAAATCTTAACACTGTTTTGGGTAAAATGTTAATGATTTCATGAATAAGGATGATGCTGAACAAAAAACCTGTAACCTTCCTCTTGGTGTTTTAGGTTGAATACAAGGCTGACTACAACAGCTGGATGAAAGGTTGTGGCTGGGTGCCTTTTGGATCCTTAGAAATGGGAAAGGCAAAGAGAGCTTCAGACACCCTAAATGAGGTAAAGACATCTCATGTGCCACAGAGGGGGTTGGGATTGTGCCGTGTTAAGGCCCCCAGAACCGTGGAATCACCTTCTTTTCCCTCTTCATTCTCTCATGGTTGTTACTGAGAAAAGAGCCCTTACCACATGCATGAATTATCCAGACAGATAAGTTTTACATCATCAAAATCCTTTATATTAACCATTCATGATAAAAATATTTTTGACAACTGTATCAAAGTATAATTTGCATGCCACAAAATTCATCTATTTTTAATAAGTTCATGTAGTTTTTATGGTCATCACTATAATTGAATTTTAAAATGCTGCTAGTATGCGAAAGTTTCCTTGAAAACTCCCCCTCCCATCTGCAATGCCTGGCAACCAGAGATCTTGCTTTTTGTCCCTATAGTTGTACTTTCCTAGAAATCTCTTTTGTAGGAGACTTCCTTCATTTAGCACCATGCTTTAGAGGCTCATCTATATATCTGCACATATCTACAATTCATTCCTTATTATTATTGAGTAGTATTCCTTTGCATAGCTATATTTTTGGCTGTCCAGTGGTACACATGTGGATTCATAATTGCCAGTTTTGGCAATTATGAATAATGCATAGAATGAATACTACAGAAATTTTCCTTTAACTATTATACCGTGTGTCTTATTCTTGATCATTTTGAAGTACCAGATAAGTTGTTATTCAGTCTAAGAAAAAAGCAGCGATGATCTTTCACTCTAAATGGCCAGGTGATCTGACCCTTCCCCTCCGACAGAGGCACATTCCCATGGCTGTCAGGTGAACACATCAGGGAGGTTAGCCTACATAAAGGAGGGACGGAGGTACTGAGTGAAGGTTCTTGTTTCTGTTGTTCTGGGCTTTTGCTTGCTTTTAGGAAACAACATTTTATATCCTCCGATTTTTCACAAAAGTTCCTCTGAGTTGGTGGTTTTTAGATGTCTAAAGCTGAGTGATGCCACTTCATACACAGAAGTGGGATGTAGAAGATGCACAAGGGAAGAAGAGTGGGAGACTAGAGGGAGGAAAATCTAGGAATGTAGCTAGAAGGTCCCGTCGGAACACCTTCCACTCTCTTCTCTCCTGTAGCTAGCTCCTCAGTACTTTAGTGACAAGCTGTGGACTAGTCACATGGAGGCTGCAGAGCAGAAGTTCTCCCTTTCTTATAGGAACCCCTAGCCATTGCCTAATTCCCCAGTTCCTCCTCCCTCAACCAAAGAGCTGCGTTACCTCTGTTCAACTGACAGGAATCTGAGAGCCTGTTAGTGTCACACAAAAGACACTCCAAATTTCCTTGCATGCTTTTCTGATACTTTAGAAAACTTTGTGGTGTTTCTGGGTTCTGTTTAGCTAAGAGTACCCTCTTTTCATTTCATAAGCAAGAGGTAGCCTGGTTCCTGAAAGTTATCTTGGTCTGTAATGCCCCAGACCATCCAAAATTGAGCCAATTTTTGGAACATCATCTCTTGTACTGTATTCATCTTTTCCCCCAAGCCAACCAAGAAGCTAGTATCTAAAAATTTTTAAATCAGGAAAAAAAAACCCTTGTCCCTCCAAAATAAATCTCAAGGATTTTTATGTATTAGCCTTAAGTGAAAGTATTATTGCTGTTTATCTTGTTTCAATTCACCAAACAGAAAAAATGCAGCCAACATCCAGACGCTCTCAATTTTACTTCGATTGAGGATGCTCCGATTATAGTACAGTCCAAAATCAACCAGGCCCAAAGAAGTGATATGAGTGCTAATTCTATCTGTAGTTTAATAACGGAAACAAATACATTTGGTTCTAAACGTGCTGATCACCTGTGGTTATTCTGCAAACCAAAGAGACTCAGTTCCATGAGCAATTCTGTAACTCTCCCAGCTTTTCACTAATAAGGCACACCTACGTCACGTCTTCAGGGTGTTATGGATGCTACGCTGACCGTCCTTCCAGCCATTTAACACTGAAGGTCAGGGGCTTCTCTTGATGACAAGACACACTATAAGCCTATTTTTAGGAAAGACCAAGAAAATGAATGTATGCGGCACACCTTCTGGAGGAGCTACGTTGTAAGTCAGAGCTAAGACAAAAATCATGTAGAGTAAAAACCACCCCAAAGTCCCATCAGTCACCCACCAAGTGTAAGATAGATAGTGTGTGTATCCCACCCAGTTAGCCTTTTCGGTGCTCAGGGAAGTATCTGCAGGTTAACATTTTCATCAGGCCCTCTCCCGGGGCTAACTTCTGTGAGGTGCCCCTACCGCAAGAAGCTCAGAGGTTCCTAGCACATACCAAGGGACCTTTGCCAAGGCTGAACGGGCACTAGGATGGGACTCTGTGCATTGCATGTGAGACCTTGAAGGCCCACAGATCTGCACAGGTGAATGTGAAGGTGACCCAGAGAACGTCTTTCAAGAAAAGCACCTCTGTGTAATGTGATCTGTTCTGAAATTATTTTCCTGTGTCGTTAAACCCTTTTCCCTCCTTTGTTTTGTTCATGCATTTCTTTTTTTTAATTTTTATTTATTTATGATAGTCACATCAGAGAGAGAGAGAGAGAGAGGCAGAGACACAGGCAGAGGGAGAAGCAGGCTCCATGCACCGGGAGCCCGACGTGGGATTCGATCCCGGGTCTCCAGGATCGCGCCCTGGGCCAAAGGCAGGCACTAAACCGCTGCGCCACCCAGGGATCCCCTTTGTTTTGTTCATGCATTTCTTTTCATCTCTCAAGGTAGCATACAAAGCCAGAGGAGAAGAACTTCTTCACAAGTACAACCTGCCAGCCGACCTGCCCCAGTTCATCCAGGCTAAAGTTAATGCCTACAGTATCAATGAGGTATGCACGTGAGCTCAGCTGCTGATTGCGTGTGAAGGCCTTTCTAAATGTGGCCTCAGTTATATGCAAGGGACTTTTTTCTTTCAGAATATGTACAAAAACAGGCTTGAAAGATTTGAGCAAGAAGGGCTATGACCTGAGAACGGACACGATTCCCATCAGAGCCTCCAAAGCTGCCTGGCAGGCAGCAAGTGAGGTAAGTGCCGGTGGTGGGGTCACTGGTGTGTTGTAACTAGGAAGTATGGGTGGGGTGGATTCGTTATGCAGAAGTCGCCGTGTCTGCTGTCCCCAGCCCGAAGTGAGTCCTGTTGAAAACTATTTAGAAAAGAAAGTTCCCTAAAAAGGTCTGAATTTTCCTGGCAGTAAGGATTTGTAGAACCTTTACTAACCTGTTCTAGTGCAACACTCTAAGTTTAAGGTCTCCTCTGCATTTTTGTACAAATTCACATTATTCTCCTCATGGAAGTAAACAAATCAGTCACTATTTAAGTCCTAATCGCCTCCTGGGGGTAAGATTTTTGTCTCAAAATTTTCTTAATTTACATGGATTCCCTCTTTCCCTTATTTCTTTTTAATTAATTGCTTCCAGAGATGGATTAATTGGCTCCAAGGTCCATAGCAGTCATTAGGCTCCATGAAAGTTAAAAATTTTGTCTTTTTTCTTTTCCTTATCATACTTGTAACTATGAACTAGTTACTTTCCTCTTTGAGATTCAAATCAAATTGACTCAAACCCCTACCAGCTAACCTCTAGGAAGTAGGATACCCTTCCTCCTGCTCAATGCAGATATTCTGAGGTTTGTCTTTCCATTACCTCTGGCTCCTACTTTGTACACAGTGGTTTTGCTCATGCTCACCTGGACTCTCCTGCCCTGGGTTCACTTTTTTCTGGTCTGCATGGTCCAGAGATGGAACACAGCAGTCCAGAACCATCTTTTAGTCCCCCGAACCCAAGTCCCAAGCACAACCTCATCGATGGTTTGAAATGAAGTTGACATTGCGCCGATGTAAATAAGTTACAATTGAGTAATAAATACTGGTATCATCAAAGCGCTGATGATACCCATTCCCTTTCTCTCTGGGTGCACTCTTCCAGCTCCTCCCCACCCCAACACACACATTAGCTTTCCTTCACATCTCTGCTTCTCAGTTTCCCATGCTTCTTCCCAGATCTCCCCAAGCAAGTTCAGTTCTTCTCACTTTATAATTTAGATCCAATTCATGTTTACACACAACTGGCTCTGGGTCTTCCTTTGAATATCCAAATACTCATTAAAATTCTACTACAACTAAGATAGTCAGCTATTTGGGGAGGGGTCTCCTGGAGCAGCACAATATAACTGGTAATGATTGCAGAATGTTTATCTTTTCGTTTGTCTCTACCAGTGTATAAGTAGAAAGGAACTTACTACCTTGTCTCTGACATGAATTATGGAAACGTTCCCCACCCCAATCTCTCTCAGGTGGCTGAGGCAGCTACAGACAATTAAATGGGCTCTAAGTAACATTTTAATTTTACCAGGCTACATTTCAAACTATATACAAATGAATACATCTAACTGGTTGTTGAAGTAATTCCTGGGAAGCTCAATTGCTTTAAATCATAGTCTTATTGATCAGTAAAATCTTCATAACTACATTTTAAAATATACCCACTTTGTTTCCAATAGGTTCAATACAAAAAAGATTATGAAAACACCAAAGGGAAAATGGTTGGCTTCCAAAGTCTCCAAGATGATCCTAAACTGGTTCACTATATGAATGTAGTCAAGATACAATCCGACCGGGAGTATAAAAAAGACTATGAGAAGACAAAAACAAAATACAACACACCCCATGATGTGTTCAATGTTGTGGTAGCCAAGAAAGCTCAGGATGTTGCCAGCAATGTCAACTATAAGCATACACTCCATCATTACACCTATCTGCCTGATGCCATGGACCTGGAGTAGTCTAAAAACATGATGCACGTACAGAGCAATGTAAGTGACACTTATTTCACAGGATAATCCTCTCCTAAAGTCAGAAAGTGCATGAGAACCCACTGCTTGGGGCACTTACTCCTTTTTTTTCCCTTTGCAATAGAATGCCTGCAAGGAAGACTACAACACCTGGATGAAACGCATAGGGTGGATACCTATTGGCAGTCTAGATGTAGAAAACGTTAAGAAAGCAGGTGATGCCCTGAATGAAAAGAAGTACAGGAAGCATCCAGACACCCTCAAATTTACCAGCACCGTGGACTCCCCAGTTATGGTCCAGGCAAAACAGAACACAAAGCAAGTCAGTGATGTAAGTACAAAAGAGGGGGCCAAGAATGGAGGGAGGAGGCTTCAACAAAATAAATATCAGCTCAAAAGTTTAATTCTTCTGAGCCATTAATTTTCCTTTTACTTTATGTATTTTAAAATTGCAATTACAATTATTTTTAGTTTGGGGGTCACCTGACTGAGTGGCTGAGTTGGTTAAGTGTCAGACTCTTGCTATCTCAGATCAGGTCTTAATCCCAGAGTCATGAGTTCAAGCCCTGCATTGGGCTCCATTAGGAATACAAACAAGAACAACCACAACAATTATTTTTAGTTTGGGCACTAACATTTTCTTTTTCTTCTATATTACTATTTATCTTCCTTTTTATAACATCTTCCTTTTTAGCTGCCTTTGAAATACTGTGTTATGGGATAAATTTGTTGTGATGAAAAAGTTCTACTCTTGTACTACACCTGTATATACACACACAAAATTTAAACTTGAATTCCAGACACTTTAACAAACTCATCACCTTCAGATCCATATTAAGTTGCATATATTTGCTGTTCGTATATAAAATACTAGTACAGGGAAATAACTCACATGCGTATATGGTTTTACTTCTCAGAATTCATCATACACAAATATTATAGAGGCTTTTGAAAACTTAGGTCTTGGGGATCCCCGGGTGGCGCAGCGGTTTGGCGCCTGCCTTTGGCCCAGGGCGTGATCCTGGAGACCCAGGATCGAGTCCCACATCAGGCTCCCGGTGCATGGACCCTGCTTCTCCCTCTGCCTGTGTCTCTGCTTCTCTCTCTCTCTCTCTCTCTCTCTCTGTGACTATCATAAATAAATTAAAAATTTAAAAAAAAGAAAACTTAGGTCTTGGAGATTAGTATGTTATTTGCCTGGCTGTCCATGAGCGATGTGTATGACCTGGCTAAGGTCAGACCTAAAGGGAAGCTTAGTGTGTAGAAGAACTAAAGGGACATGGAAAGCATTTATTTATTAATCCATTGAATGAACGTTTTTGAACTCCTTCCCTGAGCCGGGCATTGTATTATATGCTGATGCTATAAAGACGCCATAGATGATGAGTGGTGAGATAGATAGGAGATGACAAGGATATAAGAGTGTAAGACAAAGGCATGGATGGAACCAGAGCATTGCCACACCAAGAGGTGAATGCTACAGGAGAGGTATGTGCCAAGTACAAGAGAAGAGGGTAACCCCCCACCAAGGCTTCCCTGGCAAATAAGGGAAGGGTGCATTCCTGGTGAAAGAAAAAATCATGATGACCAACAAGAGCTAATGAACTGGAAGGACGGTGAAGGGTTCGGGATTATTATGTGATCATTGAGGATCTTGTGTGCTTATACTCTGGAGATTGTGGGGTAGGTAATGGGAGGTGTTGAAGATCGTAATCCATGGAGTTGGATTATCAGATCTGTGTTCTAAAAGATACTTCTGACCAAGAGTGCTGAGATGGCATTGATGAGGGAAGAGATGGAGGTAAGAAGATGGATTAAAAGTGCTTACAGAAACCTAGCAGAAGACTCCTTTGGACTTCAACTAAAGCACTAGCAATGGCAGAGGAGATGTGTAGAGGGTAGAATCGGTGAGACTCTGTGAATGCCTAGCTATGGTTTCTAAAGGCAGTGAGGGAATAACGTTAGCTCTTGGATGCCTAGAAGAAATTATTTAGGATTTGAGAATTCAAATAGATATCAGCCTCTTTAGACTTTGTGATACATAGACAACAGTTTACATGTGATAATCTGCTTAAAGGTTTATGTGATAAATGACAGTCAAGAGACTGGAAATCTAGTGGTTCCAGTTGTATTTTAGATTTTAGAAATCAAGCAATTTCTTTTCTATTACCAAGAGGAGGATACAATCTAAGTTCTACATCCTGGACCTAGCTGTCTTCCTGACATCTGTAAAAGGATAAGATAGGGTAAGTATGAAATGGTAAACCTCTTAAGTACACTGGGTTTATGTAGAAGCGCCCTCATAGCATGAGGAAATTATTATATGGTTTTAGTGCTACAATTGTAATTGGAAAGTTTTTTTGTTTTTTTTTTTAGCAGAAGTGAAAGTCTCATTCTAAATGCCATTTTCTAAGAATCAAAAACCCAAAACAAAAACAAGACCGGTTTACTCCACTAGCAAAGATTGGACTTTTCTGACTTTGGTAAACTCCATTTATTCAAATTAGGGTTTTGCATTTGAAATGATTTCCATTCATTTCTAGCCATCAAAGATCACTGTTTTCTACTTTTCTGTCTATTTTAATACACGGAGTTTTTAGGTCTTTCTGAAAATGACAAAAATGCTTGACTTTTTTAAAAATAGGAGAATACCTTTGATTTTTAACAATAGAAGTAGTAGAGGGACTGTGCTGGGAATAACTCCTTTAAGTGTACAATTGAAGCATTTTATTTTGCTTTTTTTTTTTTTAAAGATTTTATTTATTTATTCATGATAGTCACACAGAGAGAGACAGAGAGGCAGAGACACAGGCAGAGGGAGAAGCAGGCTCCATGCACCGGGAGCCCGATGTGGGATTCGATCCGGGGTCTCCAGGATCACGCCCCGGGCCAAAGGCAGGCGCCAAACCGCTGCGCCACCCAGGGATCCCTTTATTTTGCTTTTAACAACTTTATTTTTAGAAGATAACAGCAAAGTAATGTTTGCCCTTTGGCAAATGTAAGATGACAATTTTAATTGCTGATTTTTGAGGATTTTGGGGAGTTTTGTGGGAAGAGGTCAGTGTGTGGGGTGTGAAAACACAAGCTATTGAGAGTATTTTAGTGGCTCATAACATTGGAAGGATTTCTGATAAATGACTTCAAAAGACATTTGAAGACATCTTCTAGTATACCTAGAACTTTTTCCTTTGGAATATTTTTTCTTTTATTTTAAAACATACTTTATTTAAATCCAATATGTTAGCATAGGGTATAACATACAGAGCTCATCTCACCACTGCCCTACTTAATGCTTGTTACCCAGTTACCCCATCCCCCCACCCACCTCCCCATCGGCAACCCTTTATTTGTTTTGTAGAGTTTGGAGTCTCTCATGATTTGTATTTTTCTCTAACTTCCCCCACACACACTCAGTTTCCATCCTTTCCATTGTAGTTCCTTTCATGATTTATTCCAAATACTCCTTTTTTTATTTTTTATTTTTTAATTTATTTTTTATTGGTGTTCACTTTAAGCATTTTCTTTTTTGTACTCTCTGTGATACATGTTATTTTTGTGATTGCGTATTGCAGATCTTCTACAAAGCTAAAGGAGAAGATGTGAAACATAAATACACTATGAGTCCTGATCTTCCTCTGTTTCTCTAGGCCAAGTGCAATGCTTACAATATGAGTGACGTAAGTAGGGTTTTCAATGGGGTGTGAAACCCAGACAAGGTGGTACAGTAATAGAATCTCAGAGTAGGATGGGGCCTTGATAACTATTTAGGTTGGTTTCCCACACACACACTGGATGGAGCCTATCTCATGACGATGGCTCTCTGCCTCTTAAGTCGGCCTCTTCCAGGGCAGGATAATTCCAAAAGGATGTGACATTCTCCCTTACGTGGAGCCCAACATCTATTCCTCTCAAACTTCGAGTTGGTTTTCCTCATTTTGCAAGTGGAGAGAGTTATTATCCTGCAGAAAAATAAGAATGAATGAAATCCTTTTATTACAGCAGACCTGAAATTTCTAAAGCTAACCACCAGGTCTTCCCTTGACCTTCCTTCCATAAGAGTGGACAACTTCATTTTCTCTAGTTGGTCCTCACACGCCAAGGTTTCCAGAAAGAACCTTTATTCCTCTCTTCCAGATCCACTCCAGTTTCTCAGTATCCTGCTTTGCTCTGTACTCAAACCAGGTTTGGGTGTATAATTGGTGCAGCATCCTGTAATGTCATGCTACACAAGGTGTAATGTTTTGCTAATGTGACTTCCCAAAATAAAATGTACTGTAGAAGATTCCTTTAGCTTATATCTGGAAACGAATGAAACAGTCCCAGCAATTGGGGACTCACTTCAGCTGATCCATGTACAGCATGCTGACCTCCTTCTTTCCCTCATACCTCAGGTCTGCTACAAACGGGACTGGCATGATTTAATAGCCAAGGGCAACAATGCGCTAGGTGAGGCTGCACATCACTGCAGCCAAAGCATCCAGAAACATTGCCAGTGATGTGAGTAAACATTTTCGGTGAAATGTGGGTGCATTGCCTTTTAAAAAACTAATCAAATGTGTGCTTGTCTAAATGTTGCCACATTGAAAACAATATGTCGAGTTAATGACGTTGAAATTCTCCACAAGATACTGTTTTGAGGAGCTGTCATTTTTTCAAAATTCTGTGATTCTTTTCCATTGACCCCACTTGGTAGAGCTATCGTAAATCTGACAACCACTTTCTCCCCTGATTCGTAGGCCAGATTACCCCTAGTGACACATTTCCTTGACAGCCTACATTAATTTTCAGTGAGAACACCCTCCCTGACAGTAACACATTAAATTCAAATGACTGCCTGCATAATAATTGTATTAAGAAGATTGAAAAGATGATGTATAAAATGTAAGGATTTTGTAAACCAAATGGGTAAAGGTGTGGTCCATTTTTCTTGAATTTAATTTTCATGTATGTAAATCAATGCCATTTCATCTGCAATAGGAAAAGTATACACTTCCACTTCTTATCATTGCAGATCAAAAATGTCAAACAGCACACATGCCCCGTAGACTTCACTGTCACCTACTATTCTGAGGGCTACAGTTACAGTTTGGGAAAGGAGAAGAAATAAGATGCCCATGTGTGCAGTCCACAGGGGAGCTCAGGATGGAAGAATTCTACAGCTTTCCTTAGAGGTCCCTGAAAATGCGTCCCTCAAAGATGTGCACACCACGAGGAAGTACATTTCTCGGTTAAGGACAAAATGAAAGTCTAAATGTGAGTTTATCATTCTTTAAGGCCTTGTGCAGGGCTCTTTCTAACATACCTAGAAATGTCTCGGTGACCCTTTTGTCTGCTGAGCTCTTGTTTATAAATCAGTGCATGCTAAGCTCTTGTTTATAAATCAGTGCATAAATGGCACGAGCAGAGTTTCTGCAGAATTTAAGTGGATTTGAGTTCTCTTCTATAAAAATTGAGGTTTTGACCTGTTACCTACCGTACAACTCTATCTATACACCATTGCTGGGTCCAGCAGTGAGAGAGCTTGGGCTGTGGAGCATTGTGCTGAGGTTTTTACTGCCAGGGGAAGCTCCCAGCCATTCCTGCCCCTCCTGTTCCTGAACTCATCGGCAGCTGCTTCAGCAGGGGGCTTGGAAAGTGGCTGCCGAGAAATGGGGGGGGAAAGGCCTGGCTACCTGCTTATGCAGTATCTAAATTGATGCCCCCTAGAAAGAAGAGGGGTTTGTTCTAACCTTACTCCAGCAGCCTGAGACAACATAGTAAAGTTTTCCACCCCCTACTCCCAAGAAAAACTGTGTGTGAACTCACAGAGTTCTTTGGATTTTCTTCTGCGTCAGTTGCATACGTATCACTCAGTCAATGGGAGCAGTAAATGGAAGGTTTTCATACCAATTTCTAACGTCCTGTGATGTATGATAACATTCTGTGGTGGTGGTGCCATATTGGATTGGGAAAATTCACATCCCTAGGAAACCAAGAGGTACTGGCCTTATGTTTGGAATGTCTTGTTGCATTAAGGATGAACATTCAGATGGGTTGTTTAAGTGAAGTCCGACATACAAAAGCATTTGTAGGATTTATAGCAAAGAAAAAAACTGGTCCTGAATTTATCATGATACCTACCTATTTCTATCCCAGCAGTGTTGGAAATAACTGTTTTCACTCTGAATATTCTGGGGCACATAGGAGTGGGCAGGTATGGTTTGGATTTCTTGTAGTCTTCCAGAAAGTCACAGTGTCAAAGTGCCTTTGTGTGTGGCTATTCTTGCTATACCTAATGTTATCAACGCCGAGGACTTTGCTAACCAAATTTTACCTTCGCAGTATAAATACAAGGAAGCTTATGAGAAGTCAGAGGGAAAGCATGTGGGTTTTAGAAGCCTTCAGGATGATCCCACGCTGGTCCATTACATGAATGTGGCAAAACTGTAGTCGGATCATGAACACAAGAGGAACTATGAGAACGTCAAAATGAGCTACCATACCCCTGGGGACATGCTTAGCATTACAGCTGCGAAGTTGTCCCGGGATGTTGTCAGCGATATCAACTACAAACAGCCCGTACACCATTACATGTACCTACCCGATGCCATGAGTCTCAAGCAAGCACACCAGGAATGTGAATCAAATTCAGAGCGATGTGAGTGTGACAGGCCCAGGAATGTTGGCACTTCAGGGGTGATTCTCTTCCTGTCTTAGTAGGCTTCACAATACAGGAAGATATTTGAGAAATGCACCTTTACCAAAAAGCATGGTAGATGATCAGGGTTTTTGCTGGCTTTGTGTTCTCCTGTTACAGTCACTGACAGTGTCTTTATTAACTCACAGGCCAAAGGTAAAACCATATTCCACTAAGTATATAAACCACCTTGATTCCCAGCAAGAGGGCATGGTCACTCTTGGCAGACCCATTTCATTGGTGACATGTAGAATGATAAATAGTATTCTCTACTCTTTCTGAATTCAGGAAAGTTTTTTTCTTTTTTTAACTAAAACTCACATTCTCATGCATGTTAATCTATGTGGTGAGTCATCTTAAATGAACCAGGGAGGTTTTGTGATTGTAGCATGATTCATGGAGAGCTGCATGTGGAGGCTATTTAATATTCAGGGCATTTCCTTCTGCAGGAACCAGATTTCTGTAAGAATCATCCTCTGTAAGGAAAGATATGGCGTCCATTTATTGTCACTCAATGAAGATGTCTTTCCCCAGCCGAAATGTCTCTCCCCAGGAATAGCCTAGGGGGACTGTCATGGATGAAATTCAAAGTTGTGGGGTTTTCAGTGAAATCACAATGAAAGCCCAATTTATTGTCTATATCCACTACTCAAATAACATTTCCCTTCTCTCCACAGAAACTATATCAAGATGCATGGAATAAAGATAAAACCAACATCACCATTCCTTCTGACATGCCAGGCATGCTGCAGGCCCCTATAAATGCCCTGCAAATCAGCAATGTAAGAGGCATAAATACGAATTGAAAATACCTTCATAGGATAATATATGTCAGCTTTGGGAGTGTGGTATAATGAAATGGACAAATTACCTATCTTAGAAATGTGTACAGCTTTTGGTGCTAAACATTTTTTCTTTAGCTTTCTATTCCTAATGCAGTATGAATGAAATTCTCCCTTTTAAATGTTAGTTTAAATACATGGCTGGGTCCCAGGACTACAAAGAGTTGGGATATCTGTATTCTATCGGTGTCTTCCTTTCAATCTTGAAAGCATTGTTCGATATCCAATGTTCACAGCTCAGTTTCATCATATATTAATAGAGAATATTGAAATACCTAGTTGAATTTCTCTTACTTGAGGGAGTATGAGGTGACAGTCTCCTTTATCTTTATAAATTTTTGATTGATCCAGAGCATTCTTGTTTAATATTTCAAAGCCATTAGCTTTGTGTCTTATTTTCCACATCAGAAAGTTAAAAGATTTTAAATTATTAAGATCATATCTAAACGATAACATATCTATGTCATGTCCCTTGAGCAGGGACCTCTGAAAAGTCAAAAGGCAACATTAGGAAAAAAAATATCTTACCGGACCTTACATGAGACCTTGATGAAGCTTTTCTAGCTTCACAGTTGATTCTTAGTTTCCATGTTTTGCGTGTTGCGGTATTTTCAGATGTGTACCATATTGTGATGAAGACAAGCATTCAAACATTTACTAGGTCTAGATGTTTAGCTTTAAAATCTTAGTCAGAAGTATCCTGCACTCCATTAAGGAAATAGCCAACAACCAGAGGAACTCAGAAATCCCTGTTTTTCCTTATCCTGTCTTCATTCACATTTTGTCATATTCATATTTTGAGTACTTGGAGTATTCACTTATTTTCAATGTTTGTAAACAAACCTGAGTTTTCCCTCAACAGAAATTTTACCAAAAAGACTGGAATGAGACCAAGCAGAAAGGCTATGACTTCAAAGCAGATGCCATTGAAATCAAGCAAGCCAAAGACTCCAGAGATATTTCCAGTGAGGTATGGCCTCTATTTCCTTGTGGTTTAGCTTTTCTTGTAACGAACACAGTAGTGTTTTTAACAATCGACGAGGGGGGTTAAAAAATCTATGTAAACAATTTTATTTTGTTTTGCACTAACTAAAGACTTTCTCTATTTAAAAACATTAGAATGGGGACACCTGGGTGGCTCAGTCAGTTAAGCATCTCCCTTCAGCTCAGGTCATGATCTCAGGGTCTTGGGATCAAGCCCCATGTCAGGTTTTGTGCTCAATGAGGAGCCTGCTTCTCCCTCTCCCTCTGCCTGCTGCTCCTCCTGCCTGTGTTCATGCTCTCTCTCATTCTCTCTCCCTGTCAGATACATCTTCAAAACAATAAAAACATTAAAACCGAATGAAGCACATTAAGGTTAGCATAGATGAGGTATATGTATAACTTCTTGGTTGTTTCCAAGTAGAAGTGAAAAAAAAAACATGAAGAATCTATGCAGAATTCTTGGGAAAAATTCAGGAAACAATCTATTTGATTATTGACCAGTGTCATTTTATCCCCCAAATATTTATGACATTCTCCATAAATCTAGATCACAGTTGAAAGTTTCATATCAGACAAGACCGAAATCACATTCTATACATAAGATTTTATACTGGAGGCTTATGTATAATGCTCTCAGCAACCTTTTGAAGTTCATTTAATAGTAATTTAAAAACTTAGTCAAAATAATTATCCTACCAAGCTCCCTACCTCCCACCCTCAGCTCCAAATCTTTAAGCAATCCTGTTCCCTTTATCTGGGCTCTTCTCTATTTTTTATCTTGTGTATCCACCTGTTTCTTCCCTCTTATTTCTCATTTTTGTCTCTAAATACAGTAGCCAGTCTATAGGATCTGCCTTATTCCCAGGTGTCTCTCCCTCCCTTTTGTCCAAACTTTTCTATGTTATCCAAATATAGAAAAGATATTACCTTAGTCTAGTCCTAAGACACTTTTAGGACAAGTCTGAACAAGATGGAAACTCTTGTTCCAGGGCTTTTGTTGTCATCTGATTCAAACCAATCACCTTGCTTTCCATTCCTGTGAAATATGCGCCATTTTTACCTGTCTCCCAAACCACACAAATAACTTTTTCCTACTGAGGTATTGTTAGTCCTCTTGGGGGACCAGATAATTTATTAATGTTCCACCATTCAGGCGGCCTTTGGAGACCCATGATTACACCCACTGTGTCTTATTTTCCACATCTGAAAAATGTAATAATAATAGTATGCACTTCACAGAGATGTTGGGAAGATTAAATGGGATTGTAGTTGCTACTACTCAACTATTTTTTGCTAAAAAACACAGCAGTTTCACACGGATCAGCCTGATACATATGAAGCACTCATAATAGTGTCTGGCATATATAGTCATTGCTCAGTAAATGTCAGCTATAATTTTTTGTAATGACTCTTATTCACCATCCTATTGCCCTCCTGATTTATTCCCGTTCTCTATCAAACTACCTAAAATAGCTCTATTTTGCTCAGAGTGAACTGAAATATAAAATGACTGCCAATATTCGGAAAACATTTGTTCAAAAGACCGTACTACATTATTTTCATATATCTGTTTATCTGATTTTTCACCACTTTAGTACAAGTACAAAGAAGGTTAGCATAAGCAACTGGGCCACCACGTGGGTTTCCGCACCCTACAAGATGACCCCAAATTGGTATGGTCTATACACACTGCCAAGATCCAGAGTGACAGAAAATACAAGAAAGCTTATGAGAAGTCTGAAAGAATTCCCAATACACCATTGGACATGATGTCACTTGTTCAGGCTAAGAAGTGCTAGGTCCTGGTTAGTGATATTGATCATTGTAATTATCTGCACCAGCGGACATGTTTGACAGGACAGAATGATGTGATCTGGCAGGCTAAGAAGGCCTACGAACTGCAGAGTGATGTGCATGTATTTGTCACCAGACTCTTGGGGGAGACGTGTGTCTCTGTGAATAGTGTCACGGTGTACTACCTAGGGATATAATTTAAGTGGTGATTTTAATAGAACCTTACATAATCTGTATATTTCATGGTAAAAGAATCATTTGGAACATTGTTTTATGGAGGATTCCTTATGGGGCAATTCTTTTTTCTTAAGACAAAGAAAATCTCTCTTACTCTGTGTAATTAGGTAGAAAATTTCAGTCCCAATTGTTTTTTTCCTTTTGTTTAATAATAATTTTATTTTTTATTGGTGTTCAATTTGTCAACATACAGAGGAACACCCAGTGCTCATCCCGTCAAGTGCCCACCTCAGTGCCCATCAGTCACCCAGTCATACCCACCCCCCGCCATCCTCCTCTTCGACAACCCCTAGTTCACATTTCCCAGAGTGAGGAGTCTTTCATGTTCTGTCTCCCTTTCTGATATTTCCCACTTTTTTTCTCCTTTCCCCTTTATTCCCTTTCACTATTTTTTATATTCCCCAAATGAATGAGACCATATAATGTTTCTCCTTCTCCGACTGACTTACTTCACTCAGCATAACACCATCCAGTTCCATCCACGTCGAAGCAAATGTTGGGTACTTCCGTTTCTAATGGCTGAGAAATATTCCATTGTATACATAAACCACATCTTTATCCATTCATCTATTGATGGACACCGAGGCTCCTTCCACAGTTTGGTATTGTGGACATTGCTGCTATAATCATCGGGGTGCAGGGTTCCCGGAATTTCACTGCATCTGTATCTTTGGGGTAAATCCCCAGCAGTGCAATTGCTGGGTCATAGGGCAGATATGTTTTTAACTCTTTGAGGAACCTCCACCCAGTTTTCCAGAGTGGCTGCACCAGTTCTCATTCGAACCAATAGTGCAGGATTGTTCCCTTTCTCCATATACTCTCCCACATTCGTGATTTCCTGTCTTGTCAATTTTCCCCTTTCTCACTGATGTGAGGTGGTATCTCATTGTGGTTTTGATTTGTATTTCCCTGATGGCAAGTTATGTGGAGCATTTTCTCATGTACTGGTTGGCCATGTCTGTGTCTTCCTCTGTGAGATTTCTGTTCCTGTGTTTTGCCCATTTCATGATTGGATTGTTTGTTTCTTTGCTGTTGAGTTTAAGAAGTTCTTTATAGATCTTGGAAACTAGCCCTTTATCTGATACGTCATTTGCAAATATCTTCTCCCATTCTGTAGGTTGTCTTTTAGTTTTGTGGACTGTATCCTTTGCTGTGCAAAAGCTTCTTACCTTGATGAAGTCCCAATAGTTCACTTTTGCTTTTGTTTCTCTTGCCTTCGTGGATGTATCTTGCAAGAAGTCGCTGTGGTCGAGTTAAAAAAGGGTGTTGCCCATGTTCTGTAGGATTGTGATGGAATCTTGTCTCACATTTAGATCTTTCATCCGTTTTGAGTTTATCTTTGTGTATGGTGCAAGAGAGTGGTCTAGTTTCATTCTTCTGCATGTGGATGTCCAATTTTCCCAGCACCATTTATTGAAGAGACCGTCTTACTTCCAGTGGATAGTCTTTCCTCCTTTGTCGAATATTAGTTGACCATAAAGTTGAGGGTCCACTTCTGGATTCCCTATACTGTTCCATTGATCTGTGTCTGTTTTTGTGCCAGGACCACACTGTCTTGATGACCACAGCTTTGTAGTACAACCTGAAATCTGGCATTGTGATGCCCCAGCCCTGGCTTTCTTTTTTTTTTTTTAATTCCCCTAGGTATTCGGGGTCTCTTCTGATTCCACACAAATCTTAAAATAATTTGTTCCAACTCTCTGAAGAAAGTCCATGGTATTTTGATAGGGATTGCATGAAACGTGGTAATGGCCCTGGGTAACATTGACATTTTCACAATATTAATTCTTCCTATCCATGAGCATGGAATAATTTTCCATCTCCTTTGTCTTTCTCAATTTCCTTCAGGAGTGGTCTGTAGTTTTTAGGGTATAGATCCTTTACCTCTTTGGTTAGGTTTATTCCTAGGTAACTTATGCTTTTGGGAGCAATTGTAAAGGGGATTAACTCCTTAATTTCTCTTTCTTCAGTCTCATTGTTAGTGTCTAGAAATACCACTGATTTCTGGGCATTGATTGTGTATCCTGCCACACTGCCAAATTGCTGTATGAGTTCTAGCAATCTTGGGGTGGAGACTTTTGGGTTTTCTATGTAGAGTATCATGTCATCGGCGAAGAGGGAGAGTTTGACTTCTTCTTTGCCAATTTGAATGCCTTTTCTGTCTTTTTGTTGTCTGATTGCTGAGGCTAGGACTTCTAGGACTATGTTGAGTAGCAGTGGTGAGAGTGGACATCCCTGTCTTGTTCCTGATCTTAGGGGAAAGGCTCCCAGTGCTTCCCCATTGATAATGATATGTGCTGTGGGCTTTTCATAGATGGCTTTTAAGATGTCGAGGAAAGTTCCCTCTCTCCCTACACTCTGAAGAGTTTTGATCAGAATGGATGCTGTATTTTGTCAAATGCTTTCTCTACGTTTATTGAAAAGATCATATGGTTCTTGTTTTTTCTCTTGCTGATATGATGAATCACATTGATTGTGTTATGAGCGTCGAACCGGCCTTGCATCCCGGGGATAAACCCCACTTGGTCACGCTGAATAATCTTCTTAATGTACTGTTGGATCCTATTGGCTAGTATCTTGTTGAGAATTTTTTCATCCATGTTCATCAGGGATATTGGTCTACAACTCTCCTGTTTGGTGGGTTCTTTGTCTGGTTTTGGAATTAAGGTGATGCTGGCCTCATAGAACGAACGAGTTTGGAAGTACTCCATCTCTTTCTATCTTTCCAAACAGGTTTAGTAGAATAGGTAAGGTTTCTTCTTTAAACGTTTGATAGAATTCCCCTGGGAAGCCATCTGGCCCTGGACTTTTGTGTCTTGGGAGGTTTTTGATGACTGCTTCAATTTCCTCCCTGGTTATTGGCCTGTTCAGGTTTCCTATTTCTTCCATTTCCAGTTTTGGTAGTTTGTGGCTTTCCAGTAACACGTCCATTTCTTCTAGATTGCCGAATTTATTGGCGTATGGCGCTCATGTTTTTAAAATTGTTTGTATTTCCTTGGTGTTGGTAGTGATTTCTCTTTTCTCATTCACGATTTTATTAATTTGAGTCCTCTCTCTCTTCTTTTTTATAAGGTTGGCTAATGGTTTATCTATCTTACTAATTCTTTCAAAGAACCAACTCCTGGTTTTGTTGATCTGTTCCACAGGTCTTCTGGTCTCGATTTCCTTGAGTTCTGTTCGTATCTTTGTTAACTCTCGTCTTCTGCTGGGTGTAGGATCTATTTGCTCTTTCTCTCTAGGTCCTTAGGTGTAAGGTTAACTTTTGTATTTGAGCTCTTTCCAGTTTTTGGGCTACTTGTATTGCGATGTGTCTCGCCCTCAGGATTGCTTTTGCTATATCCCAATGATTTTGAATAGTTTTATCTTCATTCTCATTAGTTTCCATGAATTCTTTTAATTCTTCCTTAATTTCCTGGTGGATCCTTTCATCTTGTAGCAGGATGGTCCTTAACCTCCACGTGTTTGAAATCCTTCCAAACTTCTTGTTGTGATTTAGTTCTAATTTCAAGGCATTATGGTCTGAGATACGCAGGGGACGATCCCAATCTTTTGGTATCGGTTCAGACCTGATTTGTGACCCAGTATGTGGTCTATTCTGGAGAAAGTTCCATGTGCACTTGAGAAGAATGTGTATTCAGTTGCATTTGGACATAAAGTTCTGTAGATATCTGTGAAATCCATCTGGTCCAGTGTATCATTTAAAGCTCTCGTTTCTTTGAAGATGTTGTTTTTAGAAGACCTATCGAGTGTACAAAGCACTATACTGAAGTCACCAAGTATAAGTGTATGATTATCTAAGTTTGTCTTAACTTTGGTTATTAATTGATTGATATACTTGGCAGCTCCCACATTCGGGGCATATATGTTGATGATTGTTAAGTCCTCTTCTTGGATAGATCCGTTAAGTATGATATAGTGTCCCTCTTCATCTCTCACTACAGTCTTCAGGATAAATTTCAGTTTATCTGACATAAGGATGGCTACCCCTACTTTCTTTTGAGGACCATTCGAATGGTAAATGGTTCTCCAACCTTTTATTTTCAGGCTGTAGGTGTCCTTCTGTCTAAAATGGGTCTCTTGTAGACAGAAAATAGATGGGTCCTGATTTTTCATCCAGTCTGAAACCCTGTGCCTTTTGATGGGGTCATTAAGCCCATTCACGTTCAGAGTTACTATTGAAAGACACGCGTTTAGTGTCATCATGATACCTATTCCTTCCAACTGTTTTGTTTTTAACCCATTACGGTTGCATGATGAAATATCTAAATTTCAGAAACAAATATAAACGTAAGGAAATGTTGGATTTTAAGTTTATCTGGTACATACATTTATAGATAGAGTGGTGTATACAGGTAGAAGTATATATTTTTCCTCGTTATATATGCCTCTGAAGACCTTATTCTCTCAAGTTCTTACAGATGTGATTCTCAGTAGTGCAAAAAAGGCAGATTTCAAGTGGTGAGCGCAGATGGTCAACCTTGTATAAAAACAAAACAATGTGCCATTGCTGTCATTCCACATGGGTCACTTGTCAGCCCTGCTCCAATTCCTGTAGGATTATGTGAACTTCTCCCAGAGATGTGTGTCAGAGATGTAACACCAAATATTAATACTTACTGTTGATCCTTCCATTCCATGGGACTGGCCACCCAGCTAGTTTAAATAGAGGTAGTGTGTGGCCTGCTGGCATCATGGTGATACAGTGAGCAGACTTGACTCCTTTGAACTCTGTGGTCCTTTCCTTCATACGGAACATGTACAGATCAGACCTGGAATGTTTGAAGGGTATAGGATGGTGGCCAGAGGGTTCTGTGGAAGTGATGAGAGTGAAGAATGCCCATTCAAGAACCTCTTGAATGAGAGGTTGTATAAAGCCGGAGGACTTCAAATTCACCAGCATTGTTGATACCCCTGAAGTCATCCAGGCAAAGATCGGTGCTATACAGATCAGTGAGGTGAGTGGGGTTGATGATGTGTTCGGACGTGTTGAAGAAGTCTCCATAAGAATTGTGTGACATTTAAGTTGCTACTACCAGGATTAGAACCTTGAACATTCATGTATCCAGATACACTTTCGTAGTCAATAAGTTAATGGTATCTACAGTTCAGTTACCTAGATGACACTTTGACATAGATGCGGTCGGCATCTTTATATCCTGCAGACTCGGATACCCATTCTTGAATACATTTTGAGGTCTTGCTTGTAATGCAAGTCTCCCAGGTAATACCATGATCACAGAACTGCCACCTTTTATTGCTTTTCAATCATGAGGGAAATTGAAAAGTCCAGGGATGGCCTCAATATTCGATACCATGATAGTTATTTGGGCTAAGAAAGCCAGGATTTGATTAGTGATGTGGATTATCATAGTTACCTGCAATGTAGGTTTTCCTGCCAGATGATTACATGTGACTTGATGAAAAAGGATCATTTTACTACTGTATTTCGGATTCATTTTCCAGTTATATTCTATCACACATCAATGTATTCTTCTTGTTGGAGTCATTATTGGCACCTTTTAAATAAAAACAGAAATGAAGGGGTGCCTGGGTGGTTCAGTCAGTTGAGCATTCGATTTTTGATCTCAGCTCGGGTCTTGATCTTAAGGTCGTGAGTTCAAGCCCCATGTTGGGCTCCATGCTGGCTGTGGAGAGTACTTAACAACAACAACAACAACCAAAAAAAAAAAAAACCCCAGAAAATTCACACAATGAAAACAAAATGTGATCTAGATTTATATCATTCATATCTGAGAACATCCAAAGAGAACCGTTAACTGTCCCTATAATTTTATTCGTGCGGTAATTGGCCTATTTACTTATCAACCATCTCTCGTTTTTCGTTTTTAGCAGCCATTGTGTCGTGATGCCTGGGAGAGAGAGAAGGCGAATGTGAATGTGCCAGCGGACACCCCAGGGATGCTGCAGTCCAAGATCAATGCCGTACAGATCAGTGATGTAAGGAGCTACACGCTCACTTGCGTTACACAATATTTTCTGCCTAACTGAAACTTAAGTTGATATGTTCCAGAGGAAATTTAGCAAAAGGCATTTCCCTACCATTCCTTTGATTTCTAGTATTTAAACTAATGAGAAGTGCCACGTGTGAGCACCCACGTACACGGGCACGCATATGCATATGCACGTTGTGTTTATAAATAGAGATGTGTGTCCTTATCTTTGTTGGAAGGAAACATGCACTGCTTTCACCAAAAACACCACAGAAAAACATACATATATGCAAGTATAGTGTTACTTGGTTCTCTTTTCAGTGGCCCATCACTGAGTTTTCCTTTTAAAGCCAAACGCTATCTATTTTTCTCATTTTTTACTTGATTTACTGTCTCCTAATTTCTTTCTTGAAAAGAATGAACTTTACTAAATTTCATTTAAAAAACCTACTAGAACTTAATTTCAGTATGAAACCAGCCTCTTTTATAAGTCTTAACGGGAGACTAATTTTCCATGTGACTTATTAACAGGTTTTCTTACACATCAGTAAGGCTGACTCAGTGGCTCCCTCTTCAGATTAACTGTGGCATTGCAATCTCCATTTGCAGAAACATTGTAACCAAGCTTGAGAAGATGTCAAGATGAAGGGTTATGACCTGCGGGAAGATGCCATCCCAATTCAGCACGCCAGGGCTTCCAGGGAGATCGCCAGTGATGTGAGAGCTCCTTTTTTCCCAGCCTTAACCAACGCTAATAGATGTCATATGGGAGTGAATATTTTTCTGATCTTTAGCTTAATTCCCCATTAATACACTTAAGTAGAAAGGAGATCATCGTGATTAGTGTCTTGCTTTGAAATCGCAAAACCAAGAATAACTTGTACAACAGTTCGGTGCCCCTTCTGCATCGGGCTTGGTTCTGTTGTTCTTATGTTTAAGCGCAGGTTTTTATTTTCTTTTCACTGTCGTCTCAAAATCATGTAATTTACAAGCACTTATAAAAATTCAATGAATACAAAAAGTTCTGTTGTTTCTTGAAGTGCAGCATACATAAAGTTTCTCCTGTGAGAATTTTAAACATACAGGATGTTCTTGTCCAGTGGATGGACAAGCCTTTTTTAAAAGTTATATGTTAATATGTGCTAGAAATATATTTTTCCATTTAAATGAGATTATAAATTTTAGAATACAACTATTTCAAAGTTTATACTTTAGTTTATTGACTAGATTTTTTTGTTTATTAAATTTAAAGTGTGAAGTACGGTGCTACTTGATTGTGGCAGAAGGTGAAGGTAGTAGACAGTGACTCAAGGTTGGGAAACACTAGATAAGCCTGTATTGGGGATAATCCAGAAGAACACTTCTTGCCTTAGAAATGCTCATAATGTGTTCATGCATGTAGACATAGAAGACAAACCAATGGGTTAGGAATCCTAAATCTTAGAGTATGGACTTCATGAAAAACAGTGCCCAAAAAAGGCTAATGTAAGGGAGGTGGACATACTTGGAGCAGACTGTTTAGAAAAAGTGAATTGAGAAACATGACTCTTCTTTTTTGTTCACGTATACCAGTATCTATGGAAAACCGCTTACGAGAAACAGAAAGGCCATTATATTGGATGTCGCAATACCAAGGAAGACCCTAAGCTGGCTTGGGCAGCAACTGTGTTAAAAATGCAGAATGGGGGATCCCTGGGTGGCGCAGCGGTTTGGCGCCTGTCTTTGGCCCAGGGCGCGATCCTGGAGACCTGGGATCGAATCCCACATCAGGCTCCCGGTGCATGGAGCCTGCTCCTCCCTCTGCCTGTGTCTCTGCCTCTCTCTCTCTCTCTGTGTGACTATCATAAATAAATAAAAAATTTAAAAAAAATGCAGAATGGCAGGCTGTACAAAAAGGCCTACAATAACCACAAGGCCAAGATCTCCATCCCAGTGGACATGGTGTCCATCAAAGCTGCCAAAGAAGCCCAGGCCTTAGCAAGTGATGTGGATTATCGCCAGTATCTGCACCACTGACTGGTCTTGCTTTCCTGACCAGAACAATGTGATCCAAGCCGGGAAAGCCCACTACCTGCAGAGTGATGTAAGTTGTTGCTTGTGCAGAGAGGACCAGCCGAGGTGCCTGAGTCATGAGCTGTTCTCTGGGGAGAAAGCCTTCCACAGCTTTGCCTGGTCATTCCTCCTAGGTCTTGGGAAAACGCAACTCTCCCTAATAAGCACTTCCCTTTAGCATTTTACCAAGTTTACTGAATGTCTACCTTACAGCTAGGCTTATTTAGAAAGTTTTATTTTTTACTCTTGGTGGTGCTACCAGAATTTTTCGTAGATTCTTGAACGTGTGCTGTGTGTTTCCTAAACATGAAAATTGCCATGGCCTCTCAATTGAAGAATGACAGGGATACTTCCTTAAAATTAATTTCAAAGGTTAGCAGCATGCTCCAAACTCACTAGTTTCCCTTAATGTAGTAGTCTCCACACTGTGGTGTTTCATTAGTTTACCTGAAATATTTTTAGATTTATTCATATTTTTTGCCCATTCTACTGGAAATCACAGGTTCTTTTAATTATTTAAACTTGGTTCCCAGAGCTTCAAGGAATGCTTTCTCCTAATGAATACATTTGTTATAGAAAAGTGTACCCATACCCATCCTTGACATGAGTTGCCAAGTGGTAGATTTAGGCCAGTTTTTAGAGAAATGTAAACTCTGCATTAACCTGAATAACATTAGTATACAAAGGAATGCATATGAATCAAGTTTCTAAAGAATGAGAAAGGGAAACTTCAAAATCTGTATGTAATCCTTTTTGAGAATCCCTTCTTTTGAATTTTGGATATCCATCATACTTTACACGCTAAAATATAAAATGTTCTTCACTAAGATAGAAATTTTACTCCACAATTCACTCCTCATATATCTTTCTAGCTTGTTATTTGTATGCTATTAACTAGTTACTAAAATATCATTTTTTTATCATGTCATCGGCATGAAATCATGTCATCAGCAAAGAGGGAGAGTATGACTTCTTCTTTGCCAATTTGAATGCCTTTAATGTCTTTATGGTCAACTAATATTCGACAAAGGAGGAAAGACTATCCATTGGAAGAAAGACAGTCTCTTCAATAAATGGTGCTGGGAAAATTGGACATCCACATGCAGAAGAATGAAACTAGACCACTCTCTTGCACCATACACAAAGATAAACTCAAAACGGATGAAAGATCTAAATGTGAGACAAGATTCCATCCAAATCCTAGAGAAGAACAGAAGCAACACCCTTTTTGAACTCGGCTACAGTAACTTCTTGCAAGATACATCCACGAAGGCAAAAGAAACAAAAGCAAAAATGAACTATTGGGACTTCATCAAGATAAGAAGCTTTTGCACAGCAAAGGATACAGTCCACAAAACTCAAAGACGACCTACAGAATGGGAGAAGATATTTGCAAATGACGTATCAGATAAAGGGCTAGTTTCCAAGATCTATAAAGAACTTCTTAAACTCAACAGCAAAGAAACAAACAATCCAATCATGAAATGGGCAAAACACAGGAACAGAAATCTCACAGAGGAAGACACAGACATGGCCAACCAGTACATGAGAAAATGCTCCACATAACTTGCCATCAGGGAAATACAAATAGAAACCATAATAAGATACCACCTCCCACTCGTGAGTAAGGGGAAAATTAACAAGGCAGGAAACAATGAATGTGGGAGATGATATGGAAAAAGGGGAACGCTCCTTCACTGTTGGTGGGAATGTGAACTGGTGCAGCCACTCTGGAAAACTGTGTGGAGGCTCCTCAAAGAGTGAAAAATAGATCTGCCCTACGACCCAGCAGTTGCACTGCTGGGGATTGACCCCAAAGATACAGGTGCAATGAAACGCCAGGACACCCACACCCTGATGTTTCTAGCATCGATGTCCACCATAGTCAAACTGTGGAAGGAGCCTCAGTGTCCATCGAAAGATGAATGGATAAAGAAGATGTGGTTTATGTATACAATGGAATATTACTTAGGCATTAGAAATGACAAGTACCCACCATTTGCTTCAATTGGATGGCACTGGAGGGTATTATGCTGAGTGAAATAAGTCAATCAGAGAAGGACAAACATTATGTGGTCTCATTCATTTGGGGAATATAAATTAGAGTGAAAGGGAATAGAAGGGAAGGGAGAAGAAATGGGTAGGAAATATCAGAATGGGAGACAGAACACGAAGACTACTAACTTTAGGAAATGAACTAGGGGTGGTGGAAGGGGATGAGGGCAGGGGCTGGGGGTAAATGGGTGACGGGCACTGAGGTGGGCACTTGACGGGATGAGCACTGGGTGTTATTCTGTATGTTGGCAAATTGAACACCAATAAAAAATAAATTTATTATTTAAAAAATATTACAGGAAAGTGAAAAAAAGAAACAAATGACCAAGAAAATGTAAATCCTAATTCAAAAGGAAGAGATATCTAGGGAAAATGAAAAGCCAACTGTGATCGAAATTGTGGAACCAGGGATTGAATTCTTTGTTTTAAAATTACAGTTTACACCTAATGGCACATTAGTTTCACGAGTAAAGCATAGTGATTCAACCAGAAGAGTAGCTACTATCTGTGACCATACAATCCTATTTCAACTCCGTTGACTATATTCCCCATGCTGTACCTTTCTTCGCAATGACTTATTCATTCCATAACTGGAAGCCTGTATGCCCCACTCCCTTTCACCCACTTTGCCCAACCCCCTACCCCTTCCCTCTTTATAATTGTCAGTGTTTTTCTATATCTATTGATCTGTTTCTTCTTTTTTTTTGTTTGCTTGTTTTTATTCATTTGTTTTTGTTGTTTAGATTCCAAATATAAGTGAAATCATGTGGTATTTGTCTTTCTCAGTTTGACTTATTTCACTTAACAGAATATCCTCTAGGTCCATCTGTGTTGTCACAAATGGCAAGATCTCATCCTTTTTTGTATCCTGAGTAATATTTCATGCATGCGTGCGCGTGTGTGTATACATAAACCATATCTTCGTTATCCATCCATCTCTTGATTGCTTCCATACCTTGGCTATTGTCAATAATGCTACAGTAAACATTTAGGTTGCATGTATGTTTTTGAATTAGAGTTTTCATTTTCTTTGGGTAAATACCCAGTAGTGGAATTACTGGAGCATACAGTATTTCTATACTCAATTTTTTGAACAACCTTGTTACTGTTTACCACAATAGGATTGGATTCTTAATTATCCCTTTAAAATACACCATGTGCCGGGTATTGTGCTAAGCACTGAAGATCCAATGGTGAAGGAAGAGGAAGAACCAAGACAAAGTTTCAGACTTTAGGGAATTTACATTGCTAGCAAATAAACAGATATTAACTAGAGAATATCAATAAAAAATCTGATGGATGAGAAATAATGATCAATGGTGCTATGAAAAAGTGAGGTGGGGAAAGATTATCTAAGGAAATACTACATTAATAGGGATTGCAAGGGAGGACAGGAGCTGGTTCTGTGAGGAAGACACAGGGATTCCTACAGAATGACCAATATATGCAAAAGGAGAGGGCTGTGTACGAATCACAAACCAAAAAACCAGTGTGGACAGAATCCGTAGGTCAAAGGGAAGCATATAAGATGGTGCTAGATTATCCTCACCTTCTAGTCCATGTAAAGAATTTGATCTTTTTCCTAAGGCCAATGGGAAGCCATGTGATGAGAGGAATGTTGTGGTGTCAGATTTGAATTGTGAATTTTATAAAGATCTTTCTGCCTGCTGTATAGAAAACTTACTGGAAAGCCTGTTATTATTGCTTTAAAAGTCCACCCGAGCTAGTATGAGGTTACTTAAATATTATTGAAAACCTTCCATGCATCCCATAGAGAGAGAGCTCCTTCTGCATCATTCTTCTTTATGAGTGCATAGGTGCCCCGCCACAGAAAAAGCAGACTAGAACGTTGCTGGGCTCTAATGCATCCTGCTCTACACATGATGAATTGTGTTTGTCGGGCCAATGCTCAATTTTAATTAGTTTGTGGGAGGTAAAATATACCATGAAACTGCTTTCTTATCATAATTAAAGAAAAAAAACGCTTCTATCTAACTTTGTTTTCTTTCCCAGGCCATCTATAAGGCTGACTTGCAGGGTCTCCTGAAGAGTTGAGAGTCAAAAATGCTCAGAAGATCCTACTAGACAGTGTCTATCGGACACCTATAGAGAGCCTCAGGTAGACACGTATTGTTGACACACCAAAAGTTGTCCTTGCTAAGTTGAATGCTGAGAATATTAGTATTGAAAGTCACTTTTCCCCATCTATGTTAAAATTAAGTCATGCTTGTAAGTGACTGATAATTAACCCAGTAATCTATTTGTAAAATGATACCATTGATGATTTTAGGTTTTAATATGTAATGTTAGTAGGATTGTTTTATTGTTGTTTATAAGTTTTAAACAAAAATATATTAATATTAATTTCATATTAAATTTGAGTAACATGGAAAACTTTTAGATGTTTTTCCTTAATATGAAAAAATTTAAGATCAGAAAAGTTGAAAGTAGTGCACTGAACTAGAAGAATTACAAATTGCAAAGTAATGTTGTTATTGTGTTTTCTTCCACAGCCAAAGCACAGAGAATTTTGGGACAAGGATAAAACTTCAGTCCACCTCATGCCAGATACTCCAGAAATTAATCTCGCTGGAGCCAATGCTTTTAATATGAGCAATGTAAGTACCACAACAGACTCCCTTTTGTTTAGAAAGTCACCCATTTGGTGTTATGATATCCCTGGGGAGCTCTTATAGGCAAGAGAGAAAAGATTGGCTGGTTGGGGATGGGGAAAACTCTTTATCATCAGTCCTCTGACCAGGGGTGAGGAAAGGAGCAGATCCCAGGCTCTGAGTCACCCAGCAAGGTCAGCGACCGACCCGGTGAACTAATGTCAACGTGACAAAATGGAGAAGAGAATAAGTTACAGGAAAGCTGAAAGAGGAATGAATGAAGAGACATGTGAACAAGGAAGGGGCATTAATGACAGACGAACACAAAATAATTACGGGAATTCTTTGCAAAACTCTATACAAATTAACTTTAAAGCCTGGATCTGTAGGGGATTTTCTTTTTTTTTTAATTTATTTTTTATTGGTGTTCAATTTACTAACATACAGAATAACCCCCAGTGCCCGTCACCCATTCACTCCCACCCCCCGCCCTCCTCCCCTTCTACCACCCCTAGCTCGTTTCCCAGAGTTAGCAGTCTTTACGTTCTGTCTCCCTTTCTGATATTTCCCACACGTTTCTTCTCCCTTCCCTTATATTCCCTTTCACTATTATTTATATTCCCCAAATGAATGAGAACATATAATGTTTGTCCTTCTCCGACTGACTTACTTCACTCAGCATAATACCCTCCAGTTCCATCCACGTTGAAGCAAATGGTGGGTATTTGTCATTTCTAATAGCTGAGTAATATTCCATTGTATACATAAACCACATCTTCTTTATCCATTCATCTTTCGTTGGACACCGAGGCTCCTTCCACAGTTTGGCTATCGTGGCCATTGCTGCTATAAACATCGGGGTGCAGGTGTCCCGGCGTTTCATTGCATTTGTATCTTTGGGATAAATCCCCAGCAGTGCAATTGCTGGGTCGTAGGGCAGGTCTATTTTTAACTGTTTGAGGAACCTCCACACAGCCTTCCAGAGTGGCTGCACCAGTTCACATTCCCACCAACAGTGTATGAGGGTTCCCTTTTCTCCGCATCCTCTCCAACATTTGTTGTTTCCTGCCTTGTTAATTTGCCCCATTCTCACTGGTGTGAGGTGGTATCTCATTGTGGTTTTGATTTGTATTTCCCTGATGGCAAGTGATGCAGAGCATTTTCTCATGTGCATGTTGGCCATGTCTATGTCTTCCTCTGTGAGATTTCTCTTCATGTCTTTTGCCCATTTCATGATTGGATTGTTTGTTTCTGTGCTGTTGAGTTTAATAAGTTCTTTATAGATCTTGGAAACTAGCCCTTTATCTGATATGTCATTTGCAAATATTTTCTCCCATTCTGTAGGTTGTCTTTGAGTTTTGTTGACTGTATCCTTTGCTGTGCAAAAGCTTCTTATCTTGATGAAGTCCCAATAGTTCATTTTTGCTTTTGTTTCTTTTGCCTTCGTGGATGTATCTTGCAAGAAGTTACTATGGCCGAGTTCAAAAAGGGTGTTACCTGTGTTCTCCTCTAGGATTTTGATGGAATCTTGTCTCACATTTAGATCTTTCATCCATTTTGAGTTTATCTTTGTGTATGGTGCAAGAGAGTGGTCTAGTTTCATTCTTCTGCATGTGGATGTCCAATTTTCCCAGCACCATTTATTGAAGAGACTGTCTTTCTTCCAATGGATAGTCTTTCCTCCTGTATCGAATATTAGTTGCCCATAAAGTTCAGGGTCCACTTCTGGGTTCTCTATTCTGTTCCATTGATCTATGTGTCTGTTTCTGTGCCAGTATCACACTGTCTAGATGACCACAGCTTTGTAGTACAACATGAAATCCGGCATTGTGATGCCCCCAGATATGGTTTTCTTTTTTAAAATTCCCCTGGCTATTCGGGGTCTTTTCTGATTCCACACAAATCTTAAAATAATTTGTTCTAACTCTCTGAAGAAAGTCCATGGTATTTTGATAGGGATTGCATTAAACGTGTATATTGCCCTGGGTAACATTGACATTTTCACAATATTAATTCTGCCAATCCATGAGCATGGAATATTTTTCCATCTCTTTGTGTCTTCCTCAATTTCTTTCAGAAGTGTTCTATAGTTTTGAGGGTATAGATCCTTTACATCTTTGGTTAGGTTTATTCCTAGGTATCTTATGCTTTTGGGTGCAATTGTAAATGGGATTGACTCCTTAATTTCTCTTTCTTCAGTCTCATTGTTAGTGTATAGAAATGCCACTGATTTCTGGGCATTGATTTTGTATCCTGCCATGCTACCGAATTGCTGTATGAGTTCTAGCAATCTTGGGGTGGAGACTTTTGGGTTTTCTATGTAGAGTATCATGTCATCGGCGAAGAGGGAGAGTTTGACTTCTTCTTTGCCAATTTGAATGCCTTTAATGTCTTTTTGTTGTCTGATTGCTGAGGCTAGGACTTCCAGTACTATGTTGAACAGCAGTGGTGAGAGTGGACATCCCTGTCTTGTTCCTGATCTTAGGGGAAAGGCTCCCAGTGCTTCCCCATTGAGAATGATATTTGCTGTGGGCTTTTCATAGATGGCTTTTAAGATGTCAGGGAATGTTCCCTCTATCCCTACACTCTGAAGAGTTTTGATCAGGAATGGATGCTGTATTTTGTCAAATGCTTTCTCTGCATCCAATGAGAGGATCATATGGTTCTTGGTTTTTCTCTTGCTGATATGATGAATCACATTGATTGTTTTACGGGTGTTGAACCAGCCTTGTGTCCCAGGGAAAAATCCTACTTGGTCATGGTGAATAATTTTCTTAATGTACTATTGGATCCTATTGGCCAGTATCTTGTTGAGAATTTTTGCATCCATGTTCATCAGGGATATTGGTCTGTAATTCTCCTTTTTGGTGGGGTCTTTTTCTGGCTTTGGAATTAAGGTGATGCTGGCCTCATAGAACGAATTTGGAAGTACTCCATCTCTTTCTATCTTTCCAAACAGCTTTAGGAGAATAGGTATGGTTTCTTCTTTAAACGTTTGATAAAATTCCCCTGGGAAGCCATCTGGCCCTGGACTCTTGTGTCTTGGGAGGTTTCTGATGACTGCTTCAATTTCCTCCCTGGTTATTGGCCTGTTCAGGTTTTCTATTTCTTCCTGTTCCAGTTTTGGTAGTTTGTGGCTTTCCAGGAATGCGTCCATTTCTTCTAGATTGCCTAATTTATTGGCGTATAGCTGTTCATAATATGTTTTTAAAATCGTTTGTATTTCCTTGGTGTTGGTAGTGATCTCTCCTTTCTCATTCATAATTTTATTAATTTGAGTCTTCTCTCTCTTCTTTTTAATAAGGCTGGCTAATGGTTCATCTATCTTATTAATTCTTTCAAAGAACCAACTCCTGGTTCTGTTGATCTGTTCCACAGTTCTTCTGGTCTCGATTTCGTTGAGTTCTGCTTGAATCTTTATTAACTCCCTTCTTCTCTTGGGTGTAGGATCTATTTGCTGTTTTTTCTCTAGCTCCTTTATGTGTAAGGTTAGCTTTTGTATTTGAGTTCTTTCCAGTTTTTGAATGGATGCTTGTATTGCGATGTATTTCCCCCTTAGGACTGCTTTTGCTGCATCCCAAAGATTTTGAACGGTTGTATCTTCATTCTCATTAGTTTCCATGAATCTTTTTAATTCTTCCTTAATTTCCTGGTTGACCCTTTTATCTTTTAGCAGGATGGTCCTTAACCTCCACGTGTTTGAGGTCCTTCCAAACTTCTTGTTGTGATTTAGTTCTAATTTCAAGGCATTATGGTCTGAGAATATGCAGGGGATGATCCCAATCTTTTGGTATCGGTTCAGACCCGATTTGTGACCCAATATGTGGTCTATTCTGGAGAAAGTTCCATGTGCGCTTGAGAAGAATGTGTATTCAGTTGAGTTTGGATGTAAAGTTCTGTAGATATCTGTGAAATCCATCTGGTCCAGTGTATCATTTAAAGCTCTTGTTTCTTTGGAGATGTTGTGCTTAGAAGACCTATCGAGTATAGAAAGAGCTAGATTGAAGTCACCAAGTATAAGTGTATTATTATCTAAGTATTTCTTCACTTTGGTTAATAATTGATTTATATATTTGGCAGCTCCCACATTCGGGGCATATATATTGAGGATTGTTAAGTCCTCTTGTTGAATAGATCCTTTAAGTATGATATAGTGTCCCTCTTCATCTCTCACTACAGTCTTTGGGGTAAATTTTAGTTTATCTGATATAAGGATGGCTACCCCTGCTTTCTTTTGAGGACCATTCGAATGGTAAATGGTTCTCCAACCTTTTATTTTCAGGCTGTAGGTGTCCTTCTGTCTAAAATGAGTCTCTTGTAGACAGCAAATAGATGGGTCCTGCTTTCTTATCCAGTCTGAAACCCTGCGCCTTTTGATGGGGTCATTAAGCCCGTTCACATTCAGAGTTACTATTGAGAGATATGAGTTTAGTGTCATCATGATATCTATTCAGTCCTTGTTTTTGTGGACTGTTCCACTGAACTTCTTCTTAAAGGGGAATTTTAAGAGTCCCCCTTAAAATTTCTTGCAGAGCTGGTTTGGAGGTCACATATTCTTTTAGTTGCTGCCTGTCTTGGAAGCTCTTTATCTCTCCTTCCATTTTGAATGAGAGCCTTGCTGGATAAAGTATTCTTGGTTGCATGTTCTTTTCATTTAGGACCCTGAATATATCCTGCCAGCCCTTTCTGGCCTGCCAGGTCTCTGTGGAGAGGTCTGCTGTTACCCTAATACTCCTCCCCATAAAAGTCAGGGATTTCTTGTCTCTTGCTGCTTTAAGGATCTTCTCCTTATCTTTGGAATTTGCAAGCTTCACTATTAAATGTCGAGGTGTTGAACGGTTTTTATTGATTTTAGGGGGGGGGATCTCTCTATTTCCTGGATCTGAATGCCTGTTTCCCTTCCCAGATTAGGAAAGTTTTCAGCTAGAATTTGTTCAAATACATATTCTGGCCCTGTGTCCCTTTCGGCGCCCTCGGGAACACCAATTAAACGTAGGTTTTTCTTAGGCTGTCGTTTATTTCCCTTAATCTATCTTCATGGTCTTTTAATTGTTTGTCTCTTTTTTCCTCAGTTTCCCTCTTTGCCATCAACTTGTCTTCTATGTCACTCACTCGTTCTTCCACCTCGTTAACCCTCGTCGTTAGGACTTCTAGTTTGGATTGCATCTCATTCAATTGATTTTTAATTTCTGCCTGATTAGCTCTAAATTCTGCAGTCATGAAGTCTCTTGAGTCCTTTATGCTTTTTTCTAGAGCCACCAGTAGCTGTATAATAGTGCTTCTGAATTGGCTTTCTGACATTGAATTGTAATCCAGATTTTGTAACTCTGTGGGAGAGAGGACTTTTTCTGATTCTTTCTTTTGAGGTGAGGTTTTCCTTCTAGTCATTTTGCTCAGTGCAGAGTGGCCAAAAGCAAGTTGTATTGGGAAAAGGAGAAAAGAGAGGAGAGAAAGAAGGAAAGAAAAGAGAAAGAGAAAAAAAAGGAAGAAAAAGAAACGAAAAAGAAAAAAAAAGGGAAGAAAAAGAGAAAGAAAAAGAAAGGAGAAAAAAAGGGGGTGGGGGAAGGAAAGAAATCAAAAAGCAAAACAAAACAAAACAGAACAAAAAAAAAAAAAAAAAAGAACCACGGGGGAGTATCTTCTGATTCTGTGTACTTTAAGTCCCTTGGCTTCCTCTGGAAGTTGTCAGTCAGTCTAGCTGGTCTTCTGGGGGAGGGGCCTGTTGTGCTGATTTTCAGGTGTTAGCAGTTGGGGGAGCTGCTGTGCCCCTGCCTGGTGCAGGGCTCAGTGGGGGTTGTTTACCCCGTGAGGCCGCAGGAGGGACAGCCCCAGTGGCGGGGCAGCTCTGGAAACCTGGATTCAGCCCCCGCAGGAACTCCGGAGGTCTCCGTCTGCAGGGCCTGGAGGCTCCAGGGGCGGGGCCACTGATCTGCTCAGCTGGGGCAGGAGCGTCCTCGCTGTCCTGGGCCCTCCCGGCCTCTGCCTGTCCCGGGGGAGGCGGGATCCTGGGCTGTGTCCCGGCGCCCTGTGCTCTGGAGCCTGCGCTGGTGGATTCGCGCTCCCGGGCCGCGCAGCCCCCTCCGCGGAGCCGCCGCCTGTGCACCCCGAGCTGCTCCTGGAACCGCGCAGGCCCCTCCGCACGGAGCCTCTTCCTCTGCCGGAGCCCCTCCGAGCTGCTCCTGGGGCCGCGCAGCCCCCTCCGCGGAGCCGCCGCCCGAGCCCCCCCGAGCTGCTCCGGGTCCGCCATGCGCGCTGCAGCCCTTAGGGAGCTCGGCGCAGTCTCCTGGGCGCAGGTGTCTGTTAGTGTCCCCGGGAGCCCGAGGGCATCCCCGCCCTCCTGGGTCCTGCTCCAACTCCCTGCGAGCCCCTTTCCGCCCGGGAAGGTCGGTGCAGCTCCTGCTTCTCCGGGAAGGGGCTCTCCTGTCCTGGGGACACTCGCCCCGGCCTCAGCCCGGCTCCTCGCGGGGGCCCCTCCCCCTTGGAGGCCTTTTGTTTAATTCTTTTTTCCCCGTCTTCCTACCTTGATAGAAGCGCGAACTCTTCTCACTGGAGCATTCCAGGTGTTCTCTCTTTAATTCTCAGGCCGAATTCATAGATTTTCAGGATAATTTGAAGGTTTTCTAGGTAATTTGGTGGAGACAGGTGATTTGGAGACCCTACTCTTCCGCCATCTTGCCCCTCCTCCTCGCATTTTATTTTTTAACAACTGGCTTGGCTTCTCATATCTCCCGTGGATTTTAAAATAGCAGGTTTGCTTAGCTCCTGAAGTCCTGTAATATATCATCCTATGCATCATGTTACTCAATACATTTTTTTCAACTGAACAAACTTCTCCCACATGTATTGCCATTGCTGACAAAAGAAGTTTTCAATTCATACAGTTCCAAGCAACATCTGAATACAGTGGATATTATACCGCGGTTGTGTTTCCCTGATGTGACAAGGACACAGAGGATTGTTTTGGGTAAAGGTATGTCTGACATAAATGACAGCAATTGTGATTGTTAAAATGGCTGATGGGGAACGGCTGCATTTTGGCTTTTTGATTTTTGATCAGTCTCCCGGGAAATGCACTGAATGGCAGGGTAAGATATTGTAATACCTCACTGAAGATGTCCGCAGCATGTTCGGCATGACTGACAGAAACAGAATCCTTTGGCATCCACCCGATTCCACGTAACCATTCCAAGTCCGCCTTGTAGACAGCCTTGTAGACAGATAGAGAACCTTGTAGACAGATAGAGAACCGCCTTGTAGACAGATAGAGAACCCAGAAGTGGACCCTGAATTTATGGTCAACTAATATTCGATCAAGGAGGAAAGACTATCCACTGGAAGAAAGACAGTCTCTTCAATAAATGGTGCTGGGAAAATTGGACATCCACATGCAGAAGAATGAAACTAGACCACTCTCTTGCACCATACACAAAGATAAACTCAAAATGGATGAAAGATCTAAATGTGAGACAAGATTCCATCCAAATCCTAGAGAAGAACACAGGCAACACCCTTTTTGAACTCGGCCATAGTAACTTCTTGCAAGATACGTCCACGAAGGCAAAAGAAACAAAAGCAAAAATGAACTATCGGGACTTCATCAAAATAAGAAGCTTCTGCAGGCAAAAGAAACAACAGAACTAAAAGACAACCTGCGGAGTGGGAGAAGATATTTGCAAATGACGTATCAGATAAAGGGCTAGTATCCTAGATCTATAAGGAACTTATTAAACTCAACAGCGAGCAACCCTGGAGGCTTAGCGGTTTAGCACCACTTGCAGCCCAGGGTGTGATCCTAGAGACCCAGGATCGAGACCCACGTCAGGCTCCCTGCATGGAGTCTGCTTCTCTCCCTCTCCCTCTGCCTGTGTTTCTGCCTCTCTCTTCCTCTCTCTGTGTCTCTATGAATAAATAAATAAAATCTTTAAAAAAAATAAATTCAACAACAAAGAAACAATGTGATCATGAAATGGGCAAAAGAAATGAAGAGAAATCTCGCAGAGGAAGACATAGACATGGCCAACACGCACATGAGAAAATGCTCCGCATCACTTGCCATCAGGGAAATACAAATCCAAACCACAATGAGATACCACCTCACACCAGTGAGAATGGGGAACATTAACAAGGCAGGAAACCACAAATGTTGGAGAGGATGTGGAGAAAAGGGAACCCTCTTGCACTGTTGGTGGGAATGGGAACTGGTGCAGCCACTCTGGAAAACTGTGTGGAGGTTCCTCAAAGAGGTAAAAATATACCTGCCCTACGACCCAGCAATTGCACTGTTGGGGATTTACCCCAATGATACAGAGGCAGGGAAATGCCGGGACACCTGCACCCCGATGTTTCTAGCAGCAATGTCCACAATAGCCAAACTATGGAAGGAGCCTCCGGTCAAGAGCTGTGGTCTACGTATACAATGGAATATTCCTCAGCCATTGGAAACGACAAATACCCACCGTTTGCTTCAACGTGGAGGGACCTGGAGGGTATGATGCTGAGTGAAGTAAGTCAGTCGGAGGAGGACAGACAGTGTATGTTCTCATTCATCTGGGGAATATAAATAATAGTGAAAGGGAATATGAGGGAAGGGAGAAGAAACGTGTGGGAAACGTCAGAAAGGGAGACAGAACATGAAGACTCCTAACTCCGGGAAACGAGCTAGGGGAGGTGGAAGGGGAGGAGGGCGGGGGTGGGGGTGACCGGGTGACGGGCCCTGAGGGGGCACTTGACGGGATGAGCACTGGGTGTTACGCTCTATGATGGCTAATTGGCCATAAAAAACCCACAAGCGCAGGCCCTCCCCGCAGGGGACCCACGGAAGGGGCGGGGCTGTGCCCGCTGCCGACCGCGTGACCCGGGGAGGGGCGCAGGCTCTTCCCTCCCACACCCCACGTGACTCAGGGAGAAGCCGCCCCTCCCGGCGCCGCCGTGGGAGCCAGAGGAAGCTTCGCGGCGCCGCGGTCAGGCTCTGAGCCTTCCGTTCCGGGCTCTTGGGACGACTCGGGTCCCCACGTCGCCATGGTCAGCGGCGGGGGGCTCCGGGGTCACCGGGCCTCGCCACGTGGAGCAGGAGCCCCGAGCCCACCTGCGAGGCCGCGGGACGGCGGGGTGTGCCGCAGCCTGGCCCAGGCTCCCCGCGCCCCCGGGTGTGACGGGACGGCGGACGGTCGGCCCCGGGGGTGCGGGCGGCGGCACCACGGGCCGGGCCGGCGGAGCCGTTCTCTCGGGCTCGAGCCGCCTGCGCCACCTGCGCGGCCTGGTCGCCTTGACCCGAGGCCCGAGGGCACGTGCTAGGCCCGGTCGCAGCCGCCCCCGCCCCGCCCCGCCCCCCGCGGGCCTCGCCTCGGGCTGCGGATGCGCAGGCCCCACGGTCAGGGTCAGGGCGTCAGCGGCGCTGAATCGCTGCCTCGGGAGGGCGGCCCGCGGACGGAGGGCACGAGCCCGCGCACATCACGCGCTCTGGGGAGCGTCCTGACGAGTAAGTGGTTAGCGAGGGGGACCCCGGCGTTGGACGGCTGTGCTGGGCCGGGCGCACGGAGGCAGGGAGCCGACTGGCGATCGAGAGCCCGCCTCGGGAGCTGCTGGGGAGCGGCCAGGACGCCTTCCTCTCGGGCTGGTGGGCGCGGGGGATGCGGGCCGAGCAGCTAAGGGTCCGCCTGGGACCTACTGACCAGGGAAGCGGAGTTCCCGAGAAGCCTCAACTCCCAGCCACGGCGGGTTTGCTGTGCTAAAGTCCTCCCGTTCGGGAAAGACTGGCACCTGGGCGTGTCGATGGAGTTACCTGCATTGAGGCCCCTGTGATCTGAAATCGTCCTTAACCCTCTGAGCCCATGGGACTGAGTGGGCCAAGCCACTCTAGTTTTTTTTTAATTTTATTTATTTATGACAGAGAGAGGGGCACAGTCAGAGGCAGAGGCAGGCCCCTTGCCTGAGCCCATGGGACTGAGTGGGCCAAGCCACTCTATTTTTTTTTTAATTTTATTTATTTATGACAGAGAGAGGGGCACAGTCAGAGGCAGAGGCAGGCCCCTTGCAGGGAGCCTGACGTGGGACTCGATCCCGGGTCTCCAGGATCAGGCCCTGGGCTGATGGCGCGCTAAACCACTGAGCCACCCGGGCTGCCCTCCCACTCTATTAAAAACTAAAATCTTGGGACGCCTGGGTGGCTCAGTAGTTGGGCATCTATCTGCCTTCTGTTCAAGGCTTGATCCTGGGGTCCTGGGATCAAGTCCTGCATAGCGCTCCTGGCACGGAGCCTGCTTCTCCCTCTGCCTAGGTCTCTGCCTCTTTCTCTGTCTCTCTCAAGAATAAATAAAATCTTAAAAACAAAACGAGCAAAGCTAAAATCTTTAGGGCACTTGGGTTGCTCTGTTGGTTAAGCATTGCACTTGATCTTGGCTTAGTTCTTGACTTTGGGGGGTGAGTTCTGTCCCCATACTCGGCATGAGGCCTACCTAAAAAGAAAACAACAAGACACAAAACCAAAAAAAAAAAAAAAAAAAAAAAACCATCCCCCTAAGAAACAAACACCCCATCAAAGTCTTTTATTTGAATACTTGCAGAGCCATCCTTCACTAAGACAGAATTTGCTCTTCTTGCCCTCTTCTCCAGTTTCTCCCCTTGTGTGTAACTGGGGCTATGTTCCAGCATAACAGAGCAGGAGATGCGCTCAGGCTGAGAAGGCAGATGAAGGTACTACACCCTAAGGAGGCTGAACGACCTAACCAGCAAGTACCAGCTTGGGGACTGTGTTTGGGACTGGATTATAGGTGCTTGATAAAGGAGAGGGGGATTCAGATTGGGTAGGGTGAATTTACTGCTTTGGGAGTATTCTTCTGAGATACAAGGTTTGACATTCTGTCAGGGACCGCAGGAGTTTGTGTGAACTTGCTACAAGGATGGCTTCTAGAAGCATGAAAGGAAGCTACGGCCCGTGCTCAGTGAGGTTGAAATTGCTGGACCCCTGACAGATGGCAGCTGAAGGCTAAACCGCTCAGGGATTGTGAAGCTGGGATACATGTGATGACTTTCTAAGGTAAGAAACCCAAGCAAATGGATATATTCCACAGGAAGCACCGACAAACACATCATTTACCAAGGCTCTAGGAATATGCTGATGAGAGGGACAGCAGCGTCGTTAAACAGTTCAGTGGTGGGGTACGTGCATAGGCCAGTGCTGACAAACAGTAAGAGTGGCTGTCATAGAAACGGATGACAGGACCCTGCAGCACTTGAGGTCAGGCGGTGGCATTGAACCATCAGAGGCCAGGTTTACACCATTTACTGTGAGCCATGAGGTTGGAGTGGCAGCCAAGGCACCAACCCACAAAGGGTTCCAGAAATGGTTTGAAGAGCCCAGTGTTTTTCGTACAAAATGGAAGGTCAGCCACCAGGAGTAGTACTCTTATTATCAAAAGAAATCAAGGCTGGATGATGGGAGGCTGAAGACGGCTCAATACAAAGGCATGATCCCTTGCCAAGTTCTAGTCAGTGTTCAGGCCTGGGACTGTCTAGTCTTTGAAGAGGAGGCCAGGTCCCCAGAACAAAGGACCATGTATGTATGGCAAGGGGATAAATATTCTTCCAGGAATTTTCGTACAGTTATTCAGCATATCTTTTACCTATAGCTGTGCAATAAGTTACCCCAAAACTTAGTAGCATAATTGACTATTTTTGTTATCTCACGTGGTTTCTGTGGGTCAAAAATCTAGTTAAAGCTTAGCCAGATAGTGCTGGCTCATGGTGTCTCTGAGAATGCACACAAGATGTGGGTTGGGGCTGTAGTCATTTGAAGGTTGAGCTGAGCCTGGGATGTCCACTTCCAAGGCAGCTTACTCACATGCACAAGCAGGGGGAGCAGCAGGCTCCCTGCTGAACAGAGAGCCTGATGTGGGGCTTGACCCCAAGACCCTGGGATCATGACTTGGGCCACCCCGGTGCCCGGCCAGTAAGTTTTTGACCAGAGGCCTCAATTCCTTGCCTCATGGATGTTTCCATAAGGCTACTTGGGTGTTTCCATGACGTGAAAGCAAGTGATCCAGGGGAAGCAAAGCGGAAGTCACAATGCCTTTTATGACCTAACGTTGGAAGTCACACATTGTAATTGTCACAGATTGTCACAGGTCTGCCTTACTCAGTGAGGCAGGGGACTTCACAAGGGAATGACTGAATACCAGGAGGCTAGAATCATTGTGGCCATTTGGGAGGCTGCCTACCACATTTGGGTAAATGTAAATAAACAAGGGGGATTGGACTCTATGAGTAATTTGAGGAGTGGACTGGGGAAGGGGGAATATACCAAGAATTTTAATATTGTTGGATGTAGGGTCAGAGTTAACATTAGTTTCTGGATATACAAAACATAATCGTGGCTCACTGTTAGGATGGGGCCTATGGGGAGCCAAATAAATAGAATCCCAGGTCAGGATCCAGCTCACAATGGTAACCGTGTGACATTACTCAGTTTGCAGATGTGTAATGGAATAGAATGTTTGAAAATCCATGCAGAACACACATTGCGTCTTTCATTTGTAGGATCAGAACTATCATGATTGTGGAGGCCAAGTGGAGGCCTCTGTACCTGTTTCCATCCCTGGTCAAAATAGTAAGTATAAAACAATATCACAATCTAGGAGGAATGACGGATATTTTTATTACTCTTTTGTTGTTTTGTTTTGTTTGGTGTTTTTTTTATTCCTTTGTTTTTAAAAAAGATTTTATTTATTCACATGAGACAGAGAGAGAGAGGTAGAGACATAGGCAGAGGGAGGAGAAGCAGGCTCCATGCAGGGAGTCCAATGTGGGACTGGATCCTGGGACCCCAGGATCACTCCCTGACCCTAAGACAAATGCTCAACTACTGAGCCACCCAGGCATCCCTAATTTTATTCCTCTTAAGGATATAAAGGATTCAAGTGATGGTCCTTGTCACATTTCCATTTAATTCACCTGTCTACCCCTGCAGAAACCAGATTCATCCTGGAGGTTGGCCGAAATTTCCATAAATTCACCCAGATAGTAGCCCTAACTGAGGCTGCTATGCCAGATGTAGTCTCTTCGCTCAAGCCAGATTCATGACTTCTCAGGTACATGGTATACAAACATTAGTTGGCAAATGTGTTTCTTTCTATCCCTATCAGATACCGTTTGGTTTCACATGGAGCAGACAACAGTATGCATTTCCCATTGCTCCAGGGTTGTACCTTTCCAGTCTGTCATAGTTCACGTACCACCTGGGTATCTGAAGAACATTGTGCCGATTTGCTCCTCTGATAGCTTGTCAATGGAGTTAGATTACAGGAAATGTCTGGCACATTGGAAGCCTTGGTAAGAAACGTGCATTCCATTGTTGGAGAAGATGCCTGTGAAGATTCGATTATCTGCCACATGAGAACAATTTTGAGTGCCCCAACAGTTGGGGACATGCTGGGTCCTATCATCCAAAGTAAAACATGAGTTTTACCACTTGAATCTCCTGCAGAGAAGGAAGCACAATGCCTGAGAGGACTTTTCAGGTTTTGGAGACAACATATTCCACATCTCAGAACACTTCTCTGCCTTGTATACCAGGTGACACAAAAGACTGCCACTTAAAAAAAAAAAGGTTTTATTTGTTAAAGAAGGAGAGCACAGGGCAGGAGCAGAGGGAGAGGGAGAAGCAGGTTCCCTGCTGAGCACGGATCCCAACACAGGGCACGATCCCAGGACATTGAGATCACAACCTGAGCCAAAGTTCCCAACGCAGGGCTCCATTCTAGGACGTTGAGATCACGACCTGACCAAAGTCAGACTCTTAACTGACTGAACCCAAAAAGACTTCGACTTTTGAGTGTATCCCAGAATAGGAAAGTTCTCTGCAGAGCAGCAGAGTCTAAGCTGCAGTTGAAAGCAGCCTTGTTACTTGGGCATAAGACTGAGCAGATCTCAGAAGATTGGGTGTATCATGGGTAGGGAACGATACCTTCCAGGAGTCTGGAGCAAACCCATGCTGTCCACAGAGGTGGCTCGGATATGTTTCATAAAGCCGTTCCTGTAATGCTGCTGGGCCCTGGTGGAAGACCGTTGGACATGACATGACCGCATGCCCAGAACTGCATCTTGTGAGGTAAGTTCTGTCAAACCCACCAAGTGATAACGTTGGTTAGGTTCCACAACTATCCACTGGTGAGCGGAGGAGTCCCACAGAGTTAGAAGCCACGGCTGCCACCTGAAGACTTTATCCTCTTTGTGTCTAGCACCGAGTTGGCAAGCAAAGGAGCCCCCATTCTTGGTTGGAGTGAATGACCCAGGTTAGGAAAGGATAGGGCTGCTTTTAAACCGGGACATAGAAGGACGCCTGGGTGGCTCAGCAGTTAAGCACCTGCCTTCAGCTCATGGCGTGATCCTGCACTTCTTGGATCAAGTCCCACATCGGGCTCCCCGAGGGAAATCTTCTCCCTCTGCCTCTGTCTCTGCCTCTCTTTCTGTGTCTCTCATGAATAAATAAATAAAATCGGAAAAAAAATTAAAACCAGGGCATAAAGAGCAATAAGTTTGACTCCCAGGAGATTCATCCAAGACCCTCTTGGTATTCCCTTGCCCCGTTGTAACAGTAAAAAGACAAGTGCCACAACCCTTGCCAAAAGAGGCCTGGTGAGCTGGGGCTCAGAAATTTTAGAGATGAAGGTGTGAGGAAGGCCACCTGGCAACTTAGCGAGGAGGACAGCAGAGTTTGTAGGGACCTTGAGGGGAATCTGCAACAAATAATGCAGGGAGGACAAGATGAGTATCCATCATAGCCCAAGACCAGCTGCAGTGGCCAAGGCCATTATTTACTCACTGGTCTTCCTCTTCTGAGTCTTCCCCAGGATTAGAGGCCACTGGAATCTCAGGGGAGACCCTTCCCACATAGGTGAAGTGCATTCAGGCGGTGCACGTGGTCAGTTGGCCAGCAATAGATCCTGGATTTTGTGGAGGAGAAGAGGAGTGACGCATTGTTGGCTGCACTCAGAAGCCAGAGGCCTCATCTCCTCCTACCTGCTGGGCAGAGGCCCGAGGCCTTGGGCTGAGAATCTCCACAAAGGGAGAAAGCAGAAGTCAGTGTGACAAGTAGACTGTGCTTAAACAGCCACCTCAACTACAGAGGGAGGTTGATGAGGATCGTTCAGGCGCAGATGCGCAGCGGGGAGATGCTTAGTGGCTTCAGGTGGGAGCAGCTGTAGGTGGGAATGGCTCCTCCTCAGAAAGGCATTTGGGAGGAAGGCTGACAGGCTGAGGGGGAGGGGAATGGAGGTCGCCTCAGAGTGTGGGAGTTCTCACTGCCGACCTTTGGAGAACCTCTTTTCTGTGTCCTCTGCAGCCATCAGTAGAATATACATCCCTCATGAGGAGTCAAGTAGTTGGACTGACTTTTTTGCTGAGTGAGAGGGGCATGAGGGAGGGGCAAGGGCAGAGACACCCCTCTGGGTTCCAGGCATGTGGCTCTTCTTGGGCTGTTCCTTCAGAGAAATGGGACATTTCAGAAGCACAGGGGAGGGTTCACACACAGCCACTTCTGCAGCAAGGGCCCTCCTGCTTCCGAGGAGCTCTGCCATCAGAACAGTTGGTGGTTGTGACAGGGGCCTGGTGTGCCCTCCTGTCCTGCCTGCTCCATAAGCTGCCTTCCGGGCCTCAGCTCTGAGCAGGTGCCCCTTCCTGCTCATACATAAGTGGAGCATGCTCAGTTGGGTCATAGTCCAGTGTTTTGGTGGTTCTAAATGCTCACGTACCAAACCTGCCCCAGCGCATTCCCCTTGTGCCCCACAGAAGAGCAGCCTGCCATGGGATGTGAGGGCTGAGCACTGCTCCAGGGAGCAGCAGAGCAGTCGGGGTGGGAAGTAGAGGAAGGTCGGGCCCGGGTGTGGATTGCTGGCCGTGGAGGTGGTGGAGGTAAACGCATGTGGTTGTAGAGCCTCCTCGAGTACCACAGTGCTGGCGGGTGGCTCTGGCCCTCGCCTGGGGCCCTGCCTGCGGCTGTTGCTCCTGAGGCCTCGTGGGTTCTGCAATTGATTTCTGATTTCACCACCTGTATAGGCTTAGGTGTTGGCTTCTGTAGTCTGCACACTAGTTTCCCAATCCACCTTTTTCAGATTCTAAAAGTTGGCTTTTCTTGAAGAGGGGGCTAATTCATTCTCCTTGACTTTCTGGTCTTAGCTATTCCTTTACTTCATTTAGGGTTTCAGGAGGCAGCTGAGAGCACTCAGGCTCAGTTGTCCATGTGTCATCAGAAGTTCACTGAGAGATTCTCAAATGTGTCAGTCTGCTCTTGTTCCTAGAAGAAATGCTTTGTGATTCTGTTCAAAGAACGCCAATTAGTTCTTCTTAGTAATGTTTTAGTAACGACCTTTGTATCTACTTATACTTGAGATGGTACATTTTAAAGATTTATTTACTTGAGATAGGACAAGCGGGGAAAGAAGGGCAGAGGGAGAAGCAGACTCCTCGCTGAGTGCAGGGAGCCCCATTCGGGGCTCAATCCCAAGACCCTGGGATCATGACCTGAGCTGAAGGCAGCCGCAGAGCTGAGCCACCCAGGCACCCCACGATGGTGCTTTAATGTTCCCTTCTCTTGTCTTTTTCTGACATTTTATGTCAAAAATTCACTAGCCCCATAAGAGGGGTTTTTTATGTCTTCTTGATTTTTTAAAAATAATTTTCTAGTCTCTGAATTGCTCTGAGCTTGGTAGAATGTGAATAGGAACGTATTCCATAGAGCAGGAAGGAGGACAGATCTGAACTTGTGGAAAGTTGCCGTTACTGTTTTAGAAGCTCTGCTTGCCAGAGAAGGCAAACAAAACCTCAGGACCCGACCTCTTACCACTGGACTGGGGTAAGAGATGGGTTATTCTGTCCGGCTCCTTGAAATCACCTTGGAGATGGTGATGATCTTTGGGAAAGTTCAGGAAATTAGGTTTGGAACAATTTATACTCTCTGAAGTCCAATAAAGAATGGAGATGAAGCCATAATTGTTTTCCTTCACTTAGCTGGTATTAAGGGACACTGGGTGAACCTAGCAGAGAAAGAGCTGAAGATTTAGGACTAGAAGTTGTAGGATGGCAGGAGAGGTGGAGGACCGCCTAGGGTCTCACTTCCTGCTAAGATGGGTGGTTGAGGCTGAGTGTCCTGTGCCAACAGGAGGAGGCTGAGCACTGTGAAAATCTACTTAGGCTTTTCCCTTAACCTTGTGCCAGGTTGGTGGAGATGAGTGGACAAGACCCTCTCAATCTCTTGGATCTTGCAGCACAGAGCCTGCGGAATGAGAAGGCCTCAGCTGTACGTGACCTGGAAGAGCTCCCTGTGGGCCTTTTCCCAACTCTGTCCACAGCAGCCTTTGATGGGGGACACACGAAGACTGTGACAGCAATGGTGCAGGCCTGGCCCTTTCCCTGCCTCCGTCTGGGACCGTTAAGAGATCAGTCAAGAACTCAAGACCTCTTGGAAGCCGTCCTGGATGGGCTGGAATTGGTTCCTCCTAACGCAGTTTGGCCCAGGTAACTGGAGAGTTGGGGTGCTGGTAGGGGCACAGTGAATTGCAGAAGTGGGAGCTGGATTCAGGGATGTGGAGTCCAAGCATGTGCTAGCCTCTCCTGGTGGTGCAGCATCTGTCATCATGAGGCCCTGAGGCCATTGTCAGAGTCCCTCCGTGAAGAGAGTCCTGGCATAGTTCAGAGCTGATCATGCTACTGAGGTGGTTAAGAGTGTGGCTGGGTTCCTGGGTGGTATCCCGGCAACGTATAATGTGGGGAAGCAAGGAGGGCACCTAGAAGGCGTAGTGGACGGCAGAGGGCAGGGCTGCTGGTTGGCACAGTGGTGGGTCCCCAGGGTCTGCCGCTGCTGCTGGTCTCCTGCCGGCCCCGCTCTACAGGCCTGAAATTCCTCATGTCTGCTCTCCTCCTCATTCCCCACAGGAGATCAAAGCTGAAGGTGCTGGATTTTACCCATGACGTTGAGCACTCCAACTGGGAGGAGTGCTCGGAGGCTACTCCTGCACCCTTTGTCATCACTCACATGCTAGAAGAGCCGGAGGCGGACAAGCTGACACCCAGTTACAAAGAACGGCCTTAGCATCACCGAGAACCCGAGGAAATACACAGAGACCTTTTCCTAGGTGGTTTGTTCGGCTTCTTCCACCTGTCTGGGTTCCCCTCGTACATACTCCAGAGAGTCGAGAAGAACCATGGCAGTCTGCGCCTCCACTGTCAGACACTGGTCATTGTCCAAGTGCCATTCCTCAGCCTTGTCGAGATCCTGGGGATGCTGGAGCTGGAGACCATCCGGGAGCTGAGGCTTCATTACAGGAGTACGTTCTGCTCCCGTTCTGACCTAATCCAGTTTTTTTACCCACGCAAGGGTAAATGAGCAACCTGGGCAACCTCATCATGAACGACATCCCCTGGGATTTCCCTGCAGACTGTTTCTTTTTGCTGAGTCCACTGGGCCGCCTCTAGAAGCTCCATCTCATCTTTGGCTGTCTCTCGGGCCAGCTGCATAAGATGCTGAGTGAGTGTGTGACAAGTCCCTCTGAAGGGCCAGGGGCCAGGATCCCTGGAGTCGTCCCTGAACCCCGCTGCGTCGGAGCAGAGACAAGCCTGGATTTCCAATCCTGTGAGGCCGCAGAGTCACTGAGGACACAGACTGCAAGGCTGAGGTCTTGGACCAGCCAGTGGCTGTCGATTGCTATAGAAGAGAAAGATGCAGGTCTGAAATTGGCCTGTCATTCACTCTTTCATTCATTTTCACGCACTCAGTCCGTGCCAAGCAGACAGCTAAGAATGGATATGAAACTCTGACCAAACTCAGGGTCTCGTCTTCCTAGAGCTTATGTAGAGAAAGTGAACCAGGATGGTAGGTTGTCAGGGTGGTGTTTGAGGGAGGGAACTGCCCCCTCACCAATGTCTAAGCTCAGCTGATTTGATGAACTCCTTCCTCTCTTTTGTGTCTCACAGACTTCTCTGTAGCCTGCCCCCCCCTACCCCCCCGAATACAGAGCTGTTCTCCTGGGGCCTGGTCTTTGAGTAAATAGAAGCATGGGGAACCATCTTCCCAAATTCTCCAGCCAGTAAAACCTATGCTTTACCATGTGTAGGAGCTATAGCTAAATTTCATTAATTCAGCCACACTTTGTGGAGCATGTGCGATAATTGTGTTGATGGGGCATATTAGGAAGCTAAGGCTGAGAGGTGCCTGACTCCATAGTCTGCAAACAGAGAGGTCCCATGGCCAGCGGGGATGGGTTTCACTCCACACTCTGTGGTCTTAACCACTACAGAAGCCTGGCTCCCACCATGTGCATCCAGACTCGGGTAGGCATTGTGCCAATTTCTCAGGCCAGATTTCTGGATCTTTCCCAAATGTATCTAGTGGGACACTCGAGTTTCCAAGAAGTGACTGTGTCTGTCTGTCCACAATGGCCTGCAAAACCACTGGAGATGCTGGTGATCAATGGATGCAGGCTCATTGAGAATGACATCACCTACTTGTCCCAGAGCATTCGTGCCATCTGCCTGAAGGAGTTGGTTCTCTGTGGCAATAACCTGTCCCACACGGTTCCTGGGCCCCTCCAGGTTCTGCTGGGGGAGGTGTCTGGCACTCTACAGCACCTGAACTTGTGCAGCTGCCGGCTGAAGGAAGCCCAGCTCCGAACCCTGCTTGCCTGCTCTGTGCTGCTGCTCGAGCCTCCCCTCGCTCGTGTTCTACGACAATGTCATCTCCACATCGGGCATCACGAACGTGCTTCAACAGTTAGGAGGGTTGAAGGAGCTGAAGCGTGTGCAGTCCCCTGTTCCTGCTGAATGTGTTGTATACTTGGATGAATACAGGTGGGGGAAGCTCAACAGAGTGGAACTTGCCCGGGTGCACGCCAAGTTGCAGGAAATGTTGCAACCACCCCAGCGGGCCGACATGGAGTCAACTAATTCTACCTCAGTGGCCTGACAATGAAAACGCACAGCTGACCTGATGGGGAAGAGGAGCAGCATCTGTCCTGGAGCTGTGGTTGTGGATTTCCCGGATGGTGTGGCTTCAAGGAAAACTATCAAAACAAGAAAACACAACCAACGCTCCAGTGGGGACTGCTGTTTCTGGATCCAGCTGGGGCTCAATTCTTCATGAAATCGACAAGCACTGGTCAAACATGGACACTGTGCAAGTGTTCTGATGCTGCGTATAAAAGGACAACTTCGCCTGACACTGGTACTTCTAGTCTGTTTACCCAGTTTCCCTTTCATTATGCTTCAGTATTCCCACTTTGAACAACACGCAGTTGGGTGAGTGAATTCTCAAAACATTAGTTTATAAAGTGAGGTCAATGAAATGTTCATCAAAGGAATAGGTGAACGTGATACGATCAACACGGAGCGTTCATTCAACTATTTATTCAAATATTTGTTGACTTCCTGTTTTGTTCAGAAACTGCTCTCACCGGGAAGACGGTGTAAACATTCGGGGTGTCTGCTCTCCAAGAACTTAGCTTTGAAAGAGGATGGGGCCCACTAAACCAAGTCAGCAGACCCGTAAGAAAGCTGGTTTCAAAGGAGCGCTGTAAGAATGACAGAAGGAATACCAGTCTGATGAGGGCTTATTGGAGTTAGGAGCACTATGAGATGATTGAGAATATGCATCAGTCTCTGCCCTCAGTTGCTGGCACAGAGCTCCTGAAACCTTGTCATTTCCTAAGTAATAACACTAGGAACATCCTCTGTTCCAGCATTTGGTCTTTGACCCCCATCCCTGACAGAGGGCTTTTGTTCTTTTAAGATTTTATTTATTCATGAGAGAGACAGAGAGAGAGAGAGAGGGGCAGAGACACAGGCAGAGAGAGAAGTAGGCTTCCGCCCAGGGAGCCCGATGTGGGACTGGATCCTGGGACACTAGGACCATGCCCTGGGCCAAAGGCAGGGTAACCCACTGAGCCACCCAGGAGTCCCCAGAGGGCTCTTGAAAGCTTTATAAATTCCCAAGTGATAAGGGTGCTAGGATCATCTTTTGTTCTAATGAGGTGGCTCAGGCTGTGCTCTCAGATGGCTCCCAGATGGGACTGGTCCCCAGAAAGATGAGGCCATGATTACGAGCTTGGAATTTTAGGCCCCATCCCTCATCTTCCAGAGCAGGGAAGAGGGGCTGGAAATGGAATGATTGATCATGCCTATGTGAGGAGACCTCCCTAAAACCCCAGTCATAGGGGATTTGGAGAGCTTCCACCTAGATGTACCCCAACACCACAAGGACAGAAACTCCTGCACGTCCTCCCCCCGCCAGGACTTCACCCTGTGTAAGTCTTCATCCGACTCTTCATCTGTATTGTTTGTCCTTTTATAACTGGTAAATGTGTTTTCCTGAGATCTGTGAGCCACTGTAGCAAATTACTCCAACCCGAGGGGGTGCTCATGGGAGCCTCTGATTTGCATCCAGATCAGACAAGTTGTATAACCTGGGGACTTAACTACTATTGGCATCTGAAGTAGGGCGGGGGCGGTCTTGTGGGACTGGGCGGGTAAGTTGGGATCCGCCACTATCTCCAGGTGGATGGTATCAGAGATGTGATGTGACTGAGTTCTCATTGCAGGGAAAAATCGCCTCACGCCTAAAGTGTCAGAAGTCACTTGTGTGAAGAGTAACGGAGACACAGGAGAGACTCCCAGCAGGGAAGCCCCAGGTTTTTCCCTTTGAAGGAGGTAGACAGAACTGGGGTTTTCCTTTATAGCCCCTATTCTTTTTGAGGGGGGTTGTGGTGGGGAAGATCAGGGAATTGAGGCTTCTGTGTGAACCTTCTGATGACTCATAGGTGAGTGTTGAGAAGCACCCAGATATGAGGAGAGCTGGGGACACCCCTCTCAGGCGGAGAAATGAGAGAGACGGTGAGAAGGAGTCAAGGAGATGGAGGCTTCACTTTGAGTAGTATGGATAGGTTAACAGTATTTTTCCAATCCAGGAACTTGGAATGTCTTTCCATTTATTTGTGTCTTTGAAAATTTCCTTCATCAGTGTTTATAATTTTCAGCATACAAGTCTTGCACCTCTTTTGGTTCCTAAGTATTTTATTCTTGCTGTTGTTATGGTAGATGGAATTGTTTTCTTAATTTCTTTTTTAGGTATTTCATTGTTAGTCTTTCGAAATGTCTCCAATTTTTATATGTTGATTTTATATTGTGTAAGTTTACTGAATTTTAGTAGGTTTTTGTGGAAAGTCTTTACACTTTCCTACATATATGATCTTTCCACCTGTGAATAGATAATCTTACTTTTTTCTTTATGACTTCTATACCTTGTGTTTCTGTGTCTTGCCTGATTGCTCAGGCTAGGACTTCCAGAACAGTGTTGAGTAGCAGTAGTGAGAGTGGAGATCGTTGCCTTGTTCTTTCAGGTTTAACGCACTGGTTATATTAGCTGTAGAGTTTTCATAGATGGGCTTTATTGTGTTGAGGTTTTAGAAGTTTTACTGAACATGAGTTGGTGTTGAAGTTTGTCACATGTTCTGCGTCTGTTGAAATGATGATGATGTAATATTTGTGTCTCATTGTTTGTATTGTGTCTCACATTGATTTGCATTGATTTTGCATGTGTGAGGCCAACTTTGAATCCCAAGGATAAATCCCACTTGGTCAGGGTATAGGACTCTCTTGATGTGCTGTTGAATTTAGTTTGTTAGTACAGTTGACCCTTGAGAACAGCATGGTGGATACGGATGCCAACAGTGAGAAATCTGTATATAACTTTTGTCTTCCCCCAAAACGTAAGTACTAATGGCATACTATTGTGAGAAGCCTTACCGACAGGAATAACACATATTTTATGTTATATGTATGATATACTGTATTTATATAGTAAAGTAAACTAGAGAAAAGGAAATATTAAAAAAATCACAAAGAAGAGAAAATAGGGGTGCTTGGGTGGCTCCTTCAGTTAAGAGTTCAACTCTTGATGTCGGCTCAGGTCTCAATCTCAGGGTCATGAGTTCAGGCCCTGCATTGGGCTCCACGCCCAATGGAGTCTACCTTCAAGGGTGTGGGGGCACCTGGATGATTCAGTTAAGCATCTGACTCTTGATTTCAACGTAGACCATACATGATCTCAGGGTCATGAATTCAAGCCCCAGTGTAGACTCCATGCTGGGCATAGAGCCTGCTTAAGATCCTCTCTCCCACTCCCTCCCGCAACTTGCCCACCTGCACTCTAATACAAAAGAGAAGATAGGGTCAGGGTACTGTATACATACTTACGTGAGTGTACTGGCTCGTGACAGGAATGGTGGCCCCGAGATGGCCATGTCCTGCAGCCTGGTAGCCTTGGCTCATCAGTAGGTCACTGGGTGGGTCTAAAGGTGGCAGCAGTATCTTGGAGGTTCAGTATAGATGCCCCATCTGCCTGCTGGTGTACCACAAGCCATGGTCAACAGCTACTGTAGCCAAACTTGAGTGTGCTGGCCTCCAGGAGGCCATGGGGCCAGGGCACCACTAGGAGGAGGAGTCCACACCCAGCCCAGGAGGGGCCCAAGGCCTGCAGTCACACCTACTGCATGGAGGACTTGGGAGGGATGAGGGCACCAGGGGTGTGGGGCTCTCTTTGCGGCACTGTCTCTGCCCTCTGGGCACTTTCTACTTTAGCCCAGCCTTCTACCTGCCAGCCCCAGGAGTTCAGCCCAATCACCCCATTAGTACATGATGTGACCTGCCCAGTCCTGGGACCTCCTGTGGTGGGCGGATGCTGGCAGCCTCACTGAGCCTCTCTAGGTACTCAGAAGGCAACAACAGATGGGACGTCTGTGCTAAAGGCCTTCAGTTTGGTCCTATGCGGTTGTAAATAAATGCCTTGTGGCTTAATGTTGGCAGCTCTTTGAGAAGCTACATTTAAGTGAACCCATGCAGTTCAACCCTGTGGTGTTCACAGATCAACTGCATATCCTGTTTTTTTCTTAAACATCTATTTCTATGATAAAGGTTACTTTATGAATTAGGTACCGTGAGATATTAACGATAAAGCTAATGTACAAAAAATTGTAACAACATGGCCTAAAAAAAGTTATGTGAATGTCTCTCTCTCACAAAATACCTTATTGTACCGTACGCACCCCTTTTCTTATGATGATGTGAGGCGACGCAATGCCTGTGTGATGAGATGAAGTAGGTGAATAACGTAGGCCTTGTGACGTAGTGTTAGGCTACTGTTGATCTTCTGATCTTACCTCAGAAGGAGGAGGGTCATCTGCTTCCAGATCACAGTTGATCACAGGTAATTGAAACCATGGAAAGCAAAACCGTGGGTGAGGGGGATTACTGTCTATCACTGTGATGCTATGATGTGGGGTGCATGTATATTTACAAGTCTTATGTTTTACTTCTGGGTTAACCCTTTTATCATTCCATAATGGCATTCTTCGTTTCGTGAGACCATTTTTAACTTAAAGTCCATTTTGTCTGACATAAGCAGAGCCACCCTTTCTTTTAGTTACCATTTGCATGGAATATTTTCCATTCCTTCACTTTCAGTCTGTGTGTATTCTTCAATATACCACAAGTCTCTTATGACAGCATGTTACTGGTTCTTGTTTTATTTATCCATTCAGCCACTCTATGGCTTTTGAGTAAAGAGTTTAATGCTGGGGCACCTGGGTGGCTCAGTCGGTTGAGCATCTGACTCTTGGTTTTGGCTTAGATCTTGACCTCAGGGTCAGGAGATCAAGCCCCATGTCTGGCTCCGCGTTCAGGAGAGAGTCTGCTGGGATTCTCTCTCTCTTCTCCCTCTGCCCTTGACCTGCTCACATGCATGTGCACTCTCTCTGGAAAAATACATCTTTTTCTTTCTTTTCTTTTTTTTTTTTTAATGAGTTTATGGGCAGCCCCGGTGACTTAGCAGTTTAGCGCCACCTTCGGCCCAGGGCGTGATCCTGGGGACCCAGGGTCGAGTCCCATGTCAGGCTCCCTGCATGGAGCCTGCTTCTCCCTCTGCCTGTATCTCTGCCCCCTTCTCTCTAACTCTCACGAATAAATTAATAAAATCTTTAAAATATAAAATAAAAAAGTTTAATTTTTAACATTTCAATAATTATTGATGGATGAAGACTTAGTATTGCCATTTTGGTTGTTTTCTTTTGCTATTGTGTTCCTTTCTTTGTCTTTTGCTGTCTTTATTATTTGGTCATTTTTTTGATAGTAATTTGCTTTCATCTTTTGTGTCTCTATTCTGGATTTTTTTCCTGCATTGGTACCATGAGAGTGTTCTCAATGGCATCTGGAATGGTGAACCCTTCCCAGAAGTTTTCAGTTTACTTAGCCTATATCCATCAGAGGAATCACTGTGGCAGCTGTAGCCTTACAAATTTATTTATTATTATTTTTAGGTTTTTTAAAGAAATCTCTAGACCCAACATGGGGCCTGAACTCACAACCCTGAGATCAAGTCACATGTCTTCCAATTGAGCCAGCCAGGCACCTCCAAAATTTGTTTCTTAAATAATAAGACCTGAAAGGCATACTTATTCCTTGATCCATGCACTACAGAGCAGATGTGTTGCAGTCAGGAAAACATTAATGCCATTGTACAACTCCCATCAGAATGTGTCTCCAAGTGTATCGTCAGCGGTGATATTTTGAAAGGAATCTTTTTTTTCCCCCTTGAGCAGTAGGTCTCAACAGTGGGTTTCAAATATGCAGTAAACCATGTTGTAAACAGGTGGCCTGTCATCCAGGCTCCATTTGTCGAGTACACTTAGCATAATTCATAAAGGCACTAGGATTTTTGGAATGGTAAATGGGCTTAGATTTCTACTTCAAGTCATCAGCTGCATGAGCTCCTAATAAGGGAGTCATCCCCTCCTTTGAAGCCTGCCATGACTTCTCTTGTGTAGCCACGAAGTCCCAAATGACATCTTCTTCCCATATGTCTGTTTGGTCTCTGTTGAAAATTTATTGTGGGGCTCCTGGGTGGCTCAGTCTGTTAAGCATCCTACTCTTGGTTTCTGCTCAGGCCATGATCTCAGAGCTGTGAGATTGGGCCTTGTGTTGGTCTCTGTGCTCGGCGTGGAGTCTGCTTGTAGTTTCTCTCTCGCTCTCCTTCTTCCCCTCCCCACTGTGCACTCACGAGTGTGTGGGTGGGTGCTGTCTCTCTCAAATCTTAAAAAAAATTTGTTTAGTGTAGGCACCCTCATGAGTTGTCTTAGCCTGATCTGGATAATTTGTTACCGCTTCTGCATCAGTACTTGCTGCCTCACTTTGCACTTTTATGTTATAGAGATGGTTTCCTTCCTTCAATCTTAGGAACCAACCTCTGCTAGCTTCAGTCTTTTATTCTACAGCTTCCTTATATCTCTCAGCCTTCCCAGAATTGAAGAGCGATAGGGCCTTGCTCTGCATTAAGTTTTGCGTTGAGATATTGTGGCTGGTTTGATGTTCCATCCAAACCACTAAAATTTTCCCCATATAAGTGGTAAGATTCTTTTGCTTTCTTAGGATTTATGTGTTCTCTGGAATAGCCCTTTCAATTTCCTTTAAGAACTTTTCCTTTACATTCACAATTTGGCTCACTGGCACAACACACCAAGCTTTTGACCTCTTCTCTAGGGATTCAACATGCCTATTAAGTTTAATTGTTTCTAGCTTTTGGTTGAAAGTGAGAGATGAGGGACGCCTGGGTGGCTCAGTGGTTAAGCAGCTGCCTTTGGCTCAGTTCATGATCCTCGGGTTCTGGATTTGAATCCCACTTCAGGATCCCTGTCGTATTCCTGATCTTAGGGGAAAGGCTCCCAGTGGTTCCCTACTGAGAATGATATTTGGGGTGGGCTTTTCATAGATGGCTTTTAAGATGCTGAGGAATGTTCCCTCTATGCCTACAGTGTGAAGAGTTTTGATCAGGCATGGATGCTGTATTTTGTCAAAAGCTTTCTCTGCATCTATTGAGAGGATCCTATGGTTCTTGATTTTCTCTTGCTGATATGATCAATCACATTGATTGTTTTAGGAGTGCTGAACCAGCCTTGCGTTCCGCGGTGAAATCCCACTTGGTCATGGTGAATACTCTTCTTAATGTATCATTGGATCCTATTGGCTAGTATTTTGTTGAGAATTTTTGCATCCGTGTTCGTCAGGGATATTTGTAATTTCCTTTTTGGACAGGTCTTTGTCTGGTTTTAGAATTAAGGTGATGCTGGCCTCATATAACGAGTTTGGAAGTATCCCATCTCTTTCTATCTTTCAAACAGCTTTAGTAGAATCTGCATGGTTTCTTCTTTAAACATTTGATAGAATTCCCCAGGGAAGCCATGTGGCCCTCGTATTTGTGTCTTGGGAGGATTTTGATGAGTGCTTCAATTTCCTCCCTGGTTATCGACCTCTTCAGGTTTTCTCTTTCCTCCTGCTCCAGTTTTGGTAGTTTGTGGTTTTCCAGAAATGCGTCTATTTCTTCTCCATTGCATAATTTATTGGTGTATAGCTGCTCAGCTCATAATATGTTATTATAATCCTTTGTATTTCCTTGGTGTTGGTGATCGCTCCATTCTCATTCCTGATTTTATTAATTTGGGTCTTTTCTCTCTTCTTTTTAATAAGGCTGGTTAATGGTTTATCTATCTTATTCTTTCAAAAACCAGCTCCTGGTTTTGTTGATGTGTTCCACAGTTCTTCTGGTCTCTGTTTTGTTAAGATCTGCTCAAATCTTTATTAACTCTCTTCTTCAGCTGGTGGAAGGTTCATTTGCTGTTCATCTCCAGCTGCTTTAGGTTCAAGGTTAGCTTTTGTATTTGAGTTCTTTCCAGTTTTTGGATGGATGCTTGTATTGTGATGTATTTCCCCCTCAGAACTGCTTTTCTGTATCCCAAAGATTTTGAGTGGTTGTATCTTCATTCTCATTAGCTTCCATGAATTTTTTTAATTCTCTAATTTCTTGGTTGACCCTTTCATCTTTTAGCAGGATAGGAACTCCAGTTTGGATTGCATCTCATTTAATTGATTTTTAATTTTGGACAGATTAGATCGAAATTCTACAGTCATGAAGTCTCTTGAATCCTTTATGCTTTTTTCCAGAGCCACCGGTAGCTTCATAATTGTGCTTCTGAATTGGCTTTCTGACAATGAATTGAAATCCAAATTCTGTAGCTCTGTGGGAGAGAGGACTGTTTCTTATTCTTTCTTTTGTGGTGAATCCTTCCTCCTAGTCATTTTGCTCAGTGCAGATTAGCTAAAAACAACTAGTACAGGAAAAAGAAGAAAGGGGGCGGGAAACAAAAAACAAGAAGGGGTATCTTCTGATTTTATATACTGTAAGTGCCTAGACTTAGCCTTGAACCTTCTAGCGCTGCTTGGACAGGAACTTGCTCTTCCCCTGTCCTTCCAGCTGGTCTTCTGGGGGAGGGACCGGCCATGCTGATTCTCAGGTGTGTGCACATGTGGGACATGCTTCGCCCCCTAGCAGGTGCAAGGCTCCGTGGGAGCTGTTTATCCCGTGAGGCCTCTGCTCACTGGCGGCCCCTATCTGTCCGAGGTACTAAGTGACACTAGGAGGAACAACAGAAGCGGCGGCCAGGGCATCTCCCGCAGTAACTCAGTCTGTAGGGGCCTGGCCATTCCAGGGGCGGTTGAGAATCGGTGGTTGACAATCAGTGCTGAAAATTCCCCGGTGCCAGGTTTCTGTCATGTAAACATCCACCTAAACAAGGGTCAGTGGTGGAGTAACTAGGAGGTAGGACCAGGAGGAGGAGGATGGAGCTTTGAAAGCAGTATTGGAGTAGGGCCCAAAGGTGGTCCTGCGCATCCGTGTCGTGAGGGGCCTCGCTTTCACTTAGAGCTGTGTACACTGCTGGTGATGTGCTAGGAGTTTGGCGGCCGTGGGGGTCATAAGGGCCACCGTATCGGGACTGGCGCACTTAGACTGTAAGGTTTTTGGGTATAGTCGCATGGGCCCGCAGGAGGGCTCTTAGAAGAGTTAGGTAAGGTAGGCAAGATAGGAGCAGAGGAGGCGGTGACGGGAAGATTTTGAGTGAGCAGGAAGGGCCGCCCAAGAGAAGCTGAAAGGGACTTAGACCCCACGGCCCTCTAGGAGAAGCTCTGAGCCTTGTTAAAGCCAGCGGGAGGAGGGTGGCCAGGACGGGCGGGCTCCAAGGGCAGTTTGGTGAGACGTCCCTCGAGAAGGCCGTCGGCCCGCTCTCCCTTACCCGAAGACTGGGGTTTCCAGGTAATATGTAGGCTCTCGGAGACTTGCTGGGTGATGCTGGAGATGAGGCCGGGCCGTTGTCATATGGTAGGGTCCGCGGGAGGCCGAACCTCGGAATGATGTGTTGGAGGGCTATGGTGGCCGCCGCCTCCACAGTGTCCCGAGGTATGGAGAAAGCCCCTATCCACCGTGTAAAGGTGTCCACTGAGGCTAACAGGTAGGGAAAGGATTTATGGCGTGGCACGTGGGAAAAGTCAGGCTGCCAGTCCTCGCCAGGTTGGTGTGCGCAGAGCTGGGGATTGGGCCCCGCCGGGCCTGCGAATTCCCCCTCGAGCGTTGACCGTGGAGCAGGGTTTGCAAGACTTCGGCGCCTCTCCGGTAACCTGTGGCACATGTGGAGGGTGGAAAAGGGGTTGTAGGAACTGGTGTAAGGCCTTGGGCCCGACGTGTAGGGACTGCCGTATGTCTGAAACGATCATGGGGGCTGAATGGTCTGGAAGAGCGAGTTTCTTTGGAATGAAGATGCGGCCTTTGTCCCTGGCGATTCCTCCCATCCTTTTGGGTGTCTGTGTGAGTTTCCTGGTGTGTGTAAGAGGGGGACTGTGGTGTGTGGAGGAAGAGGAGGGGAGCTGGTGGGGGTCTAAGGCAGTGGGTCGGGCAGTGGAGAGTCGGCTTTGTTGTTGCCTCGGGACACCAGGTCCTGGGAGGGTCGGTCCACGACAGTGGACAGTGGCTACTTGAGTGAGGTTGTGGGGTCTGAGGGTCTGGGCTGAGGGTCTCCAGTAGTTGTGAAATGAGGTGCCCATTGATTATGGGTGGTACCCTTGGTGGTAAGACACCCTCGCTCTTGCCAGAGGACAGAATGTGTGTGTGTGATGAGGGAGGCGTATTTGGAGGCAGTGTATGTGGTGTCCCGAGGGGGAGGGCAGCCGCCTCCAGGACGGCATCGAGGATAAGCAAGTACGGCGTAGGCCGCGTGTCTCTCTCTGGCCGTCCGGGGCGATGAGAGAACTACCATCCACAAAGAGGATTCGGTCAGGCTTCGGGAGGGCTTGATAGGAAAGTCCCGACGTGGAGGAGTCAGCTCGTGCAGGAGTTGAGGGCAGGAACGGGAGGGTTCTGAGTGAGTCGCGGGGGGAGTACCCACCCGCAGGAGGGGAGCAGGATTTAGACGAGAGGTTGGTGGGTGGTAGATGTCCGGGTTTTCGATGAAGAGGAGAAGATCAAGTTGGAGTCTAGAGGGTCCAGATGAGAAACAGATTTCTGGCTCAGTAGATCTGTGTCCCAGGCGGTGAGAGGAGAAAACGGTGAGGGGCCTTGTAGAGTGAGTGTAAGGGCCTCCTTTGTCAGGGAGGCGGCCCCAGCCAGGGCTCTGAGACATGGTTGCCAGCCCTGAGCGGCGACATCTAGCTGTTGTGAGAGGTACGCCCGTGTCCGCTCCGTTGGTCCTGTTGGCTGTACCAGGAGGCGAGGGGCCGAGCGGGAACGTTCATCAGTCAATAAGTAGGGAGGTTTTGGGGGATCTGGAAGAGCTGAAACGGGTCCCAGAGTAAGGCAGTCTTCCCGTTTGGAGAGAAGGTGTTTGACAGGGGAGGGGTCTGTCCGTGGCCCCCGTGGGGTTGGTTTGGCTGCCCTGTGGAGGGGTCGTGCCAGGAGAGCGAAGTCAGGCATCCAGTACCAGAGGAAACCCACGAGAGCCAAGAAAGAGAGAAGGTTGTCGGCGTTCTGGCGGGGAGAGGGGAGGCCGGAGATGCTGGCGTTGTGGTAGGCGGAGGCGGTCTCCAGTGAGTGTTTTCGAGGTGTAGGGGTTAAGGATATACCCAGATAGGTAACCGTGGGGGTGCAAAGTTGCGCTTTGGAGGGAGTGACCGGGTACCCTTTAGAACCAAGGAAGCTGAGGAGGAGAGCAGTGTCTTCCTGTGAGGAAGGTCGGGAGGGCCTACAAAGGGGAAGGTCATCGACTTCTTGGAGGAGCGTGCTCTGTGTGAAAGAGCATTGTTGGAGATGTCTAGAAAGGGCCTGGCCAAAGAGATGGGGACTATCCTTGGAGTCCCTGAGGCAGGACCGTCCAGGCCAGTCGTCCTGAGGTATGTGTGTCGGGGTCTTCCCATGGGAAGGCCAAGAGAACGTAGGAATGTGGGTGTGGAGGAGCAGTGAATCAAGAAGGCGTCTTTGAGGCCTAAGCGTGAGAAGTGAGTAGCGGTGGAGGGAACAGTAGAAAGTGGGGCGTATGGGTTGGGCACCAGCGGGTGGAGAGGGCTAGCAGCCTCGTTGATGAGTCTTCAACCTTGTACTAGGCGATAGGCTCCAGAAGGTTTCCTGGCAGGGAGAATGGGGGTGATGCTCGGGGAGCTGTTGGGGATAAGGAGGCCGTGCTGGCCAAGTCGGTCTGTACTAGGTTTAAGTCCCCGTCGGTGAGTTTCCGAAATGGAGAATTGGGGCTGAGAAGGAGAGGAGGCGGGGAGGTTTGATCTTTTAAGTGGGTTTTGACTGGGGGGTGGTGAGTGGCCACCATTGGTTTAGAGGTGTCCCAGACTTGGGGGTTAAGGGGTAGAGGGAGACGGGGGGCGTGGAGTGGAGGGATCAGGAGAAATGAAGGGTAAGACGAGGTGAGCAGAGGCAGTGGGTGAGGGAGAAAGACGAACGGTGGCCTTGAGTTTGTGTAGGATATCCCGGCCGAGGAGAGGAGCCGGGCAGGAAGGAGTTCTAAGGAAGGAGGGTGAGAGGGGAGCCCGTCCGTGGAGGAGATGGAGGTGCCATCAGTTCCCACCACCACCACCACTGGAGAGGGGAACCCGGCACCCGAGTGGAAGGCAGAATGGAGCCAGTCGCCCCGTGTCCAGCAGGAAAGAGACGGACTTCCCCGCTCCCGGGAGCAGGACCCCACGTTGTGCCCCAGGTAGCAAATCCGAGAAAGCCCCCAGGAGCCGACACCGATGCAAACACACGAGGGTTTCTTTACAAGCTCGAGCTTGGGTCCAAGTATACCCGACACGGCGGAGCAGGGACTTGGACCCCGGGGCTCAGAGGCGTAGCAGCTTTCCGGGGGCCAGTGGCCCACGGGATTGTAACACACACAGAAGGTTGCACAGTCATGTGAGTCCGCCCGCAACTGGGGGCCAGTTGACTCCCAGTTTACCCTCCCTATGGTGACCGTTTGAACTGGCCTATCACTCTGGTCAGAATTGGCGCGCAGTGTTGGGGGGCACAAGCGGGGGTTACATTTTTATGATCTGATTTCGGGTAAGGGTGTGCTCAGTGGCTTGACTAGGGTGGGGCAGCGCCTTAAGCAATAAGCAGGTCCTGTGGGGGTCATCGCAGGAGGTGGCGGGTGCAGCAGAAAATGGAGTTAGTCCTGCTCCGCTTGTCCAGGGGCAGGGGATTTTTGTTCAATTCCCTGGGTCCCACACCGCAGGCTCGGCCTGGGTTAGGGGGTGTCCGAGTCTGGGCCCCGCGAGTCGTGGTCCAGTCCGAGTAGTCGGAAGGTTGGACTTTGTGGCTCAGGGTTGCCTCCGTGTGGAGGCGCCGAGGATGCCCCGAGACCAGGGCAGGCGGATTTCCAGTGGCCCGTCACTCGACATCGCGGGCCTGGCCGCGTCGGCTCCGTGATCCTGGGACATTGACGGGCCCGGTGTCCCTCGGTGCCGCGTCTGACGCAAGCCCCAGGCGGGATGCGGTGGGGTGCCCCTCTGTGTGCCTCCCGGAGCCCGCCGGCCGCAGGGCTGCCAGCGAGGCTGGGGTGTGGAGTTGCACCTGCAGCTGCAGCTGCAGTCTGGCCTGCGCCTGCGGTTCAGCCGCTCTTCGTCTCGGGTGTTCAAGACGTTCAATGCCATGGTCGGCAGGTCGGGAATGGGAGTTTGGGGACCCTCTTCGGCCTTCTTGAATTTTTTTTTCCGGGTATCGGGGAGGACTGAGAGAGAAAACGCGTCGCCACCACAGTAGCCCTGGACGGGGCCGGGGAGGCAGGGTCCAGGCGAGGGTACTGGGTTACAGCCTCAGCGAGCCTCTGAAGGCAAAGAGCAGGCTTCTCATCTGGGTTCTGAGCGACTTGCCGGACCCTAGCGTAGTTGACAGACAGCCCTGTTAGAGACCGCCCGCGTGCCAGCGTGGAGACAGTGGACGTGGGGCGGCGGCGGCGGCGGCGGCGGCGGCCCCCCCGCTCCTGGCCCGTCTGCTAAGGGCGTGCGGGATCCTCGGCGGGAACCGCCCGAGCACCGATTGGCACAGCCCCGTCGGTGAAACGGACCCGGCCGGCGTGTTGTCGGGCGGCAGCCTGCATTCGCTCCCTGTCCTCTGGTGGAAGGGGGGTGGTCTGCACCAGATGCAAATCCTGCCAAGTCAAGCAAGCCCTCTGCCTGGGCCAAATACTGAATTCTTGGCTGCAGTCCCGGGTTAGCAGAGTAAGAGCCCAGCCCCCTTTTCCATGTGGGAAAGGTCCTGAAGGGAGAAAGCGTGGACCCGAACGATCCCTTCAGCTCCCACCACCTGTCGCAGGGGGCCGGCCAGGTCAGGGGAGGCGAGACCTTGTGGGATCTTGTGCACCTGGATCGGAGGGGAGGTAGGGGGGTGAAGGTTGGGGGTCAGAAACGGGTAAGGAGGTGTGTGGTTGGGAGGCAGGAGGAGGAGAAGGGGGCAGGGGGCAGGGCTGGCGTTCCCCTAGTAGGTGTTCGGGCCAGGGTGTCAGGGGACTCTGAGACAGGGGAAGGGGGAAAGGATTCGGGGGCTCTTGGAGCTGAGGGAATGGGTGGAGGGGGCGGAGGGAGCGGCTCCCGCGCCGAAAGGACCTGGGTGGTGGAACATTGGGAGCAGAGAGAGGGGCGAGAGCGGAGGTCCCAGAAAGCCTGCATGTCTGGGACCTTGGTCCGCTTGCCCTGAGGTCTAGAGATTGTCCTGGGCCGTGAGAATTTGGTAGTCAGAAGTACCCTCAGGGGCCGTGGAGACTGATTGTCCAGGTAATATTGGGGCCGGGCCACCGTAGAGAAATGAATGAGGCTGAGGCGGCGCCTTTTCAGGTCCTGGGAAAGGCCCCGGGTTTTCTTTCTTTTCTTTTTTTTTAAGTTTTTATTTATTTATGATAGTCACACACAGAGAGAGAGGGGGTGGGGGGCAGAGACACAAGCAGAGGGAGAAGCAGGCTCCATGCACCGGGAGCCTGACGTGGGATTCGGTGCCGGGTCTCCAGGATCGGACCCTGGGCCAAAGGCAGGCGCCAGACCGCTGCGCCACCCAGGGATCCCGGCCCCGGGTTTTGAAATTGGACAGTAGACAACCCGTCGGAGTTTCGGGGTCCCATTGGGATTGGGCAGTTCCATGATTCGCACCGGGTAACCCGGAGACTGAAGACAGGCGTCCCTGTTTGCAGCCCAGGGTCACCAGAGAAACAGAGGTGGCCCTAAGGATGAGGACGTCTCCTGATCCCCAGGGAGCACCGGAGAGCCACCCGCTGGCTCTGTGGAGTCGCCCTGGCGCGGCCGCGGCTTCCAGCAGGACCAGCGGGACAGGGGCACGGAATCAGGGGGCGTCTACCCGGCGTCTCGAGGCGTGGGGTTCAGTTCAGGTCCTGGTGGTGAGAGGAGAGGGGCTCCCTCCAGAGCGGGGCCTCGAACTCCTCCCGGGTTTCGGCACCAAATCTCAGGTTTCATGCGACTGGTAGGCAAATGAACTAGAGAGGCCAGGCAAATGTGGGTCAAAAGAGGCTTTCAGTGGGCGCATCTGGGGCGAGGTTCCCAGGCCCCGAGAGGGAGCAGAGCCGGGGGAGCCGGCTTTTGAAGGGGGCGTGCTAAGGGCTCGTGTCTGTACGGGCTGATAGGCATTGGGGCATGTGACTGGAGGAAGCGGTACGGGGCGATGAGCGCTTCTGCCTTTCTATGGGGTCTGGGTAAGTAAGGTATGGTTCAGGTTTCCTACCTGGGTCCTGTCTCGCCAGTGACGTGTCCTTGGGCGGCCACCAGGGTTGAAGCCGGGGAGACCCCGATAAGTAGTGGGAGAAAGATCACTCGTTTGTGCTTCTCCGGGAGGCTGGCCTGGAGGGCTACTTCTGCCTGACTAGAGAGGGTTCGTCAGGGAACCAGGGAGACAGGCAGACAGAGGAGAGAGGCAGAGGTACCTAGAGATTCAGAAAGGCTGCCCGTTGCGCCAAGAGAGACCACGGATCGGGGCGTGATGAGAGGTCACATTTGACAGGGTGACTACACGCAGGGAAGACCTAAGGGTGGAGTAACACAAAGGGAAGTGGTGGTTGAGAGGCTCCGTGAATAAGGCATTGTCCAGGAGAGAGGGAGAATGCAATGCCCTGGAGGTGCGGGTATGAGGTTGGCGCAGTTCAATGCGTTAGGGAGGGGAACGGCCGCCAGGGAAGAGGGGGGCTTTGCCCCAGGCGGCACAGATAAAACAGTGGGACAGATTGCCCATGCCTGAAAGGCTGGAGCGGGAAGGAAGTGCCTTGTTGGCTAAGTTTCATCTAGCAGAAGGGGCCCCGCCCCGGGCCTGAGCTGGGGTAGCCTGTAGGTGGGTTTGGAGAAGTTGCTCCTGTGCACGTATGGTGGGAGTCTGGTTCCTTCGGTCGGGTTGGATTGGTGGAAGTGAGAGCCGCACGTGTGTATGTCGTGTAGATGCGGGGAGAGAAGACGGTAGGGTAGGAGGAAAAGGGGCAGCGGTACAATTTTGCGGTTACCCCCGTCGCCCAGTGGGAATCCCAAGGGTCCAGAATAGTTAGGCTATAGTTACTGTGTGTTCTGTAGAAGCGGCCTCATGGGTCACTGGTTGCACAGGTGCCGGCGAAAGGGTCCCGGCACAAGTGGCCAAGGCGATGAATATTCCAGTAGCGATAAGGGCAGCATCCGTGGATTTCAACCGGGTAGGTTTGGCAGGTAGGATGGGTCTTGATCGTAGGTGGAAGAGATTCTAGGATCAGATGTGGATACAGGAATTGACTGGCAATTGGGGATGGGGAAATTGATGAGGGCCTGGCAACCCAGTGGTTGACAATCAGTGGTGGACATTCCCCGGTGCCAGGTTTCTGTCATGTAAACGTCCACCTAAACCCAGGGTCAGTGGTGGAGTGACCAGGAGGTAGGACCAGGAGGAGGAGGATGGAGCGATAGCAGTATTGGAGTAGGTCCCAAAGGTGGTCCTGCGCATCCGTGTCGTGAGGGGCCTCGCTTTCACTTAGAGCTGTGTACCCCGCGGGTGGTGTGCTAGGAGTTTGGCGGCCGTGGGGGTCATCAGGGCCACCGTATCGGGACCGGTGCACTTAGGCTGTAAGGTTTTTGGGTATAGTTCTTGTAGCAGGACGCTATCCCCTGGGGCCAGGGCTTGGGGAGTATCTGCTGTGGGTTCCCCTGGAGTCGGGCTGACTGAGTCGCATGGGCCCGCAGGAGGGCTCTTAGAAGAGTTAGGTAAGGTAGGCAAGATAGGAGCAGAGGAGGCGGTGACGGGAAGATTTTGAGTGAGCAGGAAGGGCCGCCCACGAGAAGCTGAAAGGGACTTAGAGCCCACGGCCCTCTAGGGGAAGCTCTGAGCCTTGTTAAAGCCAGCGGGAGGAGGGTGGCCAGGACGGGCGGGCTTCAAGGGCAGTTTGGTGAGACGTCCCTCGAGAAGGCCGTCGGCCCGCTCTCCCTTACCCGAAGACTGGGGTTGGTATGGGATATGGGGTTTCCAGGTAATATGTAGGCTCTCGGAGACTTGCTGGGTGATGCTGGAGATGAGGCCGGGCCGTTGTCATATGGTAGGGTCCGCGGGAGGCCGAACCTCGGAATGATGTGTTGGAGGGCTATGGTGGCCGCCGCCTCCGCAGTGTCCCGAGGTATGGAGAAAGCCCCTATCCACCGTGTAAAGGTGTCCACTGAGGCTAACAGGTAGGGAAAGGATTTATGGCGTGGCACGTGGGAAAAGTCAGGCTGCCAGTCCTCGCCAGGTTGGTGTGCGCAGAGCTGGGGATTGGGCCCCGCCGGGCCTGCGAATTCCCCCTCGAGCGTTGACCGTGGAGCAGGGTTTGCAAGACTTCGGCGCCTCTCCGGTAACCTGTGGCACATGTGGAGGGTGGAAAAGGGGTTGTAGGAACTGGTGTAAGGCCTTGGGCCCGACGTGTAGGGACTGCCGTATGTCTGAAACGATCATGGGGGCTGAATGGTCTGGAAGAGCGAGTTTCTTTGGAATGAAGATGCGGCCTTTGTCCCTGGCGATTCCTCCCATCCTCTTGGGTGTCTGTCTGAGTTTCCTGGTGTGTGTAAGAGGGGGACTGTGGGGTGTGGAGGAAGAGGAGGGGAGCTGGTGGGGGTCTAAGGCAGTGGGTCGGGCAGTGGAGAGTCGGCTTTGTTGTTGCCTCGGGACACCAGGTCCTCGGAGGGTCGGTCCACGACAGTGGACAGTGGCTACTTGAGTGAGGTTGTGGGGTCTGAGGGTCTGGGCTGCGGGTCTCCAGTAGTTGTGAAATGAGGTGCCCATTGATTATGGGTGGTACCCTTGGTGGTAAGACACCCTCGCTCTTGCCAGAGGACAGAATGTGTGTGTGTGATGAGGGAGGCGTATTTGGAGGCAGTGTATGTGGTGTCCCGAGGGGGAGGGCAGCCGCCTCCAGGACGGCATCGAGGGTAAGCAAGTACGGCGTAGGCCGCGTGTCTCTCTCTGGCCGTCCGGGGCGACGAGAGAACTACCATCCACAAAGAGGATTCGGTCAGGCTTCGGGAGGGCTTGATAGGAAAGTCCCGACGTGGAGGAGTCAGCCCCTGCAGGAGTTGAGGGCAGGAACGGGAGGGTTCTGAGTGAGTCGCGGGGGGAGTACCCACCTGCGGGAGGGGAGCAGGATTTAGACGAGAGGTTGGTGGGTGGTAGATGTCCGGGTTTTCGGTGAAGAGGAGAAGATCAAGTTGGAGTCTAGAGGGGTCCAGATGAGAAACAGATTTCTGGCTCCGTAGATCTGTGTCCCAGGCGGTGAGAGGAGAAAACGGTGAGGGGCCTTGTAGAGTGAGTCTAAGGGCCTCCTTTGTCAGGGAGGCGGCCCCAGCCAGGGCTCTGAGACATGGTTGCCAGCCCTGAGCGGCGACATCTAGCTGTTGTGAGAGGTACGCCCGTGTCCGCTCCGTCGGTCCTGTTGGCTGTACCAGGAGGCGAGGGGCCGAGCGGGAACGTTCATCAGTCAATAAGTAGGGAGGTTTTGGGGGATCTGGAAGAGCTGAAACGGGTCCCAGAGTAAGGCAGTCTTCCCGTTTGGAGAAAAGGTGTTTGACAGGGGAGGGGTCTGTCCGTGGCCCCCGTGGGGTTGGTTTGGCTGCCCTGTGGAGGGGTCGTGCCAGGAGAGCGAAGTCAGGCATCCAGTACCAGAGGAAACCCATGAGAGCCAAGAGAGAAGGTTGTCGGCGTTCTGGCGGGGAGAGGGGAGGCCGGAGATGCTGGCGTTGTGGTAGGCGGAGGCGGTCTCCAGTGAGTGTTTTCGAGGTGTAGGGGTGAAGGATATACCCAGCTAGGTAACCGTGGGGGTGCAAAGTTGCGCTTTGGAGGGAGTGACCGGGTACCCTTTAGAACCAAGGAAGCTGAGGAGGAGAGCAGTGTCTTCCTGTGAGGAAGGTCGGGAGGGCCTACAAAGGGGAAGGTCATCGACTTCTTGGAGGAGCGTGCTCTGTGTGAAAGAGCATTGTTGGAGATGTCTAGAAAGGGCCTGGCCAAAGAGATGGGGACTATCCTTGGAGTCCCTGAGGCAGGACCGTCCAGGCCAGTCGTCCTGAGGTATGTGTGTCGGGGTCTTCCCATGGGAAGGCCAAGAGAACGTAGGAATGTGGGTGTGGAGGAGCAGTGAATCAAGAAGGCGTCTTTGAGGCCTAAGCGTGAGAAGTGAGTAGCGGTGGAGGGAACAGTAGAAAGTGGGGCGTATGGGTTGGGCACCAGCGGGTGGAGAGGGCTAGCAGCCTCGTTGATGAGTCTTCAACCTTGTACTAGGCGATAGGCTCCAGAAGGTTTCCTGGCAGGGAGAATGGGGGTGATGCTCGGGGAGCTGTTGGGGATAAGGAGGCCGTGCTGGCCAAGTCGGTCTGTACTAGGTTTAAGTCCCCGTCGGTGAGTTTCCGAAATGGAGAATTGGGGCTGAGAAGGAGAGGAGGCGGGGGGGTTTGATCTTTTAAGTGGGTTTTGACTGGGGGGTGGTGAGTGGCCACCATTGGTTTAGAGGTGTCCCAGACTTGGGGGTTAAGGGGTAGAGGGAGACGGGGGGCGTGGAGTGGAGGGATCAGGAGAAATGAAGGGTAAGACGAGGTGAGCAGAGGCAGTGGGTGAGGGAGAAAGACGAACGGTGGCCTTGAGTTTGTGTAGGATCTCCCGGCCGAGGAGAGGAGCCGGGCAGGAAGGAGGTCTAAGGAAGGAGGGTGAGAGGGGAGCCCGTCCGTGGAGGAGATGGAGGTGCCATCAGTTCCCACCACCACCACCACTGGAGAGGGGAACCCGGCACCCGAGTGGAAGGCAGAATGGAGCCAGTCGCCCCGTGTCCAGCAGGAAAGAGATGGACTTCCCCGCTCCCGGGAGCAGGACCCCACGTTGTGCCCCAGGTAGCAAATCCGAGAAAGCCCCCAGGAGCCGACACCGATGCAAACACACGAGGGTTTCTTTACAAGCTCGAGCTTGGGTCCAAGTATACCCGACACGGCGGAGCAGGGACTTGGACCCCGGGGCTCAGAGGCGTAGCAGCTTTACGGGGGCCAGTGGCCCACGGGATTGTAACACACACAGAAGGTTGCACAGTCACGTGAGTCCGCCCGCAACTGGGGGCCAGTTGACTCCCAGTTTACCCTCCCTATGGTGACCGTTTGAACTGGCCTATCACTCTGGTCAGAATTGGCGCGCAGTGTTGGGGGGCACAAGCGGGGGTTACATTTTTATGATCTGATTTCGGGTAAGGGTGTGCTCAGTGGCTTGACTAGGGTGGGGCAGCGCAGCGCCTTATGCAATAAGCAGGTCCTGTGGGGGTCATCGCAGGAGGTGGCGGGTGCAGCAGAAAATGGAGTTAGTCCTGCTCCGCTTGTCCAGGGGCAGGGGATTTTTGTTCAATTCCCTGGGTCCCACACCGCAGGCTCGGCCTGGGTTAGGGGGTGTCCGAGTCTGGGCCCCGCGAGTCGTGGTCCAGTCCGAGTAGTCGGAAGGTTGGACTTTGCGGCTCAGGGTTGCCTCCGTGTGGAGGCGCCGAGGATGCCCCGAGACCAGGGCAGGCGGATTTCCAGTGGCCCGTCACTCGACATCGCGGGCCTGGCCGCGTCGGCTCCGTGATCCTGGGACATTGACGGGCCCGGTGTCCCTCGGTGCCGCGTCTGACGCAAGCCCCAGGCGGGATGCGGTGGGGTGCCCCTCTGTGTGCCTCCCGGAGCCCGCCGGCCGCAGGGCTGCCAGCGAGGCTGGGGTGTGGAGTTGCACCTGCAGCTGCAGCTGCAGTCTGGCCTGCCCCTGCGGTTCAGCCGCTCTTCGTCTCGGGTGTTCAAGACGTTCAATGCCATGGTCAGCAGGTCGGGAATGGGAGTTTGGGGACCCTCTTCGGCCTTCTTGAATTTTTTTTCCGGGTATCGGGGAGGACTGAGAGAGAAAACGCGTCACCACCACAGTAGCCCTGGACGGGGCCGGGGAGGCAGGGTCCAGGCGAGGGTACTGGGTTACAGCCTCAGCGAGCCTCTGAAGGCAAAGAGCAGGCTTCTCATCTGGGTTCTGAGCGACTTGCCGGACCCTAGCGTAGTTGACAGACAGCCCTGTTAGAGACCGCCCGCGTGCCAGCGTGGAGACAGTGGACGTGGGGCGGCGGCGGCCCCCCCCCGCTCCTGGCCCGTCTGCTAAGGGCGTGCGGGATCCTCGGCGGGAACCGCCCGAGCACCGATTGGCACAGCCCCGTCGGTGAAACGGACCCGGCCGGCGTGTTGTCGGGCGGCAGCCTGCATTCGCTCCCTGTCCTCTGGTGGAAGGGGGGTGGTCTGCACCAGATGCAAATCCTGCCAAGTCAAGCAAGCCCTCTGCCTGGGCCAAATACTGAATTCTTGGCTGCAGTCCCGGGTTAGCAGAGTAAGAGCCCAGCCCCCTTTTCCATGTGGGAAAGGTCCTGAAGGGAGAAAGCGTGGACCCGAACGATCCCTTCAGCTCCCACCACCTGTCGCAGGGGGCCGGCCAGGTCAGGGGAGGCGAGACCTTGTGGGATCTTGTGCACCTGGATCGGAGGGGAGGTAGGGGGGTGAAGGTTGGGGGTCAGAAACGGGTAAGGAGGTGTGTGGTTGGGAGGCAGGAGGAGGAGAAGGGGGCAGGGGGCAGGGCTGGCGTTCCCCTAGTAGGTGTTCGGGCCAGGGTGTCAGGGGACCCTGAGACAGGGGAAGGGGGAAAGGATTCGGGGGCTCTTGGAGCTGAGGGAATGGGTGGAGGGGTCGGAGGGAGCGGCTCCCGCGCCGAAAGGACCTGGGTGGTGGAACATTGGGAGCAGAGAGAGGGGCGAGAGCGGAGGTCCCAGAAAGCCTGCATGTCTGGGACCTTGGTCCGCTTGCCCTGAGGTCTAGAGATTGTCCTGGGCCGTGAGAATTTGGTAGTCAGAAGTACCCTCAGGGGCCGTGGAGACTGATTGTCCAGGTAATATTGGGGCCGGGCCACCATAGAGAAATGAATGAGGCTGAGGCGGCGCCTTTTCAGGTCCTGGGAAAGGCCCCGGGTTTTCTTTCTTCTCTTTTTTTTTAAGTTTTTATTTATTTATGATAGTCACACAGAGAGAGAGGGGGGGTGGGGGGCAGAGACACAAGCAGAGGGAGAAGCAGGCTCCATGCACCGGGAGCCTGACGTGGGATTCGGTGCCGGGTCTCCAGGATCGGACCCTGGGCCAAAGGCAGGCGCCAGACCGCTGCGCCACCCAGGGATCCCGGCCCCGGGTTTTGAAATTGGACAGTAGACAACCCGTCGGAGTTTCGGGGTCCCATTGGGATTGGGCAGTTCCATGATTCGCACCGGGTAACCCGGAGACTGAAGACAGGCGTCCCCGTTTGCAGCCCAGGGTCACCAGAGAAACAGAGGTGGCCCTAAGGATGAGGACGTCTCCTGATCCCCAGGGAGCACCGGAGAGCCACCCGCTGGCTCTGTGGAGTCGCCCTGGCGCGGCTGCGGCTTCCGGCAGGACCAGCGGGACAGGGGCACGGAATCAGGGGGCGCCTACCCGGCGTCTCGAGGCGTGGGGTTCAGTTCAGGTCCTGGTGGTGAGAGGAGAGGGGCTCCCTCCAGAGCGGGGCCTCGAACTCCTCCCGGGTTTCGGCACCAAATCTCAGGTTTCATGCGACTGGTAGGCAAATGAACTAGAGAGGCCAGGCAAAGGTGGGTCAAAAGAGGCTTTCAGTGGGCGCATCTGGGGCGAGGTTCCCAGGCCCCGAGAGGGAACAGAGCCGGGGGAGCCGGCTTTTGAAGGGGGCGTGCTAAGGGCTCGTGTCTGTACAGGCTGATAGGCATTGGGGCATGTGACTGGAGGAAGCGGTACGGGGCGATGAGCGCTTCTGCCTTTCTATGGGGTCTGGGTAAGTAAGGTATGGTTCAGGTTTCCTACCTGGGTCCTGTCTCGCCAGTGACGTGTCCTTGGGCGGCCACCAGGGTTGAAGCCGGGGAGACCCCGATAAGTAGTGGGAGAAAGATCACTCGTTTGTGCTTCTCCGGGAGGCTGGCCTGGAGGGCTACTTCTGCCTGACTAGAGAGAGTTCGTCGCGGAACCAGGGAGACAGGCAGACAGAGGAGAGAGGCAGAGGTACCTAGAGATTCAGAAAGGCTGCCCGTTGCGCCAAGAGAGACCACGGATCGGGGCGTGATGAGAGGTCACATTTGACAGGGTGACTACACGCAGGGAAGACCTAAGGGTGGAGTAACACAAAGGGAAGTGGTGGTTGAGAGGGTCCGTGAATAAGGCATTGTCCAGGAGAGAGGGAGAATGCAATGCCCTGGAGGTGCGGGTGTGAGGTTGGCGCAGTTCAATGCGTTAGGGAGGGGAACGGCCGCCAGGGAAGAGGGGGGCTTTGCCCCAGGCGGCACAGATAAAACAGTGGGACAGATTGCCCATGCCTGAAAGGCTGGAGCGGGAAGTAAGTGCCTTGTTGGCTAAGTTTCATCTAGGAGAAGGGGCCCCGCCCCGGGCCTGAGCTGGGGTAGCCTGTAGGTGGGTTTGGAGAAGTTGCTCCTGTGCACGTATGGTGGGAGTCTGGTTCCTTCGGTCGGGTTGGATTGGTGGAAGTGAGAGCCGCACGTGTGTATGTCGTGTAGATGCGGGGAGAGAAGACGGTAGGGTAGGAGGAAAAGGGGCAGCGGTACAATTTTGCGGTTACCCCCGTCGCCCAGTGGGAATCCCAAGGGTCCAGAATAGTTAGGCTATAGTTACTGTGTGTTCTGTAGAAGCGGCCTCATGGGTCACTGGTTGCACAGGTGCCGGCGAAAGGGTCCCGGCACAAGTGGCCAAGGCGATGAATATTCCAGTAGCGATAAGGGCAGCATCCGTGGATTTCAACCGGGTAGGTTTGGCAGGTAGGATGGGTCTTGATCGTAGGTGGAAGAGATTCTAGGATCAGATGTGGATACAGGAATTGACTGGCAATTGGGGATGGGGAAATTGATGAGGGCCTGGCAACCCAGTGGTTGACAATCAGTGGTGGACATTCCCCGGTGCCAGGTTTCTGTCATGTAAACGTCCACCTAAACCCAGGGTCAGTGGTGGAGTGACCAGGAGGTAGGACCAGGAGGAGGAGGATGGAGCGATAGCAGTATTGGAGTAGGTCCCAAAGGTGGTCCTGCGCATCCGTGTCGTGAGGGGCCTCGCTTTCACTTAGAGCTGTGTACCCCGCGGGTGGTGTGCTAGGAGTTTGGCGGCCGTGGGGGTCATCAGGGCCACCGTATCGGGACCGGTGCACTTAGGCTGTAAGGTTTTTGGGTATAGTTCTTGTAGCAGGACGCTATCCCCTGGGGCCAGGGCTTGGGGAGTATCTGCTGTGGGTTCCCCTGGAGTCGGGCTGACTGAGTCGCATGGGCCCGCAGGAGGGCTCTTAGAAGAGTTAGGTAAGGTAGGCAAGATAGGAGCAGAGGAGGCGGTGACGGGAAGATTTTGAGTGAGCAGGAAGGGCCGCCCACGAGAAGCTGAAAGGGACTTAGAGCCCACGGCCCTCTAGGGGAAGCTCTGAGCCTTGTTAAAGCCAGCGGGAGGAGGGTGGCCAGGACGGGCGGGCTTCAAGGGCAGTTTGGTGAGACGTCCCTCGAGAAGGCCGTCGGCCCGCTCTCCCTTACCCGAAGACTGGGGTTGGTATGGGATATGGGGTTTCCAGGTAATATGTAGGCTCTCGGAGACTTGCTGGGTGATGCTGGAGATGAGGCCGGGCCGTTGTCGGATGGTAGGGTCCGCGGGAGGCCGAACCTCGGAATGATGTGTTGGAGGGCTATGGTGGCCGCCGCCTCCGCAGTGTCCCGAGGTATGGAGAAAGCCCCTATCCACCGTGTAAAGGTGTCCACTGAGGCTAACAGGTAGGGAAAGGATTTATGGCGTGGCACGTGGGAAAAGTCAGGCTGCCAGTCCTCGCCAGGTTGGTGTGCGCAGAGCTGGGGATTGGGCCCCGCCGGGCCTGCGAATTCCCCCTCGAGCGTTGACCGTGGAGCAGGGTTTGCAAGACTTCGGCGCCTCTCCGGTAACCTGTGGCACATGTGGAGGGTGGAAAAGGGGTTGTAGGAACTGGTGTAAGGCCTTGGGCCCGACGTGTAGGGACTGCCGTATGTCTGAAACGATCATGGGGGCTGAATGGTCTGGAAGAGCGAGTTTCTTTGGAATGAAGATGCGGCCTTTGTCCCTGGCGATTCCTCCCATCCTCTTGGGTGTCTGTCTGAGTTTCCTGGTGTGTGTAAGAGGGGGACTGTGGGGTGTGGAGGAAGAGGAGGGGAGCTGGTGGGGGTCTAAGGCAGTGGGTCGGGCAGTGGAGAGTCGGCTTTGTTGTTGCCTCGGGACACCAGGTCCTCGGAGGGTCGGTCCACGACAGTGGACAGTGGCTACTTGAGTGAGGTTGTGGGGTCTGAGGGTCTGGGCTGCGGGTCTCCAGTAGTTGTGAAATGAGGTGCCCATTGATTATGGGTGGTACCCTTGGTGGTAAGACACCCTCGCTCTTGCCAGAGGACAGAATGTGTGTGTGTGATGAGGGAGGCGTATTTGGAGGCAGTGTATGTGGTGTCCCGAGGGGGAGGGCAGCCGCCTCCAGGACGGCATCGAGGGTAAGCAAGTACGGCGTAGGCCGCGTGTCTCTCTCTGGCCGTCCGGGGCGACGAGAGAACTACCATCCACAAAGAGGATTCGGTCAGGCTTCGGGAGGGCTTGATAGGAAAGTCCCGACGTGGAGGAGTCAGCCCCTGCAGGAGTTGAGGGCAGGAACGGGAGGGTTCTGAGTGAGTCGCGGGGGGAGTACCCACCTGCGGGAGGGGAGCAGGATTTAGACGAGAGGTTGGTGGGTGGTAGATGTCCGGGTTTTCGGTGAAGAGGAGAAGATCAAGTTGGAGTCTAGAGGGGTCCAGATGAGAAACAGATTTCTGGCTCCGTAGATCTGTGTCCCAGGCGGTGAGAGGAGAAAACGGTGAGGGGCCTTGTAGAGTGAGTCTAAGGGCCTCCTTTGTCAGGGAGGCGGCCCCAGCCAGGGCTCTGAGACATGGTTGCCAGCCCTGAGCGGCGACATCTAGCTGTTGTGAGAGGTACGCCCGTGTCCGCTCCGTCGGTCCTGTTGGCTGTACCAGGAGGCGAGGGGCCGAGCGGGAACGTTCATCAGTCAATAAGTAGGGAGGTTTTGGGGGATCTGGAAGAGCTGAAACGGGTCCCAGAGTAAGGCAGTCTTCCCGTTTGGAGAAAAGGTGTTTGACAGGGGAGGGGTCTGTCCGTGGCCCCCGTGGGGTTGGTTTGGCTGCCCTGTGGAGGGGTCGTGCCAGGAGAGCGAAGTCAGGCATCCAGTACCAGAGGAAACCCATGAGAGCCAAGAGAGAAGGTTGTCGGCGTTCTGGCGGGGAGAGGGGAGGCCGGAGATGCTGGCGTTGTGGTAGGCGGAGGCGGTCTCCAGTGAGTGTTTTCGAGGTGTAGGGGTGAAGGATATACCCAGCTAGGTAACCGTGGGGGTGCAAAGTTGCGCTTTGGAGGGAGTGACCGGGTACCCTTTAGAACCAAGGAAGCTGAGGAGGAGAGCAGTGTCTTCCTGTGAGGAAGGTCGGGAGGGCCTACAAAGGGGAAGGTCATCGACTTCTTGGAGGAGCGTGCTCTGTGTGAAAGAGCATTGTTGGAGATGTCTAGAAAGGGCCTGGCCAAAGAGATGGGGACTATCCTTGGAGTCCCTGAGGCAGGACCGTCCAGGCCAGTCGTCCTGAGGTATGTGTGTCGGGGTCTTCCCATGGGAAGGCCAAGAGAACGTAGGAATGTGGGTGTGGAGGAGCAGTGAATCAAGAAGGCGTCTTTGAGGCCTAAGCGTGAGAAGTGAGTAGCGGTGGAGGGAACAGTAGAAAGTGGGGCGTATGGGTTGGGCACCAGCGGGTGGAGAGGGCTAGCAGCCTCGTTGATGAGTCTTCAACCTTGTACTAGGCGATAGGCTCCAGAAGGTTTCCTGGCAGGGAGAATGGGGGTGATGCTCGGGGAGCTGTTGGGGATAAGGAGGCCGTGCTGGCCAAGTCGGTCTGTACTAGGTTTAAGTCCCCGTCGGTGAGTTTCCGAAATGGAGAATTGGGGCTGAGAAGGAGAGGAGGCGGGGGGGTTTGATCTTTTAAGTGGGTTTTGACTGGGGGGTGGTGAGTGGCCACCATTGGTTTAGAGGTGTCCCAGACTTGGGGGTTAAGGGGTAGAGGGAGACGGGGGGCGTGGAGTGGAGGGATCAGGAGAAATGAAGGGTAAGACGAGGTGAGCAGAGGCAGTGGGTGAGGGAGAAAGACGAACGGTGGCCTTGAGTTTGTGTAGGATATCCCGGCCGAGGAGAGGAGCCGGGCAGGAAGGAGGTCTAAGGAAGGAGGGTGAGAGGGGAGCCCGTCCGTGGAGGAGATGGAGGTGCCATCAGTTCCCACCACCACCACCACTGGAGAGGGGAACCCGGCACCCGAGTGGAAGGCAGAATGGAGCCAGTCGCCCCGTGTCCAGCAGGAAAGAGATGGACTTCCCCGCTCCCGGGAGCAGGACCCCACGTTGTGCCCCAGGTAGCAAATCCGAGAAAGCCCCCAGGAGCCGACACCGATGCAAACACACGAGGGTTTCTTTACAAGCTCGAGCTTGGGTCCAAGTATACCCGACACGGCGGAGCAGGGACTTGGACCCCGGGGCTCAGAGGCGTAGCAGCTTTACGGGGGCCAGTGGCCCACGGGATTGTAACACACACAGAAGGTTGCACAGTCACGTGAGTCCGCCCGCAACTGGGGGCCAGTTGACTCCCAGTTTACCCTCCCTATGGTGACCGTTTGAACTGGCCTATCACTCTGGTCAGAATTGGCGCGCAGTGTTGGGGGGCACAAGCGGGGGTTACATTTTTATGATCTGATTTCGGGTAAGGGTGTGCTCAGTGGCTTGACTAGGGTGGGGCAGCGCAGCGCCTTATGCAATAAGCAGGTCCTGTGGGGGTCATCGCAGGAGGTGGCGGGTGCAGCAGAAAATGGAGTTAGTCCTGCTCCGCTTGTCCAGGGGCAGGGGATTTTTGTTCAATTCCCTGGGTCCCACACCGCAGGCTCGGCCTGGGTTAGGGGGTGTCCGAGTCTGGGCCCCGCGAGTCGTGGTCCAGTCCGAGTAGTCGGAAGGTTGGACTTTGCGGCTCAGGGTTGCCTCCGTGTGGAGGCGCCGAGGATGCCCCGAGACCAGGGCAGGCGGATTTCCAGTGGCCCGTCACTCGACATCGCGGGCCTGGCCGCGTCGGCTCCGTGATCCTGGGACATTGACGGGCCCGGTGTCCCTCGGTGCCGCGTCTGACGCAAGCCCCAGGCGGGATGCGGTGGGGTGCCCCTCTGTGTGCCTCCCGGAGCCCGCCGGCCGCAGGGCTGCCAGCGAGGCTGGGGTGTGGAGTTGCACCTGCAGCTGCAGCTGCAGTCTGGCCTGCCCCTGCGGTTCAGCCGCTCTTCGTCTCGGGTGTTCAAGACGTTCAATGCCATGGTCAGCAGGTCGGGAATGGGAGTTTGGGGACCCTCTTCGGCCTTCTTGAATTTTTTTTCCGGGTATCGGGGAGGACTGAGAGAGAAAACGCGTCACCACCACAGTAGCCCTGGACGGGGCCGGGGAGGCAGGGTCCAGGCGAGGGTACTGGGTTACAGCCTCAGCGAGCCTCTGAAGGCAAAGAGCAGGCTTCTCATCTGGGTTCTGAGCGACTTGCCGGACCCTAGCGTAGTTGACAGACAGCCCTGTTAGAGACCGCCCGCGTGCCAGCGTGGAGACAGTGGACGTGGGGCGGCGGCGGCCCCCCCCCGCTCCTGGCCCGTCTGCTAAGGGCGTGCGGGATCCTCGGCGGGAACCGCCCGAGCACCGATTGGCACAGCCCCGTCGGTGAAACGGACCCGGCCGGCGTGTTGTCGGGCGGCAGCCTGCATTCGCTCCCTGTCCTCTGGTGGAAGGGGGGTGGTCTGCACCAGATGCAAATCCTGCCAAGTCAAGCAAGCCCTCTGCCTGGGCCAAATACTGAATTCTTGGCTGCAGTCCCGGGTTAGCAGAGTAAGAGCCCAGCCCCCTTTTCCATGTGGGAAAGGTCCTGAAGGGAGAAAGCGTGGACCCGAACGATCCCTTCAGCTCCCACCACCTGTCGCAGGGGGCCGGCCAGGTCAGGGGAGGCGAGACCTTGTGGGATCTTGTGCACCTGGATCGGAGGGGAGGTAGGGGGGTGAAGGTTGGGGGTCAGAAACGGGTAAGGAGGTGTGTGGTTGGGAGGCAGGAGGAGGAGAAGGGGGCAGGGGGCAGGGCTGGCGTTCCCCTAGTAGGTGTTCGGGCCAGGGTGTCAGGGGACCCTGAGACAGGGGAAGGGGGAAAGGATTCGGGGGCTCTTGGAGCTGAGGGAATGGGTGGAGGGGGCGGAGGGAGCGGCTCCCGCGCCGAAAGGACCTGGGTGGTGGAACATTGGGAGCAGAGAGAGGGGCGAGAGCGGAGGTCCCAGAAAGCCTGCATGTCTGGGACCTTGGTCCGCTTGCCCTGAGGTCTAGAGATTGTCCTGGGCCGTGAGAATTTGGTAGTCAGAAGTACCCTCAGGGGCCGTGGAGACTGATTGTCCAGGTAATATTGGGGCCGGGCCACCGTAGAGAAATGAATGAGGCTGAGGCGGCGCCTTTTCAGGTCCTGGGAAAGGCCCCGGGTTTTCTTTCTTTTCTTTTTTTTTAAGTTTTTATTTATTTATGATAGTCACACACAGAGAGAGAGGGGGTGGGGGGCAGAGACACAAGCAGAGGGAGAAGCAGGCTCCATGCACCGGGAGCCTGACGTGGGATTCGGTGCCGGGTCTCCAGGATCGGACCCTGGGCCAAAGGCAGGCGCCAGACCGCTGCGCCACCCAGGGATCCCGGCCCCGGGTTTTGAAATTGGACAGTAGACAACCCGTCGGAGTTTCGGGGTCCCATTGGGATTGGGCAGTTCCATGATTCGCACCGGGTAACCCGGAGACTGAAGACAGGCGTCCCTGTTTGCAGCCCAGGGTCACCAGAGAAACAGAGGTGGCCCTAAGGATGAGGACGTCTCCTGATCCCCAGGGAGCACCGGAGAGCCACCCGCTGGCTCTGTGGAGTCGCCCTGGCGCGGCCGCGGCTTCCGGCAGGACCAGCGGGACAGGGGCACGGAATCAGGGGGCGCCTACCCGGCGTCTCGAGGCGTGGGGTTCAGTTCAGGTCCTGGTGGTGAGAGGAGAGGGGCTCCCTCCAGAGCGGGGCCTCGAACTCCTCCCGGGTTTCGGCACCAAATCTCAGGTTTCATGCGACTGGTAGGCAAATGAACTAGAGAGGCCAGGCAAATGTGGGTCAAAAGAGGCTTTCAGTGGGCACATCTGGGGCGAGGTTCCCAGGCCCCGAGAGGGAGCAGAGCCGGGGGAGCCGGCTTTTGAAGGGGGCGTGCTAAGGGCTCGTGTCTGTACGGGCTGATAGGCATTGGGGCATGTGACTGGAGGAAGCGGTACGGGGCGATGAGCGCTTCTGCCTTTCTATGGGGTCTGGGTAAGTAAGGTATGGTTCAGGTTTCCTACCTGGGTCCTGTCTCGCCAGTGACGTGTCCTTGGGCGGCCACCAGGGTTGAAGCCGGGGAGACCCCGATAAGTAGTGGGAGAAAGATCACTCGTTTGTGCTTCTCCGGGAGGCTGGCCTGGAGGGCTACTTCTGCCTGACTAGAGAGAGTTCGTCGCGGAACCAGGGAGACAGGCAGACAGAGGAGAGAGGCAGAGGTACCTAGAGATTCAGAAAGGCTGCCCGTTGCGCCAAGAGAGACCACGGATCGGGGCGTGATGAGAGGTAACATTTGACAGGGTGACTACACGCAGGGAAGACCTAAGGGTGGAGTAACACAAAGGGAAGTGGTGGTTGAGAGGGTCCGTGAATAAGGCATTGTCCAGGAGAGAGGGAGAATGCAATGCCCTGGAGGTGCGGGTGTGAGGTTGGCGCAGTTCAATGCGTTAGGGAGGGGAACGGCCGCCAGGGAAGAGGGGGGCTTTGCCCCAGGCGGCACAGATAAAACAGTGGGACAGATTGCCCATGCCTGAAAGGCTGGAGCGGGAAGTAAGTGCCTTGTTGGCTAAGTTTCATCTAGGAGAAGGGGCCCCGCCCCGGGCCTGAGCTGGGGTAGCCTGTAGGTGGGTTTGGAGAAGTTGCTCCTGTGCACGTATGGTGGGAGTCTGGTTCCTTCGGTCGGGTTGGATTGGTGGAAGTGAGAGCCGCACGTGTGTATGTCGTGTAGATGCGGGGAGAGAAGACGGTAGGGTAGGAGGAAAAGGGGCAGCGGTACAATTTTGCGGTTACCCCCGTCGCCCAGTGGGAATCCCAAGGGTCCAGAATAGTTAGGCTATAGTTACTGTGTGTTCTGTAGAAGCGGCCTCATGGGTCACTGGTTGCACAGGTGCCGGCGAAAGGGTCCCGGCACAAGTGGCCAAGGCGATGAATATTCCAGTAGCGATAAGGGCAGCATCCGTGGATTTCAACCGGGTAGGTTTGGCAGGTAGGATGGGTCTTGATCGTAGGTGGAAGAGATTCTAGGATCAGATGTGGATACAGGAATTGACTGGCAATTGGGGATGGGGAAATTGATGAGGGCCTGGCAACCCAGTGGTTGACAATCAGTGGTGGACATTCCCCGGTGCCAGGTTTCTGTCATGTAAACGTCCACCTAAACCCAGGGTCAGTGGTGGAGTGACCAGGAGGTAGGACCAGGAGGAGGAGGATGGAGCGATAGCAGTATTGGAGTAGGTCCCAAAGGTGGTCCTGCGCATCCGTGTCGTGAGGGGCCTCGCTTTCACTTAGAGCTGTGTACCCCGCGGGTGGTGTGCTAGGAGTTTGGCGGCCGTGGGGGTCATCAGGGCCACCGTATCGGGACCGGTGCACTTAGGCTGTAAGGTTTTTGGGTATAGTTCTTGTAGCAGGACGCTATCCCCTGGGGCCAGGGCTTGGGGAGTATCTGCTGTGGGTTCCCCTGGAGTCGGGCTGACTGAGTCGCATGGGCCCGCAGGAGGGCTCTTAGAAGAGTTAGGTAAGGTAGGCAAGATAGGAGCAGAGGAGGCGGTGACGGGAAGATTTTGAGTGAGCAGGAAGGGCCGCCCACGAGAAGCTGAAAGGGACTTAGAGCCCACGGCCCTCTAGGGGAAGCTCTGAGCCTTGTTAAAGCCAGCGGGAGGAGGGTGGCCAGGACGGGCGGGCTTCAAGGGCAGTTTGGTGAGACGTCCCTCGAGAAGGCCGTCGGCCCGCTCTCCCTTACCCGAAGACTGGGGTTGGTATGGGATATGGGGTTTCCAGGTAATATGTAGGCTCTCGGAGACTTGCTGGGTGATGCTGGAGATGAGGCCGGGCCGTTGTCGGATGGTAGGGTCCGCGGGAGGCCGAACCTCGGAATGATGTGTTGGAGGGCTATGGTGGCCGCCGCCTCCGCAGTGTCCCGAGGTATGGAGAAAGCCCCTATCCACCGTGTAAAGGTGTCCACTGAGGCTAACAGGTAGGGAAAGGATTTATGGCGTGGCACGTGGGAAAAGTCAGGCTGCCAGTCCTCGCCAGGTTGGTGTGCGCAGAGCTGGGGATTGGGCCCCGCCGGGCCTGCGAATTCCCCCTCGAGCGTTGACCGTGGAGCAGGGTTTGCAAGACTTCGGCGCCTCTCCGGTAACCTGTGGCACATGTGGAGGGTGGAAAAGGGGTTGTAGGAACTGGTGTAAGGCCTTGGGCCCGACGTGTAGGGACTGCCGTATGTCTGAAACGATCATGGGGGCTGAATGGTCTGGAAGAGCGAGTTTCTTTGGAATGAAGATGCGGCCTTTGTCCCTGGCGATTCCTCCCATCCTCTTGGGTGTCTGTCTGAGTTTCCTGGTGTGTGTAAGAGGGGGACTGTGGGGTGTGGAGGAAGAGGAGGGGAGCTGGTGGGGGTCTAAGGCAGTGGGTCGGGCAGTGGAGAGTCGGCTTTGTTGTTGCCTCGGGACACCAGGTCCTCGGAGGGTCGGTCCACGACAGTGGACAGTGGCTACTTGAGTGAGGTTGTGGGGTCTGAGGGTCTGGGCTGCGGGTCTCCAGTAGTTGTGAAATGAGGTGCCCATTGATTATGGGTGGTACCCTTGGTGGTAAGACACCCTCGCTCTTGCCAGAGGACAGAATGTGTGTGTGTGATGAGGGAGGCGTATTTGGAGGCAGTGTATGTGGTGTCCCGAGGGGGAGGGCAGCCGCCTCCAGGACGGCATCGAGGGTAAGCAAGTACGGCGTAGGCCGCGTGTCTCTCTCTGGCCGTCCGGGGCGACGAGAGAACTACCATCCACAAAGAGGATTCGGTCAGGCTTCGGGAGGGCTTGATAGGAAAGTCCCGACGTGGAGGAGTCAGCCCCTGCAGGAGTTGAGGGCAGGAACGGGAGGGTTCTGAGTGAGTCGCGGGGGGAGTACCCACCCGCGGGAGGGGAGCAGGATTTAGACGAGAGGTTGGTGGGTGGTAGATGTCCGGGTTTTCGGTGAAGAGGAGAAGATCAAGTTGGAGTCTAGAGGGGTCCAGATGAGAAACAGATTTCTGGCTCCGTAGATCTGTGTCCCAGGCGGTGAGAGGAGAAAACGGTGAGGGGCCTTGTAGAGTGAGTGTAAGGGCCTCCTTTGTCAGGGAGGCGGCCCCAGCCAGGGCTCTGAGACATGGTTGCCAGCCCTGAGCGGCGACATCTAGCTGTTGTGAGAGGTACGCCCGTGTCCGCTCCGTCGGTCCTGTTGGCTGTACCAGGAGGCGAGGGGCCGAGCGGGAACGTTCATCAGTCAATAAGTAGGGAGGTTTTGGGGGATCTGGAAGAGCTGAAACGGGTCCCAGAGTAAGGCAGTCTTCCCGTTTGGAGAAAAGGTGTTTGACAGGGGAGGGGTCTGTCCGTGGCCCCCGTGGGGTTGGTTTGGCTGCCCTGTGGAGGGGTCGTGCCAGGAGAGCGAAGTCAGGCATCCAGTACCAGAGGAAACCCACGAGAGCCAAGAAAGAGAGAAGGTTGTCGGCGTTCTGGCGGGGAGAGGGGAGGCCGGAGATGCTGGCGTTGTGGTAGGCGGAGGCGGTCTCCAGTGAGTGTTTTCGAGGTGTAGGGGTTAAGGATATACCCAGATAGGTAACCGTGGGGGTGCAAAGTTGCGCTTTGGAGGGAGTGACCGGGTACCCTTTAGAACCAAGGAAGCTGAGGAGGAGAGCAGTGTCTTCCTGTGAGGAAGGTCGGGAGGGCCTACAAAGGGGAAGGTCATCGACTTCTTGGAGGAGCGTGCTCTGTGTGAAAGAGCATTGTTGGAGATGTCTAGAAAGGGCCTGGCCAAAGAGATGGGGACTATCCTTGGAGTCCCTGAGGCAGGACCGTCCAGGCCAGTCGTCCTGAGGTATGTGTGTCGGGGTCTTCCCATGGGAAGGCCAAGAGAACGTAGGAATGTGGGTGTGGAGGAGCAGTGAATCAAGAAGGCGTCTTTGAGGCCTAAGCGTGAGAAGTGAGTAGCGGTGGAGGGAACAGTAGAAAGTGGGGCGTATGGGTTGGGCACCAGCGGGTGGAGAGGGCTAGCAGCCTCGTTGATGAGTCTTCAACCTTGTACTAGGCGATAGGCTCCAGAAGGTTTCCTGGCAGGGAGAATGGGGGTGATGCTCGGGGAGCTGTTGGGGATCAGGAGGCCGTGCTGGCCAAGTCGGTCTGTACTAGGTTTAAGTCCCCGTCGGTGAGTTTCCGAAATGGAGAATTGGGGCTGAGAAGGAGAGGAGGCGGGGGGGTTTGATCTTTTAAGTGGGTTTTGACTGGGGGGTGGTGAGTGGCCACCATTGGTTTAGAGGTGTCCCAGACTTGGGGGTTAAGGGGTAGAGGGAGACGGGGGGCGTGGAGTGGAGGGATCAGGAGAAATGAAGGGTAAGACGAGGTGAGCAGAGGCAGTGGGTGAGGGAGAAAGACGAACGGTGGCCTTGAGTTTGTGTAGGATATCCCGGCCGAGGAGAGGAGCCGGGCAGGAAGGAGGTCTAAGGAAGGAGGGTGAGAGGGGAGCCCGTCCGTGGAGGAGATGGAGGTGCCATCAGTTCCCACCACCACCACCACCGGAGAGGGGAACCCGGCACCCGAGTGGAAGGCAGAATGGAGCCAGTCGCCCCGTGTCCAGCAGGAAAGAGATGGACTTCCCCGCTCCCGGGAGCAGGACCCCACGTTGTGCCCCAGGTAGCAAATCCGAGAAAGCCCCCAGGAGCCGACACCGATGCAAACACACGAGGGTTTCTTTACAATCTCGAGCTTGGGTCCAAGTATACCCGACACGGCGGAGCAGGGACTTGGACCCCGGGGCTCAGAGGCGTAGCAGCTTTACGGGGGCCAGTGGCCCACGGGATTGTAACACACACAGAAGGTTGCACAGTCACGTGAGTCCGCCCGCAACTGGGGGCCAGTTGACTCCCAGTTTACCCTCCCTATGGTGACCGTTTGAACTGGCCTATCACTCTGGTCAGAATTGGCGCGCAGTGTTGGGGCGCACAAGCGGGGGTTACAATTTTATGATCTGATTTCGGGTAAAGGTGTGCTCAGTGGCTTGGCTAGGGTGGTGCAGCGCCTTTTAATAAGCAGGTCCTGTGGGGGTCATAGCAGGAGGTGGTGGGTGCAGCAGAAAATGGAATTAGTCCTGCTCCGCTTGTCCAGGGGTAGGGGATTTTTGTGCTCGCTTCGGCAGCACATATACTAAAACAGGGGTAGGGGATTTTTGTTGAATTCCCTGGGTGCCACATTCTCCTCTTTTCCTAGGATCCTAAGCAGGACCCAATTTCCGGTTCTGGGTTTCTGTCTAAAGAGGCAGTGGTTGTCATTGTTGCCTGAGTACCATAAGTTGGACTGTATTGACTCCGATCTTTGACAAGAAGCTACTCATCGATTAATGATGCAGGGTCTGAAGGTTAGAAGGAGGAGGCTGATGATGAGTGGGACGGTGGGAGGATAACATGGTAGTCACCCAGGGGGAATGATTAAACCAGGGTTCGATCCAACCTTGTTCCTGTTCTCGCCCTGATTTACATTTCAGCATAGAAGCAACAGCCTTCGTTTATGGCAGCACATAACCCCCCACCCTTTGTTGTAAGAAGACTAAGTATAATCACCTTCTATTTTGAAGGACAACCTAAGACTAGGGAGTCTTGGAGGTGGGAAATAAGTGAGATTAGCTCAGTCTTAGCTTTCGGGGATTGACCTTTTCTGGTTGGCTTTTCCATTCTGGAACAAAGTCCTTGAGAAAGGCGTGTGGGTCAGCTGGCTGGTCGTGGGTGTAGTGGACCCAGGGCGTAATCCTGTCAACCTTGAGAGTGGTGGAAGTGGTCACGATCACGATGTAAGGGTCCCTTCCAGGGAGGTTGAAGTGTCTGGTGTTGGTATCTCCACACGTACACCCAATCACCTGGCTGATATTGATGGGGGTCCGGGCGTAATCCTGTCAACCTTGAGAGTGGTGGAAGTGGTCACGATCACGATGTAAGGGTCCCTTCCAGGGAGGTTGAAGTGTCTGGTGTTGGTATCTCCACACGTACACCCAATCACCTGGCTGATATTGATGGGGGTCCGGGGGTGGCCCAGTCTCCTAGAGGGCCCTCAGCTTAGGCCACACCTGCTCATGGGTTCATTGTAACATTTGGAGAGTGAAAAGAAGTGGGTGATCATCCAATTCAGCAAGCACCTCAGGTTTTAAATTGGGGATAACAGGTGGAGGAAGACCGAACATGATCTCGTAGGGAGTCCGTCCCCCCTTATATGGGGAGTTCCTCACCCTATATAGGGCAAAGGGGAGGAGAGTCACCCAGTTCCCGCCAGTCTCCAGAGCTAATTTAGTTAAGGTCTCCTTGAATGTTCTGTTCCTCCTCTCTACCTGTCCTGAGCTTTGGGGCCTATATGCACAATGTAATTTCCAATCTGCCCCAAGTATTTGTGCCACTCCCTGTGTTACCTTAGAGACGAATCCTGGGCCATTGTCTGATCCAATTCTAACAGGAAAACCATACCTCGGTAAGATGTCTTTAGCAGTTTCTTGGTCAAGGTCTGTGCTGTTTCATGTTTGTTGGGAAATGCCTCTGTCTGCCCTGAAAAAGTATCCACAAACACTAGTAAATACTTGTCCCCGTATTTTCCAGGTTTTTCGTCAGTGAAGTCCACTTCCCAGTAGGCTCCTGGGCGGTCCCCTCAGAGTCGGGTACCTGGGTGAGATCCACGGGCAGTGGCATTAACTGGTATGCGTGGCAGCTCGCCAATATCTGCTTGATCTTTGCTCTAGAGCCTTTAATAGTGATCTTTTCGTGCCGTTTGAGGTCTTCCATTTTCTTTGTTCCCATATGAGTACTCTGATGCATTTTGGATAGGCCTCGCCGTCCTAGTTCCTCTGGCTGGATGAGGCTGGAGTCTGCGGCCCTCCACCAGCCACGCAAGCATTGGGTCGTAGGCAAGCGTTTGATCCAGTGCAAGTCAGTGTCAGTATAGTTGGGAGTATCAGGCAGGGTTGCAGCCCCCGCATCAGGTAGTGTGGTTGTTAAAACCTGGGTCATCATAAGGGCCACGTCCTTAGCTTTGGAGTCGGCTACTCGGCTTCCCCTGGCTACTGGTAGTACTGCTCTGTGGCGTTCCGGACAATGAGTGATAGCTAGGTCCTTGGGCAGCCAGGGGGCCCTTAGGAGTTCAAGGATCTCTGTTTTATTTTTATTTTTTTAAAGATTTATTTATTTATTTATTCGTGATAGACACATAGAGAGAGAGAGAGAGAGATGCAGAGACACAGCAGGAGGGAGAAGCAGGCTCCATGCGGGGAGCCCAACGTGGGACTCGATCCAGGACTCCAGTATCGTGCCCTGGGCCAAAGGCAGGCGCTAAACCGCTGAGCACCCAGGGATCCCTGTTTTATGTTTAATAGTTTTTCCCTCTGCTGTCAGAAGCCCTCTCTCCCTGTGAAGGGCTCCGTGGATATCACGGTGGCAAAGGCATACCTGCTGTCAGTATAAATGTTTATTTGTTTACCTTTCTCCACGGTTAGCGCCTCGGCCAGTGCGATCACTTCTTCCCGTTGAGCCGATATTCCGGCTGCCAATGGTGCTGCCCAGATGCTCTCCGTTTCCATGGTTACGGCTGCCCCCGCGAATCTGATTCCTTCTAGGACAAAACTGCTGCCGTCCGTGTACCAGGTGGTGTTCGCATTAGGCAGTGGCTGGTCCTGGAGATCAGCTCTGATTCCATGCACCTGTGCCACAATTTCTTGACACATGTAGAGGGGGGTCCCAGTCTGGGTTAGGGAGTAGCTTTGCCAGATTCAGGGTTGTTGGTGCCTTAAATCAAATTCTGGTGGGGTTTAGCAGTAGGCTCTGATAATGGGTCAGACGGGCATTGCTGATCTAGAAGTCTGGGGGCTGTTTAAGTACCCCTTCAATAGCATGTGGGGTGGTAACATGCAGTTCTTGCCTCATGGCCGGTTTGTCTGCGTCCTTGACCATAGTGGCCACCGGCAATAATTTTTAAGCATGGGGGCCATCTAGTGGCTACCATGGCCAACTTTTTCGAGAGATAGGCTATCGGTCTCTTCCAGGGACCTAGGTACTGGACGAGGACCCCTTTTGCCACCCCGTCTTTCTCGTCCACATACAGGTAGAAGGGCTTGGTTAGGTCGGGCAACCCAAGAGCTGGGGCAGACAGCAAGGCCTGTTTAAGATCATTAAAGGCTTTGTTCATGGCCTCTATGCATTCAAAATTCTGCTGGTTCCTGGTGGCCTCATAGAGGAGGGTCTAGCCATCTTGGCAAAACCCGGAATGGATAATCGACAGAACCCTGCTGATCCCAAGAATTCATGTACCTGGCATACGGTTTGTGGCTGTGGGATCCTTAGGACAGTTTCCTTCCGTGCGTCTGTCAACCATCTTTGTCCATCCTCTAATGTGTACCCTAGGTTGCTCACCTCTGCTCTTCAGATCTGGGGTTTTTGAGCTGAGCCCGGTTATCCTAGAGCCGCTATTGTCTGGAGCAAGTCCCTGGTGCCTCGCAGGCATGTGTCCTGGTCTTCCGCTGCCAACAGGGTATCATGTACATATTGCAATAAGGTCAAATGAGGGTGCTTGGACTGGAACTCACCCAAGTCTTCGTGTAAGGCCTCATCGAAGATGGTCAGTGAATTTTTGAATCCTTGTGGCAGTCGAGTCCAGGTGAGCTGGCCATTGATGCCTTTCTCGGGGTCTGTCCATTCAAAGGCGAAAAGGTCTTGGCTCTTGGTTGCTAAAGGCAGGCTGAAAAAGGCATCTTTTACATCCAATGCAGTAAAGCAAAGTTTGTGTGGAGGCAGGGTGGAGAGGAAGGTGTATGGGTTTGGGACCGTAGGGTGCATATCCTCCACTCGCCAGCTGACTTCCCTTAAGTCCTGGACTGGCCTGTAATCATTAGAGTGCGGTTTCCGCACCGGCAGAAGAGAGTGAGTGTTCCATGCCGACTGGCAAGGTCTCAATATGCCCAAGTCCATTGGTTACCATATGTGGGGTGTGGTTCCCGTATGGGCTATGGGAGGCATGGGGTATTGGCGGACCCTGACAGATCTGCCCCTGGCTTTAGTTCTATGTAAATGGCCAGTCGGTGCCAGGCAAGCCCAGTTCCCCCAATTTCTGCCCATGCTTGGAGAAATTCCTGCATCCAATGGTCAATGTCAGTCACTGGGGCCGAGGGCATTTGGTGAAGACGATATTCGTCTTCTAAACTCAGGACAAGCACCTGAATCGGGTGCCCCTCCTTGTTTAGGATTTTTGCCCCTTCGGGGTGGAAGCAAATTTGTGCCCCCATCTTGGTGAGCAAGTCCCAACCTCACGATGGGTAGGGACACTCAGGGATGACCATGAAGGAGTAGGACACCCGGCCCATGCCTAGATCCACAGTTGTCCGGGTAGTCCATGAGTACTGTTTGGTGCCCGTGGCCCCTTGCACCCATGAAGTTTTGCTAGCCAATTTACCTTGGGGTTGTAATAAAACCGAATGTCGTGCCCCAGTGTCCACTAGGGATTCAGCGGGTTGCCCCTCCACTCTGAGAGCTACCCTGGGCTCAGGGAGGGGCGCCAAACCCCGACTCCTCTAGTCGTCCATGTCCTCTATCTCCAAGTTTTTGGTAGGGGCCTTGGGTCTTTTGTTAGGGCAGTCTTTCACCCAGTGGCCCTCCTCCTTGTAATAAGCACATTGGCTTTTGTTCAGTTTAGGGCACTCCGGATGGGAACCAGGGCCATCGTCCTTACCTGTCCCTGAAGCCAGTTTCTTGAGGTGTCTCCGACTTTCCCGTGGGTCGTCCATGGTTGTGGCCAGGAGGATCTTGGCTAGGTTTCGGGTCTGCCGGTCACTTAGTTTGATGCTCTTCCAGACTTTATTATTATAGACTTTTTCTGCTACTATTACTAAGTCCTGCAAGCTCTTCTCCCCCGGTCTCTCTACTCTTTGCAATTTCTTTTTAATGTCCGGAGCGGCCCGGTTAACAAAGGCCATGATCATTGCGGCCTTCGTTTCTGGGGCTCCTGGGTTCATAGGGGTGTACTGCCTAAAAGCCTCTATGATCCTTTCTAAGAAGGCTGCTGGACTCTCATCCTTACCTTGTCTTACTTACATCATACACCTTGGCCAGATTTGTAGGCTTGCCGGGAGGACGGAAGTCGGCAGGCGTAAGGGATGTCTCCCAAGACCCTTGGTCGACGGTCTGCCAGCACAACTGCCTAAGCCAGTGTCGACCTAATACAGATTGGAATTCCTACAGGTAAAAATACAGTTTAGAGCTCTCGGGAAATATGCGCGCAAAAGGTGGAAAAAGTTGAGTATACTCTCCATGCCTGGCACCCTCCAGATGGGGTCCTAGGGGTCTCTTGGATCCTGGACGAGCCCCCAAATGTTGTGCCCAAGATTGCATATCTGAAAAACCACCAAGGAGCCGACAGCGATGCAAACGCATGAGGATTTATTTACAATCTCGAGCTTGGGTCCAAGTATATACCCGACACGACAGAGCAGGGGTTTGGACCCTGAGGTGGGTTACAGCTGGGTTTTTATGGGCTGGTCTAGGGGTTTAAGATGGTAGCCAGAGATCTCTCTCTCGGCCTCCACAGAAAGAGGCTTGCTTTCAGTACTTGAGAGGGTCTAACTATAGCCCATCCGGCCTCACTTATTCCCTGCTCTACAAAGCATCTGCCATCAGTATACAGATTCCACTCAGGATTGTCTAGTGGAGTCTCCTGCAGATCCTGCCTGGCAGCATCATCTTGCATTATCATTTGTTCACAGTCGTGTTCCAGTTTAGCAGCCTCCTCTGGCAAGAAAGTTGCAGGATTTTAAGATGTACAAGTTGTAATGCAAATATGGGGTTTCTCTAGGAGTAAGGCTTGATATTTCAAGAGGCGACGACTATCAGCCAGAAGCCTCCTTTTGATTCCCATAGTCTTGTTACATTAGGAGGGGGGTAACCAGTTCTTTCTGCCCCCAAGGTTATCTTAGTAGCTCCAGGTATTAGAAGCTCAATGGTGCTGCCACCCGTAAACAAGCCGGCCCTCCTTTTGGCACCATGTCTGATTCTTTGCTTAGGTATCCTGTCGGTTGCTGAGTTGATCCCCTCGTCTGGGTCACAACTCCAAATGCTATTCCCTTTCTTTCTGTAACATACAAGTTAAACTCTTTTCCTACAGGAAATTAGAGCTGGAGCTTTTAATGAAGCTTGTTTAAGTTTGTAAAAGGCCCGGATGCCTGGGTGGCTAAGCTGTTGAGCATCTGCCTGCCTTTGGCTCAGGGTGTGATCCCAGGGTTCCAGAATAGAGTCCCGAATCCAGCTTCCTGAATGGAGCCTGCTTCTCCCTCTGCCTAGGTCTCCCCCTGTGTGTGTGTGTGTGTGTGTGTGTGTGTGTGTGTGTGTGTCTCATAAACAAAAAAATTTAAAAATCTTAAGAAAAAAAAAGGAATCAGCATTATATCTCTGCAATCAAATTCAAGCATTTGGCTTGTATTTTGACAGACTTCAGTATAGTGGTCAGGATTATCTACAAATTTGCCCAAGTCACTCTTGATCTGTTTATAAAGTCTTGGAGAGAGAATGGCACGTGTACCTTACTTGGGCCAATTCTACTACGCGTGTCAGTTCATGGGTATAGCTAGTGCACCTTCCTCTCATTGGGAGGTTTCTCAGTTTGAGGCAAGCCTGGGTAAGGCCGGCAGGAAGGTTTGACAGGTACCTCTTGATGGGAGGGAGCCTCAGGGGGCAGGTTATCAGCATTTGCCCCTTGTGATCTTTTGCTTTGGCTAGGGAGGTGTTTTCTTTGCAAGATTTACAGAAGTCGGCCTGCTCTTGTAAGGCACAGAAGGGACTTTGGACCATTTAACTCCCCTTTTACAGTATGAATCTAATTGCAAGATAGCTTTGTTTCAATACTTCCCTCAGGGGGGACCAGGTCTCTCCATCCTCCAGATGATCCTGAAGCCAAGCCTGGGAACAGAAAAACATCATACACTTCCTTTTCAGTGTCAGTGGGTCAATTTCCCCAACTTTTCAGAATGCAGTGCACAAGCATCTCTGCAAAGGCTGATTGGTTCCCACCTCGAAATTCTCGTAGGAATCTCCTGCCCTGTACCTGTTCTAGAGAGGTGACCACTGATGGCATCCCTACAAGTCAGTTCTCACCTAAACCAAGGTGCCCCTTTGCTGCCTATCCAAGGTGATAGAGTGGCCTGACATCTTGGGATAAGGAGGGGTGAGGCCAGCGGGAGTAGCCACTCTCACCCGTCTGCCACCTAAATGATCCTGCTTCCTCTGGATCTTGTGAAAAACCGAGTCCTAATCCAGAGCTTAGCGAAGCTTAATATTTTTTTTTATTTTTATTTATTTATGATAGTCACACAGAGAGAGAGAGAGAGAGAGAGGCAGAGACATAGGCAGAGGGAGAAGCAGGCTCCATGCACCGGGAGCCCGGCGTGGGATTCGATCCCGGGTCTCCAGGATCGCGCTCTGGGCCAAAGGCAGGTGCTAAACCACTGCACCACCCAGGGATCCCTGAAGCTTAATAATTTAAACGGTGATATTCCTTTTAGAAGGCTGAGGAAGTAAGTGGAACACCTATGGTCTCTCAGCGGGAGGCCTGTGCTGCTTGTGGATGAGGCTTCCCAGGGTGTCACCCCCAGGGCCAGTCTCCTTTGTTTTTGTTTTTTTTTAAAGACTTAATTTATTTATTCATAAGACACACATACAGAGAGAGAGAAAGCGGCAGAGACACAGGCAGAGGGAGAAGCAGGCTCCTTACAGGGAGCCCGACCTGGGACTCAATCCCAGGTCTCCTGGATCAGGCCTGGGCTGAAGGCGGGGCTAAACGGCGGAGTCCCCGGGGCTGCACAGGTCTCCATCCTTTAACCTGTCTTGGGGACCCCAAGGCCACCAGAGGTAAGCAAAGGCAGGTTCAGAGTGCTGGATTGCCAGTCCTTATGTGCACTCTCCAGATGAACCTTAGGCTAGCAAGGAATCCTATTTTTGGGGGGTTTTTTGTATATTTTTTTATTGTAGTTTGATATGCCAGCATGTAGCATAACACCCAGTGCTCCTCCTAGCAAGTGCCCCCCTCGGTGCTCATCACCCAGTCACCCTGTTCCCCCACCCACCTCCCCTTCCACTACCCCTTGTTCATTTCCCAGAGTTAAGAGTTTCTCATGTGTTGTCACCTTCCCTGATATTTCCCACTCGTTTTCTCTTCCTTCCCCCTATAATGCCTTTCACTATTTTTATAGTCCCCAAACGAATGAGACCATATGATGATTGTCTTTCTCAGATGGACTTCACTTAGCATAATTAATACCCTCCAGTTCTATCCACATCAAAGCGAAGGGTGGGTATTTGTTGTTTCTAATGGCTGAGTAATATTGCATTGTATGTATAGACCACATCTTCTTTATCCATCCATCTTTCGGTGGACACCCAGGTGCAGGTATCCCGCCATTTCCCTGCCTCTGTATCATTGGGGTAAATCCCCAGCACTACAATTGCTGGGTCGTAGGGCAGGTCTATTTTTAACTCTTTGAGGAACCTCCACACAGTTTTCCGGAGTGGCTGTACCAGTTCACATTCCCACCAACAGGGCAAGAGGGTCCCACTTTCTCCACGGCCTCTCCCACATTTGTTGTTTCCTGTCCTGTTAATTGTCATCATTCTCACTGGTGTGAGGTGGTATTTCATTGTGTGTGTGTGTGTGTGTGTGTGTGTGTGTGTGTGTGTGTGTTTTAAGAGTTTATTCATTTATTCATGACAGACAGAGAGAGAGAGGCAGAGACACAGGCAGAGGGAGAAGCAGGCTCTATGCCAGAACCAGACATGGGACTCCATCCGGGTCTCCAGGATCACACCCTGGGCAGAAAGTGGCGCTAAACCGCTGAGGCACTGGGGCTGCCCTCATTGGGGTTTTGTTTTGTTTTGTTTTGTTTTGTTTTTCATTGTGGTTTTGATTTGTATTTCCCTGATGGCCAGTGATGCAGAGCATTTTCTCTCGTGCTTGTTAGCCATGCCTGTGTCTTATTCTGTTAGATTTCTGTTCACGTCTTTTGCCCATTTCATGATTGGATTGTTTTTTTCCTTGGTGTTGAGTTTAAGAAGTTCTTTATAGATTTTGGATACTAGCCCTTTATCTGATACGTCATTTGCAAATATCTTCTCCCACTCCGCGGGTTGTCTTTTAGTTCTGTTGTTTCTTTTGCTGTGCAGAAGGTTTTTATCTTGATGAAGTCCCAATAGTTCATTTTGCCTTTTGTTTCCCTTGCCTTCATAGATGTATCTTACAAGAAGTTGCCGTGGCCAAGTTCAAAAGAGGTGTTGTGTTGCCTGTGTTCTCCTCTAGGATTTTGATAGAATCTTGTCTCACATTTAGATCTTTCATCCATTTTGAGTTCATCTTTGTGTGTGGTGTAAGAGAATGGTCTAGTTTCATTCTTCTGCACGTGGCTGTCCAATTTTCCCAGCACCATTGAGTTGAATAGACTGTCCTTTTTCCAGTGGATTGTCTTTCCTGCTTTGTTGACTATTAGTTGACCCTAGAGTTGAGGGACAATTTCTGGATTCTCTATTCTGTTCCATTGATCTATGTGTCTGTTTTTGTGCCAGTACCACCCAGTCTTGATGATCACAGCTTGGTAGTACAACCTGCAATCTGGCATTGTGATGCCCCCAGCTCTGGTTTTCTTTTTCAATATTCCCCAGGCTATTTGGGGTCTTTTCTGATTCCACACAAATGTCAAGATGATTTTTGCCAACTCTCTGAAGAAAGTCCATGGTATTTTGATAGGGATTCCATTAAATGTGCCAATTGCCCTGGGTATCATTGACATTTTCACAATATTAATTCTTCCAATCAATGAACATGGAATCCTATAAATGACCTTATGTTCCTGGGCTCTCCTACAGGAGACCTCATCCTTTGGTCACATAAATTCACTTGCATCCCTTGCCCCATGGTGCCTGATGAGTCAGGCCGATCATGATTGTTGTGCCCAAGATTGCGAATCCGAGAAACCACCAAGGAGCCAACACCGATGCAAGTACACAAGGGTTTATTTACAAGTTCGAGCGTGGGTCCAAGTATACTCCACACAACAGAGCAGGAGCTTGGACCCTGAAGTGGGTTACAGCTGGGTTTTTCATGGGCTGGTCTAGGGAATTTTCAGAAGGGGTGGAGGAATGTTTTTTTCCCATTCCAATATGAGGGGAAAGGGTGGGGGAGTTTCTTAAGATCTGATAAGGGATTCTCTGAGCTCTGTAGTCTTTCTGATATGGGACTTCCTGCCAAGGGCATTCTGAGCTTTGTTCTCATTCTAATATGGGGCTTAACTGAAGGAAGGTAAAGTTCAGCTCTTCTTCACAGGGCCTGAGATGGCTGTATTTGTGCTAATGCTGAACTTGAGGTGAATGGCCTTAATTTTCTCGGACTCCACAATGATCAGTTGCAGTTAAGTTTCCTGCCTCACCCTTGCTTCTCTCTGTTCCAGTACCTGGGGCCCCGTTTGCAAGCATGGCCCCACAATAAGCGAAGGCCCTCAGGCGGGGGGAAAAGCCAATGCAGAAAGCCAGAAAACAGAAAGTGGAGCTGGTTAGGCTTAGGCCAACATTCCCTTCCTTTAGGGAAGGGGGATTGAGCAAACCTTTCTCCAGAAGCCTGTCAACCTGAGTCTTTAAGACCAGCAGCCTCGCTATCTGCATTTAACTGGCTGACAAGTACCTGGTTTTGCTTTTTGTTACAAGAAGCGGTTACCGAAGGGAGAGATGTCACCCAGGAAAGAAAGGATAGAATCCACATTTACTCACCCTTTAAGGGGAGTGGCCCCCGGTTTGGGCACCAAAATGATACAGGAGAGCTTGGTTCTTGTCTCAAGGAGTCAAGGAATGAATCTAGAACAGAGGACACAGAGTGAGCAAAGTGATAGAAGTTTTTTAAGCAGACATGCAGAGAAAGTTCTCAGAATTGAGACGGCCCCCCTGACAGGGGTGCCACTGAGGGCTTTTTATGGTCTTTTATAGGAAACTGCTCAGGGAACTTGGTAAATTTCTTGTCAGTATCTGGATGGATATTTAGAACAAAAGTGGTGGATTTGTAACTATCGTAATAACAAGATGTTCTTATAAATATCATGAGCAAGGTGTTCCTTTGTCTCTGGTTGATCCCTCCTCCATAATATTTCTCTACATCTGGGATATCTGTGAGCCTGGTCAGGTAGCCCATGAGCTTGCGATTCTTGTGATGTCTTGGTTTGAGCAGGGACTGTATTGAAAACTTCTTAATGACCTATTTCTTTTTAGTCTGGTGAGTTTCTGTGATTACTTAGTAGCCATGCAAGGGGGGATAGTCCCTAGCATTTTGGAGTTAGGGAGCCACGTTTATTTCTTCTGTTTTTGCTGTCTTATGTCTGTTTTCTTGGGATGGGTAGGAGCCTGACTCTGGGGCCTTTCCTTGATCTTTCCCTGCTTAGGCCCCCATCTGCCACTAATTCGTTCCTACATCAATTCCATGGAGGTCAATTTGCAAATAACAGCATCAATCAAATTGAGTAAAATTAGTAAATAGGGAATATGTTGCCTTTGAGAACCCAAAAAGACAAAAAGATTTTCGACTTCTGTGCTGAGAAGGTTAACAACTGTTTCTTGACAGTGTCAGGGACGGTTTACCAAATAATTTTCAGGTACTTTAACTGAAAATGATGTGGTGGGACTTGCATTGTGTATGGAACATTGAGGACCCATCCTCCTTTTGTGAGCTCTGGGATTCATATCTTCATAACGAGTGTGTCAGAAGACTCTCTTTGGAGGAGGTATGTCATCAATATAATGTCATACCTGTGCGTGTCAAGAAAGTTGGGTCCAGTTAAGGGCTTGCCCTCAAAGATTGTATGTGATGGATCCCAAAGCTGTTGAGGTACCCATGAGGTACCCCCATGGGTAAAGGTGTATTGTATCCCTTGGGAGGTGAAGACAAACTATGGCTGAGAGGCATTGAAATAGACAACGAACAGAATTTATTAGCCAAATCTGTAATCTCAGAATATTTCTTTGTTACTGATGGGATGGACTTGGAAATTTCAATAATGTTTGGTAATGGAGCCTTAGGGAATGGGACCTCAGAATTAAGGTTGCAGTAGTCCACCATGAGGTGCCTGCCTTCTTTCCAAGTTTATTAACAGGCAAAGTTTAATAGGCAAATTTAAGTTTTTAAACGGAGCAGTAGTAGGGGTAATCACTTCTTCAATCATTAGGTTTTCCCAAAGTTTCAATCATTGAAGGAAGGCGTAATACCAGCCTTGGACCCAGAACCCTGAGACCAAAACCTGAGCTGAGATAACAGTCGGACCCTGAACTGACTGAGCCACCCAGGTGCCCGAAGGAAGTCCTATTTTATTTTTAATTTTTATTTTGCACTGGGCTATATTAACTGTTTTAATAGATGAGGGGCATCCATGGGGATTCACTTTTGTCAAGCCAATTTGTTACTACCAAAGTCTTTTTTTATTATTATTATTTTTAAGGTAAGCTCCATGCCCAGCATCAGGCCCGAACTCACGACCTTGAGATCAAGAGTCACATACATGCTCTACCAAGTGAGCCAACCAGGTGCCCCTGTAATTACCAAAGTCTTTTATTTATTTTTAAGATTTTTAAAATTTATTTTTTCATGACAGACACAGAGAGAGAGAGACAGAGAGAGAGCAGTAGAGACACAGGCAGAGGGAGAAGCAGGCTCCGTGCAGGGAGCCCGATGTGTGACTCCATCCCAGGTCTCCAGGATCATGCCCTGGGTCCAATGCGGTGCAAAACCACTGAGCCACCGGGCTGCCCCCAAAGTCTTAATTTTAATTTATTACTCACTTGGGCAGAGCTTTCTCACCCAATGTGGGATATTTTGAGGCAATGGGTGCTATGACTGTGAAGATTTACGCAGGACAGTAATAGTTTGGATGATTAAGGTAAAACTTACCTATTTGTCCTCCACTTCATATTCAGTAACTCTACTAAAGGGTTATAATGAGTACCTTGGTTAAATTTTTGGGGTCTCCAGATACAACTATAACTTGAGCCTCAGGATTAAGGCTGTGAAGCTTTACCAACTGATACATTTAAGGCAAATATTAAAGAATCAAAAAAAAAAAAGAATCTGTGTTAATAGCGGCACAAAGCCAATGTGTGTCTTTTTGTTATTGTGCCCAAGATGGCGTATCCGAGAAACCACCTAGAAGCCAACACCGATGCAAGCGCATGAGGGTTTATTTGCAAACTAGAGCTTGGGCCAAGTATACCCGACACAGTGGAGCAGGGACTTGTACCCCGAGGGTAAGAGGCGTAGCAGTTTTATAGGGGCCAGTGGCCAATGGGATTGTAACACACACAGACTTGCACAGTCATGTCGGTCCACACGCAGGTGGCCAATTGAATTACAGTTTACCCTACAGTGACCATTTGAACTAGCCTATCACTCTGGTCAGAATTGGCGTGCGGGATTGGCAAGAAAAGGCGGGGTTTACATTCTTTGTGGTTTAAGGGTTCCGCATTCCTATATGAGCCCGTTTCCAGTAAGGGTGTGCTCAGTGGCTTTACTAGGGTGGGGGGAGTGCAATAAGTAGGTCTTGTGGGGGTCATACATGAGATGGCGGATGTAGCACAAAATGGAGTTAGCCCTGCTCTGCTTGTCCAGGGGTAGGGGATTTTTGTTAAATTCCTTGGGTCCACAGTTATCATATGAAATTTTTAGTAGATTTTGAATTTCCAATTGGATCAAGTGGTGGATCCTTATTTTAGCTTTGCTTCAGTTCCTCACTGTCAGGTTTCTTCCTTCCTCTAGACACTCAGTATACACTTCAGTGATTCTCCTACATTTCTTCTCATCTGTATAAATTTCTTTCTCCAAAAATTTTCCAGTTAGCACCCTCAGGGTTAGGAGCCTCCCTCATGGTATGATGGCTTTATAGTGCTTAAGGACCCTGGGCTTCCAATTAGTTTGAATCAACCCCTTCACTGTGCTACAGGCATGCCATAAGTGTTTTTTCCCTATAGCCCCGACAATAGGGATCTTTGTTACAACAGAGGAAAAGGTAGCAGAAGGGTGCTGGACCCCTAACCCAATGGTCAATGGATCAAGACCATCCTGTGCTACAATCCTGCTTTTTCTGCCAATGCCATTTTTTCTTCTCTTTTCTCTTTGTACAAAGATTATGTTGGGTTTCTGGCCACATAAAGTCATAGCTTTCAGTTTCTGTCTCTGTCCAGTCATTCCTACTGCAACTCTTCTGGGTAGTTATGGGAAAAGTTCAGGAACCCAGTAGCCAGGCTCATAGGTGGGTGTCTATTCCTCAAGAGAAGGCTAGTCAATCTCCCACAGAATGGAGTTCACATCCAGTAAGGTCATTTTGTCTATGGTATATTTATTACCTAAGCACTTATCTCTTAATTTCTTTCTAAGCACTGCTGTAGCTGTGCCCCACAGCAGGGCTCTTGAACAACATGTTTGAACTGCAAAGGTCCACTTAACGCAAGGGTGGATTTTCTCTTTTTGGACAGATACAGTACAATAGTATAAATGTGATTTTTCTTAATGATTTTATTTTCTCTAGCTCTATTTTAACAATACAGTATATAATACTTGTAACATACCAAATGTGTGTTAATCGACTATTAGGTTATTAGTAGTTACATTTTGGGAAATCCAAATGTATATGTAGATTTTTGCCTGTGTGAAGGTTTGGTGATGAGAGGGTTAAATTTTTCAGCCTCATCCCTAACCTTCTAGGAGGGGAGAGGCATCAGAGATTGAGCTCAATCACCATGGCCACTGATTCAGCCAGTCACGCCTGTGTAATGAAACCTCCATCAAACCCCTCAAAACAAGTTCTAGAGAGTTTCTGGTTGGTGGGCACATGGATGTGTTGGTAGGGTGGCACCCTGGAGGAGCCCTGGAAGTTCTGTGGCACCCACCCTCTACAGTGTCCTATGCATCACTTCCCTTTGGCTGTGTCTGAGGTAGATCCTTTATAACCAGTCATTGTAAGTCAAGTGCATTCCTAAGGTGAGTCGTAATCATACCTGAGGGGTCAGGGGAGCCCCCACATTTGCAGTTGGCAGAAGCACAGGTAGCCTGAGCACCCCCCCCATTCCTATCTGGCATCTGAAGTGCACATAGTCTTGTTGGACTGAGCCATTTAACCTGTGTGGAATGTGATGGTAACTCCAGCTAGGCGGTGTCATTAAATTGAATTTTTAGATACCCAGTTAGTGTCAGAATTGGTTGGTGTGGAAAACAACACATATTTGGTATCCGAGGAAAAAAACCACATTCTTCTCATCTTACTATTTTTATTCTGTTTGTTCCTTCCATTTTTCTATTCCTGTTTTCCCTTTCCTGCTGTCTTTTCCTTTCCTGGGTTCACTGTTAGAGGCGCCACTTGCCCAGGATGGGGAAGGGGCAGGAGGAGTGAGCTGGCTGAGGTCTCAGGCAACAGAGATGCTGACTTCCGGTTCTCCTGTCTCCCCCAGGACCTTGGAACCCTTCCCCCCATGGTGCCGCACATCAGAGGCTATTTTGTTGAGTTCCTCAGACTTTCTGACTCTGTGAGCCTTTTCGATCTGAACAATAGGCTTTTCTTCTCCCTGACAGGTGCTATTAAATTCAGTTTCTAGAAAGTACTTCTACCCCTGCCTAAACGAATTTAACAAACATTTTTAAGGACCTGAGCGATAGGTGGCCATCTCCCCGTGATATGCAGGGAGTGTTAAGTCCGCAGAGACCTGCTCCCAGCACCACTGAAGACAGACGACCCTGCTGTGAGTCCTGTTGGTCTTTGTTGGTGCCACCAATTCTTCTACCTACTGCTCACTTATACAAAAGATCTCTATCTTAAAGGGTTAATAGAAAAAGAAACTGAGGGACACCTGGGTGGCTCAGTCAGTTAAGTGCCCTCCTCTTGATTTTGGCTCAGGTCATGACCTCAGGGTCATGAGATCAGATCTTATGTTAGTTAGGCACCGAGCTGGGTGTGGTGCCTGCTTGGGATTCTCTGCCTCTCCCTCTCCCTCTGCCCTTCACCCTCTGGTCATGCTGTCTCTCTCAAAAAAATAAAAAATAAAATAAAATAAAGATTTTATTAAAAAAGATCAAAACAAACTGAGGGCAGACCCCTCCTATTTGGATTGGTGGAGTTATTTTAAGTTTCATTCCAATCTCCTGATAGTGACCAACCCCTGCGTTTTATGGAATATAGGCTATTTATGGGAGTTGTGAAGTAGGCCACTGTGTAGACAGGCCTCAGCTCCTGTGACATCATGGAATAGCATGAACTTTGAACCAGGTTTTGGATGCTGTCACTTACCACCTTCGTGCCAGGAGCATCTTGAGGTCAGCACATTCCCCTAAAGGGACTGCATAGATCCAGAGCAGCAGGGAACTGCACAGAACAGGATGCAGAAGAAACCAGAAGTAGAACCATGAAAAGACGGGACAATCCGGTGAAAACGATGGACATGTATTTAGCCACCCAGGATCAATCAGGGTGATGTCCAGAGTAAAAGAGTCTGTGGCTAGGAGTACGCAGTGGACTTGGTGGATAAGAGGTTTACGTGTGCATTGCAGGTCATTGTTACCTGAACTAGGATAGTCTGTGACCTGGCTTGTGAATTCAGTCATTTGAGAAGTAGTTCAAGTGATCTTATAAAACCAACTTGAAGAATCAGTTCCCCTCACTTTTATGAGGAGAAGACAATAACAAGTGGCTCTCAGAAAACAGCCGGAAAAAAAAAAAAAAAAAAGAAAACAGCTGGAGCCTGGATACACAGTGCCATCGTGCCCCGACAAAGCTGAACAGAGTGTCTGCTACTTTGGCACCCCAGTCCTGCATGAGACCCCCAGGACACCACAACACTCTATGATGGGATCAGGGTCTTCAAGGTCCACACCATCCCTATTCCTCTTGCACCTGAACTCTTCTGGTCCCAAGCTTCTCAGAAGGCTTCCCTTCAAAGTCACCGGGGGAATGGTCCCCTGAGTCCACACAAAGCACTACTGGAATGCCAGGCGCTGCAGCCTCTCAGGCGGGGAGCCTGCTTCTCCCTCTCCCTCCCGTCTCCTCTACCCCCCACTCCTGTGTGCAGATACTCTCCCTCTCAAATAAATAAGATCTTAAAAAAAAAAAAGAAAAAAGACTGGAGGACTCTATTTCAGGGTGGTCTTGGGAGTTAGCCTTTTGAGTTCTCAAACATATTTAATGGGAATATGGGAGGGGAACAGTCGATGAGCATTAAGCACAAACTCAGTATCCATTGCTGTTCCCCAAAATTAGTACCATAATAACTTGTAAGTTATTTTAACAACCAAGAAGGATCACAGTTCTCAATCTACATATCTCAGTCCTTCTTTGTTGCAGGGAGGAGATCATTGGGCCACAACAGGTTAGAGTTAGATATAAGCAGATGCCCATATCTTTAGGTCCAGAACACCAACTAGGGACCCAGAGCCTTAGGGGTCCTTGAACCTGAAGAAAGGAATAAGAGAAACTGGGAGGCTCCGTGGTTTCTGCTTATACCAGAAGCTGTGGCTCAGGGTGCAAGTGAGTGTGGCAAGTCGATCCCAGGGCTTTGGAGGGCAGCTGAGAGAGCAGACACACAGATCACTGGGCTGGGCCAGGTTCCACCTGCTCTGGGGTCTGAGTCCGAGGGGGCCGACCCATCTCTGAGGACTGTCCCTAAACTCAGTTCAGTGACCGGGCAACTATTTCCTGTTGAGGGAAAGAAGCTTAAGTTGACTTGCATCTAACTTGGGTTTACAACCTCCAGATGACATTAATTCATTCAAGCATATATTGAGTTCCTGCTATGTGTCAAGCTCTGTTCTAGAAGTTAGGGATATGGCAGTGAACAAACATCAGAGAACCTGCCATTCTAATGGAGGAAGGCAGACAATCTAGGAGGAAGTAAGATAATTTTAGGTAGTGATAACTGCTACCAGAAAACAAAACACATAATAGGGGAGAGATTTGGGGAGGAAGAACTCTGGTTAGGGAGATTCCCTAACTCTGGTTAGGGAAGTGATTTCCAATGGACCACCTGTGAGCAAGAATTTGTTCTCATTGCTAGGACAATAAGGGGATAGAATAGCCCCTTCTAGGAGAGGTATGTCTCTAATTATATATACACAATTGATAATATGATTTAAAGATTACTTATTTGGTTAGTTTGGTTCATTTTAATAATTTCCAAGAGCCTCAGTAATTTTCCATAGACTGACTAAGTTGAGTTTCTGGACTGCAAGTGTTTGAAGTCAGACTCCAGAATGGAGTACCCATCCCAAAGTGCTGCCGATGGACTCCTGACCAGAACATTGTCCAGCAACTAGGATGGCCCTATTACCTATTACAACATCATCCTGACCCACAATTTCACAAATGGTGAGTTAAAATTTGAACTGTGAGTACTTCTGTATTCCTAGTCTTAACCCTTTATTAATTTATAATCACAAAGTTGGAGATATTCTCACTTGTGTGCTATATGATCTTGAAGTACAGGAATTGAATAAAACGGTTGGAAAACCTATACATAGGACCCAGATATGCACAATTAATAACTTAATTGTTTTATTTGTATTAATATAATTTAATATTAAATAGTAATGATTCAATAATAATGGCGATCATATAATGACTACTTACTCCATGGCAGGCAGGAGGCTAAGGAAACAATGTGCCTCAGCACATCTAATCCTCAGAACTGCCCTTTGAGTTCAGTAGCATCCCCAGGGTGAAAAGAGTATGCAATGTTAAGAACCCCTAGCTCCAATTACTAGCTGCATGACCTCAAGCAGAGCATTCCTCAGCTCTGAAATGGGAATTAAGATGCTATATACCACATAAATTGTATGTGTGTGAAGATTAAATGAGATAATGGTTATAAACTAATATTGAACGTGCTTAATGGGAGCTTTTAGAGTTACTGTTGTAAGTCTAAAATGTTCTGTACTGAGTAGAAATTTGGTAGTCATTCAGTTCCATTTTCTTTTTGCTCTCCATGTTTTTATATGACCAGTCTGGAAGGCTTCTGGCTGAATGTATGCCTGCTTACAATTTATCACAAAAAGAGCCTCGTGTGCACTTCCAGCCATTCCCCCAATCCCTGAAGCCGAAGGGAAGTAAGTATACGTAAGCCAGCTGGAAGGACTGTGTGAGCTAATGAGAATGTTTATAGCAGTGTGTGAAGAGTGAAAACAATAACATTTTGCTGTTTTTTCTTTAAGGTTTGTTTGGAGCATATATATCTGTTTTAAAAAGATTATTTATTTATCTATCTATTTATCTGTCAATCAGAGAAAGAATAGTAGGGGGAGCAGCAGGCAGGCCCAACACAGGACTTGATCCCAGAACCCTGGCATAATGACCTGAGCCAAAGGCAAACATTTTAATTGACAGCTTCCCAGATGCCCCTGGAGCATATATATCTTAATAGATTCAAACACACTACAGAGAGAAAAAATTTTTTTGCTACACATAACTTTATTTTTCCTTTGGGTTAAGAAGCTTTATTACAAATTTGACAGCATGACCAAAACAAATAACACATGGATAATTACCATAAAGCTTTATGGATCTAAAAATATTTGCCATGAAAAATAAGTCACTGTGTATCTCTCGTTTTAAGAATCACAATGAGGAGCACCTGGGTGTCTCAGTTGAGCATCCAACTCTTGATTTTGACTCAGAGCATGATCTCAGGGTCATGAGGTCAAATCCCACATCAGGCTCCACATTCAGTGCAGAGACTGCTTGTCCCTCTCCCTCCTCAACTTGTGTTCTCTCTCTCTAAAAGAAATAAGTAAACTCTTTAAAAAAGAAAAAATCATAATGATACCACAATTTAGATTTATTGCCCACCTTTACAATTAAATATTAAAACCTTTTGGGGGATCCATGGGTGGCGCAGCGGTTTGGCGCCTGCCTTTGGCCCAGGGCGCGATCCTGGAGACCCGGGATCGAATCCCACATCGGGCTCCCGGTGCATGGAGCCTGCTTCTCCCTCTGCCTGTGTCTCTGCCTCTCTCTCTCTCTCTCTCTCTCTCTGTGTGTGTGTGTGTCTCTCATGAATAAATAAATAAGATCTTAAAAAATATATATCCAGCAATTTTACTTCTGGGTATATACCCCAAAGAATTGAAAGGAGGGTCTTGAAGAATTTGTACAGCTGTATTCATAAGCACATTTATTCACAATAGTTAAGAGGCGGAAGGAACTCAAGTGTCCATCAATGGATGAACGGATAAACACGATGTAATATATAAGTACAGCAGAATTTTATTTCAGTCTTTAAAAGGAAGGTAATTCCTAACACATTGTAAGCATGGATGAACCTTGGGGACATTATGCTAAATGAAATAAGCTAGTCACTGAAGGACAAATACTATATGATTCCACTTGTATGGATCCACTTATACCCCTTGAGTTGGAGCAAGGTTATTTTAAACTGAAGTCATTTATGACACAGCAAATGCAGAAGCCTTTCTGGGTCTCATGTATCTGACTAAAGGCTTATCCTTCTGAGAGAGAAGCTGCCATAAATCCCTCTTTGGGGTAGTTTCACTCTCAGCCTGGACCACTTGCATCTGAGAAGTGGCAAACATGACAATATCATACTTTCCATTTGTTTTCCTAAAAGCTCCTTAGTCTTTTCCAGAGAAGCTCTTTCTTTGCTTTCCATCGCTTTCCCCTGTTCAGTTGGTATATAAACGTCTATCTCCAGCTCTTTAGGGAGCCTCTTCATCTGAATGTTCCTGCGTGAGTGTGTAAATTAATCTTGTCTTTTCTCCTGTAAATCTGTCAGTTAATTTTTTTTAATTTTTTTATTTATTTATGATAGGCACACAGTGAGAGAGATAGACGCAGAGACACAGGCAGAGGGAGAAGCAGGCTCCATGCACTGGGAGCCTGATGTGGGATTTGATCCCGGGTCTCCAGGATCGCGCCCTGGGCCAAAGGCAGGCGCCAAACCGCTGCGCCACCCAGGGATCCCAAATCTGTCAGTTAATTAATAGTCTCTAGATCACTGCATCTGAATTGGTAGGAAGTGTTTCCTCCTAGCACACTTACAAAGATATGTAGAGCGGTCCAATTTATAAAGACAGAAAGTTGAAGGGTGGTTTCCCAGGAGCTTAGGTGATAGAGGAATGGAGGGTTATTATTTACTGGGTACAATTTCAATGTAGTAGTAGGATGAAAGAGTTCTGGGGATGGATGGTGGTGATGGGTGCACAATAATGTGCTTAATGCCACTGACCCGCATATTTTAAAAAATGGTTAAGATGGCAATTTTATGTATATTTTACATAAATATACATAATATAAATATATTTTTACAATAAAAATAGATTATTTAAAAATGATAAAATCATGACTCATGCAGATACAAAAACGAACAAGTGTTAAAGATTTATTTAACCGGCTAGTGAGGAGAAGTCAATTGAATAGGACAGAATGTACATGTCCAGAGACAAGAATTATTTTGCATTCCTATCACTTGTCTTCTGAAGTAGCTTAAAAACCATGAAAGACTAGGAAATAGTGAAGACTAGACTGAACAAGTAAGATATGAGCAATGCATAGTTTTTCACGGAAGTATCCTCTTTCCACCTATCACAGGATAGGGTCTGTCATTCAGCCAGCTCATTCACCCCAGACCACACTAGATTCAAGTCAAAGTCCAACACAGATCAAAATTGACAGAGCTATTTCACTAAAAAAAAAAATCCCAAACACAAATTCACAAAACGGTCTCTAAAAGAAAATTACAGACGAATCTCATTGATAAATACTGGTGCAATGGCATTGATAGTCATAATAGCATGTGACTACGTGAGAAATACTAGAAATGCAAGGATAGTCCAATATGAGGAAATCTTTTAATAAAACTCACCATATTGGGGATCTCTGGGTGGCTCAGCAGTTTAGCGCCTGCCTTCGGCCCAGGGCTTGATCCTGGAGACCCAGGATCGAACCCGCATCGGGCTCCCTGCATGGAGCCTGCTTTTCCCTCCGCCTGTCACTCTCTCTCTCTCTCTCTCTCTCTCTCTGACATGAATAAATAAAGTCTTTAAAAAAGACAAAACCAAACCTCACCATATTGACACAAAAGAGAGGAAGAGATCCCACATGATCATCTCCATAAAGGAGAAAAAGATGTAAAGGAAGCATATACTCAATAACCTGAAATTTGGATAAAGGCATTTAACAAAATTTATTTCTGGGTTATTTATAGTTTGAAATTCAAAATAACTGTCAATAAGAGACTTCTGACAGAATATCAGTATTTAAAATGATAATCTATTTTTAATAAAATGAGATAATTTAGACAGGCTATTGATTTTTTTTTAAACATAAAAATTTTCCTGTAGGGACACCCGGATGGCTCAGGAGTGGAGTGTCTTCTGCCTTCGGGTCACGGCATGATCCCGGGGTCAGAGATGGAGTCCCACATTGGGTTCCTTACAGGAAGCCTGCTTCTCCCTCTGCCTATGTCTCTGCCTCTCTGTGTATGTGTCTCTCAAGAATAAATAAAGTAAAAAATATTATTATTATTATTATTATTTTTTACCATGTAAGTGACTTTAGCACTCCTAAGACTCAGATGCTTGGTGGAGATGGGCACTTGGGACAAGGGCAAGAGCTGGCTGGTTGCTGGCTTGCTGCAAGACCAACTGGCCATCATCACCAGAGGGGACACAGGTATCAGAAAGGCCATCATGACCAAGATCTTGCAGCTGGGGTGTAATGTGGTCATTGCGTCACGTAACTTTGATTGATTAAAATCTACTGCAGATGAACTGAGCCCACCAGGCTCAGGTCACTCCCATAAAATGCAACATCTGCAAAGAAAAGGCGGTGAACAATTTGGTCAAATCCACCTTAGATATTTATGGTAAGATCAATTTTTTGTAAACAATGGAAGAGGTCAGTTCAGGTCTCCTGCAAAACACATCAGTGCAAAGGGATGGCATGCTGTGATCGAAACCAAATTGATGAGCACCTTCTACATGTGGAGAGCAGTTTACAACTCCTGGATGAAAGAGCATGGAGGATCCATTCTGAATAATATTATCCTTGTTTAAAATGGATTTCCAGGACTTGTGTATAGTGCAGCTGCCAGAGCAGGTGTTTACAATCTCACCAAATCCTTGGCTGTAGAATAGGCCAGAACGGAGTAAGGAGCAACTGTGTTGCCCCTGGCGTCATTTATTCCCTGACTGCTATTGACAACTATGGCTCTTTGGCAAAAGACGTATTTGGACGGTTAAGAAAATTCCAGCGAAGCAAATTGGAGTTCCTGAGAGATCTCCCTATTGGTCTGCTTCCTGCTGTCTCCTGTAGCTTCTCTTATCACTGGAAAATTGGTGGATGGGGATGGGGCCAGTCTTTGTATATGGGAGTGTTTGATATACAACTGGCCTTAGCGAGCGGGGGATATTTCTGTTGTTAAAAGGATGAGGGAGTCTTTCAGGAATAAAGCCAAGCTATGGAAACTACATATGTTTTTTATCCCCAAATGTCTTAGTATCTCCAGAATGCCCTTTGGTACTTTAGAGTTATAATAATTTGTACGGAAAAATCACTTTCTGCCTTTTGAATGTTATCAGTTATGCCCAAGCAGAAACTATTCCTGAAATAAATGCATTCTTAAGCCCCAACCAATGTTGTTTAGCCTGTGTTTAAAGACTTTTTTATGAATGAAATTAACATACTTTATTTATTATTTTTTAAAGACTTTATTTATTTATTCATGAGAGACACACAGAGAGAGAGGCAGAGACACAGGCAGAGAGAGAAGCAGGCTCCATGCCGGGAGCCCAATGTGGGACTCGAACCAAGGATTCCAGGATCACGCCCTGGGCCGAAGGCAGGCACTCAACGGCTGAGCCACCCAGGTGTCCCTCTAGAAAATTATTTTTTCACGCTATACGTCCACCTACCAAAAAGTCCTATTCATTGTGCATCATGGATACATCAGGGATTGGCATCTCAGTAATCAGTATGGGCCTTACCCTCACTGGGTGTTTTATTGGTAGTGGATTTTTTTTCTTTCCTATGTGATGCATCTTACAAATTCTTTTTTTTTTTAAAGATTTTATTTATTTATTCATAGACACAGAGAGAGAGGCAGAGACACAGGCAGAGGGAGAGGGAGAAGCAGGCTCCATGCAGGGTGCCCGACGCGGGACTCGATCCCGGGCTTCCAGGATCACACCCCAGGCTGCAGGCGGCGCCAAACCGCTGCGCCACCGGGGCTGCCCGCATCTTACAAATTCATCTCTCTCAAAGCTATCCGATGTTTGTGAAGAGAGGAGCATTTTATTTTAAAGATTTTATTTATTCATGAGAGACACGGGGTGGGGGGGGAGAGAGAGAGGCAGAGACACAGGCAGAGGGAGAAGCAGGCTCCATGCAGGGAGCCCGACGTGGGACTCGATCCGGGGAATCCGGGATCATGCCCTGGGCCCAAGGCAGGCGCTCAACCCCTGAGCCACCCAGGTGTCCCTGAGACAGGGAAGCATTGCGGAGGGTTTGTTGCTGCTGGATTTGTGGGAAAGCTCTGAGAGTGGAGGTTGGAGGACGAAGAGTTAGCTGCCAGATTCTCCTGCTGCCTAAACCTTAACTGTGACAGGCAGTTTCCCTCACTTTGCTGAGCCACCTTTCACTGGAATCTTCTCCAAAGAAGCTCGTCTTTTTGTCTTAGCTATCTGTAGTCAACAATCTGGATACTGAAGACTAGATCCTTCTTTTTTTTAAGATTTTATTTATTTATTCATGATAGACAGAGAGAGAGGCAGAGACACAGGCAGAGGGAGAAGCATGCTCTATGCAGGGAGCCCGATGCGGGACCCGATCCTGGGACTCCAGGATGGCGCCCTGGGCTGAAGGTAGGCGCCAAACCCCTGAGCCATGCAGGGATCCCCTGAAGACTAGATCCTTCAATAATACAGTGAGCTCTTGGGAGAGCTTCCTTTATTTATGTTCATCAGTTGGTTTTTGTTCTTGGGTCAATATTACTTTATGCAAATATCTGGTAAAGTTAGTATCTTTTAGCATTCTCTTGTTTTGTTGTTTCTTCTAGATTAAAGTTATAATTATTTAGACAGATTACCAAAAATATTCTGATTATAACAATAAGTTAAGAATTTATATCTTTTCAATATTTGCTTTCTGCCCTTTGACAAGTCTTTAGTTTTGTTAATTTTATTCCATTACATCAATAATTTGCTATTCTTAATTTTATTTCACATATTTATTATTAATGTCATCCCTAGTGATAGCCTGGTTAGGGTGTGGTTTCTTTCATGTGTCTAAGTTACTTTGCCATTGTACATTTACTATTCAGTTCTTGCTGGATATACTCAACATTCCCATCCAGTCACATCAATAAAAATATTCTTATTATATTAGCCTTTAAAAAATTTTTTTCTTTTAGCTTTCTATTGGTAAAAAAGGTAGAATCATGACTCTCATATAGAGTTATAAAGTGAATATGTGAGGCAGATGTTCTAGCCAATTCAAAAGAAGAATCCAAACAGTGCAGTTATATGACATAAAGGGATGGTGAGATGAATTATGAATAAAGATAAAACTGCTTTTCCACAGGTGGAAATTAGTGGAAAGTCACTACCAGGCTAGATAGAATTATATATCTATCAGTTACCTACAACATACAAGGAGTTACAAAATCGCACAAAGATAATGAACAGGAATCTGAGCTGATAATCTAGAATCTGATAATCTAAAAGGGTATACATTATAAAGGATGCATAGTTTTCCACTGAAATACATGGGTTTTTTTCTATCTCTTTTTCTTTTAATTGCTATTGAGAGCACCAGCATTACATGTCATATTGCATTGGCCACAGCTTTCCCAATGTTGATAGTGTGTATGCTTGTCCTAATTCAAACATCAACAAAATACTGATAGTGCTGCTCGTTCTGTCTTTGTTTCTCTTGGTTCTCATGATATGATCCGTGTCCATAGGTATAGTCACTTTGCCATTTCTAATTCTGATTAGTTCTTTTTCTCTTCTTTACAGTCTGCCTATTTTTCTCCTAATGCTGTTTTTCTGCTAATTATTTTATCTTCAAGTGCTCGTAATTATGCCCTTTCTTCTGCTGCCTTTGTGGTTGATTTTATTCTTATTAAATGAATTGTAGAGTTTATATGTTCAGTGTTCTTTAGTAATTGAAGAATCTGACTATGAATTTGCCTCTAACTAAAAACTTTACTTTACAGCAATGTCCACAATAGCCAAACTGTGGCAGGAGCCTCGGTGTCCATCGACAGACGAATGGATAAAGAAGACGTGGTCTATGTATACAATGGAATATTACTCAGCCATTAGAAACAATGAATACTCACCATTTGCTTCAACATGAATAGAACTGGAGGGTATTACACTGAGTGAAGTAAGTCATTTGGAGAAGGACAAACGTTATATGGTTTCATTCATTCGGGAAATATAAAAAATAGTGAAAGGGATTATAGGGGAAAGGAGAGAAAATGAGTGGGAAATATCATAGAGGGTGACAGCACATGAGAGACACCTAACTCTGGGAAACAAACAAGGGGTAGTGGAAGGGGCGGGGGGACGGGGGGACTGGGTGATGGGCACAGAGGGGGGCGCTTGACGGGATGAGCACTGGATGTTACACTATATGTTGGCAAATTGAACTCCAATTAAAAAATATACAAAACAAATAACTTTGCTTTAGTCTCAAGAACTTTGATGTGTCCCTCGTGCCAAAAGGGAAAGAACACTTTCTTCCCCTGCTTTTCTTTCCAGCATTTCCTTTTGAAAATTTGTGATCCGGGATCCCTGGGTGGCACAGCGGTTTAGCGCCTGCCTTTGGCCCGGGGCGTGATCCTGGAGACCCAGGATCGAATCCCACGTCGGGCTCCCGGTGCATGGAGCCTGCTTCTCCCTCTGCCTATGTCTCTGCTTCTCTCTCTCTCTGTGTGACTATCATAAATAAAATAAAAATTAAAAAAAAAAAAGAAAATTTGTGATCCTAATCTTCTTTGTTCTTTTCACACATATGTAATCTTTTAAAAAGCTGAACAAGCCTTTTGCCCGTTTTGCATTCTAGGTGTGTCTTTCTGGAGCCACCTCTGTGAAAGGTGAACACAGAGGAGTGTGGGGTTCTGTCTCCCTAACTCTGTGGAAGTTTTGTCCAAGCACTTGGCTCCAAGTTTTAATTTTTCCTTTGGACTAAGACAGTTGTATGTATGTAATGGATTGTTTCTGCCTAGCTATCTAAAAGGGTGAGATTTCTTTATCATTCCAATTTCTTTAGCTGAATGCCTGTGATATGCATCATGGTCTGGTTTAATGCTTAATAACAAAACTTTCATTCTTGTCTACATTTTGTGAAGGGGTTGTACTGGGTTGACAGGAGATTTTTTTTAAAGAGTTATTTATTTATGATAGACAGAGAGAGAGAGAGAGAGGCAGAGACACAGGAGGAGGGAGAAGCAGGCTCCATGCTGGGAGCCTGACGTGGGACTCGATCCCGGGACTCCAGGATCCCGCCCTGGGCCAAAGGCAGGTGCTAAACCGCTGAGCCACCCAGGGATCCCCTGACAGGAGATTTTATTTAATTATTTCTCCCCCCCCCCAAAAAAAATTTTATTTCTCCCAACAGTGTACTTTTTTAATTACTTTATTTATTTATTTATTTATTTATTTATTTATTTATTTATTTATTTATTTATGAGAGCCCAAGAGGGTGGTGGGGAGGGGCAGAAGAAGAGGGAAAGAGGGTCTCAAGCAAACTATATGCAGAGCGCAGAGCCTGGAGCCCTCTGCAGGGCTCAATCCCACAACCCCTGGGAGAAACCAAGAGTTGGACGCTCAACTGACTGCACCACCATGCAGCCCCCCAGCAGTGTCCTTTTGCTGTCTTAACAATCCGTGTGTTATGGTTGTTATTATCTAAAACTTATAAGAAAGTTAAAAGTCAATTTAAGTGATTGTCACGTTATATATACTCTGGTCCAAAATTTTGAAATCTTTTAAAGACATCTTGAGAAACATTTGTTGCTTTTATTTATTTATTTATTTATTTATTTATTTATTTATTTATTTTGTTGTTTTGTTGTTGTTGTTGTTGCTTTTATTAAGGACCATCTAGTACACTTGTGATTGGGACCTTATAATCATGAGGATTACATTTTTCAAATGGTTGTTACTGATACATACTAGCACCACTGATGTCTATATGTCAATCTTATGTGACACAACCTGGCTGAACTCTATTATTCTGTAGGTTTGTCTAGGATTGTCTTGGATTTCCTGTGTAAAGAGTCATATGATCTACATTTATTAGCACTTTTGTTTCTTCTTTTCCTGTTCTCATACAACCTTTTTCCTTGTAAAAGTGTGACAGGATGTCCAGTACAGTGTTGAATAGAAGCGGCGATATGACATCTGAGTTAGTCCAGGCCCCACAGGAACCAGATGCTAAGATAGGAAAATGTGCAAGGATTTTACTAGGGGAGTTGTCTATGAAGGAAAATGAGGAAGGAGCCAAGGAAGGCTTGGAGAGCTACAGATGGACATAGGCGATGAGGCAATTAGGGAGGCAAGGTGAGGTGGAAGTGTGCCAGATCCACCAGGCACTCTCAAGCAGGTTCAGCAAAGTCCTTGGCAAGTCCTCAAACCAAAGTGTCTCCCAGGAGCTAGTCTGTTGCACGCAGTCTTTGGTGCAGAGCAACACATGTGAGGTGTGGCCCTTGCTCCAGGCTGCCAGGGATTCTTGTGGGCAACAGGGTGGGCCCTGGATCAGTGACACTCCCTGAATTGGACGTGCAGGGTGCATCAGGTGTGCAGGATGTGAATGGTGGCTCTTATTTGACTTTAAAGGCAGTGTATATAGAACACCACTACTAAATATCAGGTTCAGGAATTTTCTTCCTATCCCTTACTTGATTTTCCTGTCGCCATTGACACAGTTAAATAATTAATGACATTAACCCTTCTTGCATTCCTGGTATCAATCATACATGATCATCTTTTTAAGAGAACGATTTGTCAGTGTTTCATTGTTTAGGACTTTTACATCCAGCTTCAAAAGTGAGGGGATCCCTGGGTGGCTCAGCGGTTTGGCAACTGCCTTTGGCCCAGGGCGTGATCCTGGAGTCCTGGGATTGAGTCCCGTGTTGGGCTCCTGGCATGGAGCCTGCTTCTGCGCCTCTCTCTCTCTCTCTCTCTCTCTCTCTCTCTCTGTCTCTCTGTCTCTCATGAATGAATGAATGAATGAATGAATAAATAAATAAATAAATAAATATCTTTATAAAAAAGTGAGATTGGCCAATAATTGCCAATATTCACTGTTCCTTAAAAAGGGACATATTATATTTCTCAGTTTTCTTGCCAACGCCATAATAGCATCATAGGAGTGGATTTCATAGCTTGGTGAGATTACGAATGAATGTTTCCTGTCTCTGACTTCTATAGATTCTAGTTTTGTACTGTCCAAAAATGTAGCATGTAGCTACATGTAGCTATTAATTGAAATTAAATAAAACTAAAAATTGAGTTAGTCCCATGAGCCACATTTCAAGTGGTCTGTTGTCACATGTGTCTCATGGCTTTCACATCAGACAGCACGGGTCTAGAAAATCTCTGTCACAGCACAAAGATCTGCTCTGTAGCCTGGGTGGCCTTGGAGGGTAATGGGATGGGGCTACACTTCCCTAGGAAGTGTAGGAAGAAAGCCTAGGAAGCCTAGGAAGAAAGGAGGGTTTAGGCCGTGGAAAGAATATAAGTGACCTGAAATTAACCTGATGCTTCATGAGTGAAGAAAGAAAACCTCCGGTTAAGGACCATCCTGCTAAAAGATAAAAGGGTCAACCAGGAAATTAAGGAAGAATTAAAAAGATTCATGGAAACTAATGAGAATGAAGATACAACCGTTCAAAATCTTTGGGATGCAGCAAAAGCAGTCCTAAGGGGGAAATACATCGCAATACAAGCATCCATTCAAAAACTGGAAAGAACTCAAATACAAAAGCTAACCTTACACATAAAGGAGCTAGAGAAAAAACAGCAAATAGATCCTACACCCAAGAGAAGAAGGGAGTTAATAAAGATTCGAGCAGAACTCAACGAAATCGAGACCAGAAGAACTGTGGAACAGATCAACAGAACCAGGAGTTGGTTCTTTGAAAGAATTAATAAGATAGATGAACCATTAGCCAGCCTTATTAAAAAGAAGAGAGAGAAGACTCAAATTAATAAAATCATGAATGAGAAAGGAGAGATCACTACCAACACCAAGGAAATACAAACGATTTTAAAAACATATTATGAACAGCTATACGCCAATAAATTAGGCAATCTAGAAGAAATGGACGCATTCCTGGAAAGCCACAAACTACCAAAACTGGAACAGGAAGAAATAGAAAACCTGAACAGGCCAATAACCAGGGAGGAAATTGAAGCAGTCATCAAAAACCTCCCAAGACACAAGAGTCCAGGGCCAGATGGCTTCCCAGGAGAATTTTATCAAACGTTTAAAGAAGAAATCATACCTATTCTCCTAAAGCTGTTTGGAAAGATAGAAAGAGATGGAGTACTTCCAAATTCGTTCTATGAAGCCAGCATCACCTTAATTCCAAAGCCAGACAAAGACCCCGCCAAAAAGAATTACAGACCAATATCCCTGATGAACATGGATGCAAAAATTCTCAACAAGATACTGGCCAATAGGATCCAATAGTACATTAAGAAAATTATTCACCATGACCAAGTAGGATTTATCCCTGGGACACAAGGCTGGTTCAACACCCGTAAAACAATCAATGTGATTCATCATATCAGCAAGAGAAAAACCAAGAACCATATGATCCTCTCATTGGATGCAGAGAAAGCATTTGACAAAATACAGCATCCATTCCTGATCAAAACTCTTCAGAGTGTAGGGATAGAGGGAACATTCCTCGACATCTTAAAAGCCATCTATGAAAAGCCCACAGCAAATATCATTCTCAATGGGGAAGCACTGGGAGCCTTTCCCCTAAGATCAGGAACAAGACAGGGATGTCCACTCTCACCACTGCTGTTCAACATAGTACTGGAAGTCCTAGCCTCAGCAATCAGACAACAAAAAGACATTAAAGGCATTCAAATTGGCAAAGAAGAAGTCAAACTCTCCCTCTTCGCCGATGACATGATACTCTACATAGAAAACCCAAAAGTCTCCACCCCAAGATTGCTAGAACTCATACAGCAATTCGGTAGCGTGGCAGGATACAAAATCAATGCCCAGAAGTCAGTGGCATTTCTATACACTAACAATGAGACTGAAGAAAGAGAAATTAAGGAGTCAATCCCATTTACAATTGCACCCAAAAGCATAAGATACCTAGGAATAAACCTAACCAAAGAGGTAAAGGATCTATACCCTAAAAACTATAGAACACTTCTGAAAGAAATTGAGGAAGACACAAAGAGATGGAAAAATACTCCATGCTCATGGATTGGCAGAATTAATATTGTGAAAATGTCAGTGTTACCCAGGGCAATATACACGTTTAATGCAATCCCTATCAAAATACCATGGACTTTCTTCAGAGAGTTAGAACAAATTATTTTAAGATTTGTGTGGAATCAGAAAAGACCCCGAATAGCCAGGGGAATTTTAAAAAAGAAAACCATATCTGGGGGCATCACAATGCCAGATTTCAGGTTGTACTACAAAGCTGTGGTCATCAAGACAGTGTGGTACTGGCACAAAAACAGACACATAGATCAGTGGAACAGAATAGAGAATCCAGAAGTGGACCCTGAACTTTATGGGAAACTAATATTCGATAAAGGAGGAAAGACTATCCACTGGAAGAAAGACAGTCTCTTCAATAAATGGTGCTGGGAAAATTGGACATCCACATGCAGAAGAATGAAACTAGACCACTCCCTTGCACCATACACAAAGATAAACTCAAAATGGATGAAAGATCTAAATGTGAGACATGATTCCATCAAAATCCTAGAGAAGAACACAGGCAACACCCTTTTTGAACTCGGCCACCTTAACTTCTTGCAAGATACATCCACGAAGGCAAAAGAAACAAAAGCAAAAATGAACTATTGGGACTTCATCAAGATAAGAAGCTTTTGCACAGCAAAGGATACAGTCAACAAAACTCAAAGAAACCTACAGAATGGGAGAAGATATTTGCAAATGACATATCAGATAAAGGGCTAGTTTCCAAGATCTATAAAGAACTTCTTAAACTCAAGAGCAAAGAAACAAACAATCCAATCATGAAATGGGCAAAAGACATGAACAGAAATCTCACAGAGGAAGACATAGACATGGCCAACATGCACATGAGAAAATGCTCTGCATCACTTGCCATCAGGGAAATACAAATCAAAACCACAATGAGATACCACCTCACACCAGTGAGAATGGGGAAAATTAACAAGGCAGGAAACAACAAATGTTGGAGAGGATGTGGAGAAAAGGGAACCCTCATACACTGTTGGTGGGAATGTGAACTGGTGCAGCCACTCTGGAAAACTGTGTGGAGGTTCCTCAAAGAGTTAAAAATAGACCTGCCCTACGACCCAGCAATTGCACTGCTGGGGATTTACCCCAAAGATACAGATGCAGTGAAACGCCGGGACACCTGCACCCCGATGTTTATAGCAGCAATGGCCACGATAGCCAAACTGTGGAAGGAGCCTCGGTGTCCAACGAAAGATGAATGGATAAAGAAGATGTGGTTTATGTATACAATGGAATATTACTCAGCTATTAGAAATGACAAATACCCACCATTTGCTTCAACGTGGATGGAACTGGAGGGTATTATGCTGAGTGAAGTAAGCCAGTCGGAGAAGGACAAACATTATATGTTCTCATTCATTTGGGGAATATAAATAATAGTGAAAGGGAATATAAGGGAAGGGGGAAGAAATGTGTGGGAAATATCAGATAGGGAGACAGAACGTAAAGACTGCTAACTCTGGGAAACGAACTAGGGGTGTTGGAAGGGGAGGTGGGCGGGGGGTGGGAGTGAATGGGTGACGGGCACTGGGGGTTATTCTGTATGTTAGTAAATTGAACACCAATAAAAAAGAAAGAAAGAAAGAAAGAAAAGAAAGAAAGAAAGAAAGAAAGAAAGAAAGAAAGAAAGAAAGAAAGAAAGAAAGAAAGAAAGAAAGAAAACCTCCATCCTCCGTCACCCTAAGCTCAATCAGTGGGATTGTGGTGAGCTTACAATGTGCAGACTTGCTCTTGTAATGCACTTAAAATATGCCTCAGTTGCCTGTTATATGTTGGTCCCTCAGACTACAGCAATGATAAGAGCAGACACCTCTTTTATTTCATGGAGCTTACAGTTTAACAGAGATAGACAACAAGCAATGATACGTGTGTGTGTGTGTGTGTGTGTGTGTGTGTGTGTTTGAACGAGTGGGTGGTAGGGTAGAAGTGGTAGTACAAGAGCTATGAAGCAGAGTAGGATAGAGTCATTATTAAGGGACGGGAGTGTTATCCTATGTGAGTGTTCAGTGTTCAGGGAAGACTTCTCAAACAAGGGGAAATATAAGCAGAGACTGAAAGAGAATAAAGTGAGGGAGCCAGCCAAGTGGATTTCTAGGAGAAATCTTCCAGGCAGAGAGAAGAGTAAATGTAAAGGCCCTGAGATAGTTCTGGGCCCTGTGCCACCAGTGCCTGGGGTGGGGGGTTGGGGGAGACAGTCACAGAGTCAGGTTTGCAAGACCCAAACTCTGGATGTGGAGTCATGAATGGAGGGTGGAGCGAGGCCTCCAGTTCCTTGGCTAACATCTGTCCTGCGATGGACATGAAGGACTTGGAGCCTCCGTGCTGACTTGGGGGGATGCTGAGGCAACAAGTCTCCTGACTCTTCACCAGGTCCATGGAGATGAGCAATCCTGCACCACCCAAGATCCTGGAACTTGCAGCCCACAGCCTCCTGAGCAATGAGGCTTCACCCATACCTGCCTTGGAAGAGTTCACAGTCAAGTACTTCCCACCACTGCTCATGGCTGCTTTTGCCAAAAGGTGGCGGCTCTGAAGGCACTGGTGCAGGTCTGGTCCTTCCCCTTTCTCCACCTGGGCTCCCTGATTGTACAGTGGCCCAACCAAGACAGCCTGCAAGCTGCGCTTGCCTGCCCTGCCCAGAGGACTTGTCCCAGGTAAGGGGGTTGCTGGACTGAAGTATGGGTGCTGAAAGAGCTCTGAGTTGGAGGTAGAGCTGGGAAGGAAGGGAGGGAGTACTGGAATCTGCTAGGGCTGTGAGTGAGGATCTCTGCGTGAAGTGGTTGATGGTGTAGCTGAAGAGCATTAAGGGGTGTGCTTTTTACCTTCTAGGGATTGTGGTAGAGGTTGTGTGAGGAATAGGGACTGGAAAGTAGGAAGGGAAAAACCCATTAGAGAGGAGAGGACTAGGGGGGCACCTAGGAAGGGCTGATGCTGAGACTGGGGACTTAGACTCCACAGTGGCCCAGGGCTGCTGCTGCTGCTGCTGCTGCTGCTGCTCTGCTTACCCTGGGCCCTGATGGGCTCCCCAGATGTCAGCATCTCCTCACACTGCTCTCATCTCCACAGGAGGTCAGAACTGAGGGTGCTGGATTTGACCTTGGACTCCGAACAGGTCCAAGGTAAAGGCGCCTCTGAGGCCCTGGCCAGGTTCCCTTTTTGGTTACCATTCACAGTGATGCCCCCGGCCAGGGCCAAGCCCAAGCCAGCAGAGTCTGCAAGAACTAGTGGAATTACACATGGATCTTTTCCTATGAAGGCCCCTCAAGTTAGATACATTCCTCTCTGGCCTCCTGAATAAAGTGGAAGGGAGCTGTGGGTCCCTGCCTCTCTGCAGTAGAAAGTTGCATATTAAAGAAATGCCTTTTAATAGCCTTATAGGGATCCTGAAAATCCTGAACCTAGATTTCATTCAGGAGCTGGAGGTGTTTGACTGGTTCTGGGCACTGTCTGAGCAGAGCCTGTTTGCCACCCAGCTGGGCAGGATCTGCAACCAGCAAGGCCTCAAGCTGGCCTGCTACCACTGGGCCTTCTCCTCTGAGCCTGAGCAGCCCTCCAGGTACTTCCTGTCATAGCTCAGCAAGCTGGGTCACCTTCAGAAGCTCTACTCTTACTCCTACCTGTCAGGCAACCTGCATCAAGTGCTCAGGTGAAGGGGTGGGCAGGGTCCTCTAAAAAGTACCCAGGATGCCCCCTCAAGTCAAGTCAGGGCAGAGGGTAAGACAGGAAGTGGTGGCTCTCCTTACTTGCTCATGGCATCGCAGGCAGTCTGGGAACTTGGGCTTCCCCTGTAGCCAGTGGCTGGGATCTCCTTAGGAAGAGAAATTTAATGGGGAAAGATGCATGCAGCGATTTCCTCAACAATACTTTTGGGCTCTGCTGAGTGCCTGGCATTGTGCTGGGCCCTGAGGAAAGAACTAGAGACAACACAGATCAGTCCTGGTATTTGTGCTGCCCTGGAGAGGAGTGTGCACGGCTCCCAGGATGATTATGGGAGGGAAACATCTGCTCTGTGCTGCCTCCCAGAAATTTCTGGGTGGAGGCCTTCTGCACACCCCAGCCAAGCTAAGCTCCCCCAAACCCAAACCTGTATAAAAAACAAGTTTATGCTATGGATTCTTTATGGTCATATAATCTCTTTCCAAACAACTCCTGTCAGCAGTCCTACCAGGTACTAATGTGGTCTCCATTTCACCAGAGAAACTGTGTCGGAGGTGTTGGAAGAGAACCTAGGAGGTAGGTCTGTTGAGACTGGGCCAATCCTTGGTACACCAAAGGACATACTCCTAAATCTATTGGTAAATGGCAGCCCAGGTGAGGTGCTTGCCGCAGGACTGGCCCCGACAGGGACAGGCAGGTGTTTGCCGGCCCGGCCCTCCCCTGACAGAGCCGCACCCTCTCTCCTCAGTCACCTGCAGGAGCCACTGCACTCCCTGGAGATCCGCTCCTGTACGTGGGCATCACCTACTTGTCTCAGAACTTTTCACACCGCCTCCCTGAAGAAGCTGGATCTGAGTGGTGACAACCTGTCGTACATGGTCCCTGGGCCCTTGGAGACTCTGCTGGAGGAGGTCTCGGGGACACCGCAGCACCTGTACCTGAAGCACTGCCAGCTGAAGGACGCCGACCAGGCTGCAGAAGCTGTTGGAGACCATGCAGTGGAGCTGCCCCTGTGGCTACTGCAGCTCCAGAGGGGCGGTTCGGGGGTGGAGGGGTCTGGAAGCTCGCCTGGGGCCCCAGGCTTCCTGGGGGGTTCTGTGCTCTCCTTCCTTTTTTTTATTTTTATTTTTCATTTTTTATTTTGTGTGTGTGTGTGTGTGTGTGTGTGTTTGTGTGTGTGTGTTTTTTGTGTGTGTGTGGTTTTCTTTTTTTGTGCTCTCCTTCCTCAGCTGCAAGCCTCAGCCCGGTTCCGACACCCATTTGTTCCCGTCTCCTGGGCATGTGACAGAGATTCCAGGAGCCCAGCCCTCGGGGAGCTCTTCTTTTCCTCAGCATGCCCCTCTGGACACTCGTTGGTTTTTTTCTTCTTGTCTTTGCTTCTGGGTAGAAGGAAATTGGGGGGATCCCTGGGTGGCTCAGAGGTTTAGCGCCTACCTTCGGTCCAGGGCGTGATCCTGGAGACCCGGGATCGAGTCCCATGTCGGGCTCCCTGCATGGAGCCTGTTTCTCCCTCTGCCTGTGTTTCTGCCTCTCTCTGTCTGTGTCTCTCATGAATAAATAAACAAAATCTTAAAAAAAAAAGTTTTCTTATCTGTAAACATGGGCTATTATTTATTCGTTTTTTAAACTTATTTTTTAAAGTTTTATAAGTATCCCCATATAGGTTTTCAAAAACTTTTATAGATTTTCACTAGATATCTTATAATTTTTTGGTGTGGTATATAGTTTTTATTATTAAATTTTCTGCTTATTACTGGTATATAGAAATGTGATTGGCTTTCATGTATTGATCGTATAAGTCACCTTGTAAACCTCTCCTGTAATTTCTGTTAATTTTTCAATTGATTTTTCTCAGTATTCTAAGTAGAAGATCATATTATTGGCAAATAATTATGCTTCATTTCTTCCGTTCCAAACCTTATGCTTTTAATCTCTTATTTCTTCTCCTACTAAATTTTACCAAATGCTTTTTCTACCTCTATTGAGATGATAGTATTTTTTTCTTTCATTTATTTTTGACCAAACCTAATTTCATTTACTTCAGCCTATGGGTTTTCTAGTATTAAAATGCATTGCTGGAGTGAATATAACCTGATTATGACATGTCCTTTTAATATTCTGTTGGATTTGGTTTGCTAAATATTAGTTTTGGATTTTGTATATGTCTTTTTTTTTAAGATTTTATTTATTTATTCATGATAGTCACAGAGAGAGAGAGAGGCAGAGACACAGGCAGAGGGAGAAGCAGGCTCCATGCACCAGGAGCCCGATGTGGGATTCGATCCCGGGTCTCCAGGATCGCGCCCTGGGCCAAAGGCAGGCGCCAAACCGCTGCGCCACCCAGGGATCCCTGTATATGTCTTCATTAGGTGATAACAGCTAATCGACACAGCTGTACTAATCACCCACCATATAGGGGTTTATTAACTCCTCCCTGTAGTTTTATCAATTTCTGTTTTATATATTTTGAGAATATTTTGTCATGTGCATACATGTTTAGAATTATTACATCGTCTTGATAAATTGATCTTCCCCTCCTAGATAGTTCTATTCTAAGGGTCACAAAGCAGTTATTCCTGCATGCCTGGGGGAAGAGGGCCAGAGACTGAATGACTCTCCTCTACCCTGTCCTACCCACGTCTTGAGGATTTGGACTGTTTCTAGTAGGGATCAATCTCAGTACTGGGGTGGGAACTCCACCTGGTTCCTGGAAGCCCAAAGTATTGGGATGGTCCTATTCCCCAAGAGGGGGCCTTGCCTCTTGGCTCCTACCTGATGATCAAAGGCAAGACATCTACCAAAGGAAGCCAGTCAGAAGCCTTTCCCAGACCATAGCTCATGTTGCCCAGGGGGCCCGAATCAGCTTCACTTCTTCCTATGTGTGCCTCAGCTAAGTCTGCCCAGTGAGGGCTCTTCTAGCCTCACATGCCCAAGCTTGGCATCTTCAATTTTCCTGAAATTATACAGAACACATTTTCTGGGGTTCTTGTATTGTGGGGCTCTATCACTAGGCAGAGGCAGAGTTGAGGATTTCAGGTTCTAATGCAGAGTTAGACCAAGGTTAGCACAGCTCTGGCTTCTCCAGAAGCAGCTTCTGAAGAGTATGAGTAGAGGCTTGAGTTTTCCTTCCCTGTCTTATGAGGGACAACATGCCTTGTAAATGTGCTCTCTAGAATTCTGTTTTACCCTGCAACAAATTCCATCCTGGCAAGGAACCCAGCCCCTTCCATGCACTTGGTACGTGCGATCTGGAACATGCTGGGAGGCAAAGCCTCAGCTCTTAGCCACCTGGAAGAGTTCCCCAAGAGCCTCTTCTCACCTCTGATTCTTGCTGCTTTTTCTAGTTGACCAAAGAGGCAGTGAAGGCCATGGTGCAAATCTTACCCTTCCTCAAGATGGAGCTTGTTTCCATAACATTAGGGTTGAAGGCAAGTAGAGAAGGAGAGTCAGAGAGTTAGAGCCATGTGAGAAAGGAGAGGCTGAGATGGTACAAAGCTGATTGGGCCAAGGTTGATCAAGATGAGATTGATTAGTGAGAGCTATATACCTCCTATAGGTGGTAATATGGATGAGTACTAGGGATGGGAATGAGGGAATATCTGAGAGGGAAGAAGGATGGATGAGGTAGAGGAGGGACAGGCTGGCAACAGGGACATAGGCCTAAGGAAAAGGAATCTGGCCCTTGCTCGAGGTCTCCAACCTCTGCTGGGTTTATTGTGTGGGGGTACACTGTCCTAAAAGGCAGCCTCTCAGGCCAACCTCTCCCATCCCCACAGAAGGTCAAAGCTGAAGAATTTGACCTGATTCAAGACTTAGAACAGGATCCCTAGAACACATAATCATCTGTTCCCAAACAACAGCCATAATTGTGCAGTCCAGCCAGTGGCCCAGCCAGAGAGGAGGCGAGCCCAAGGCAGGGGAAGCACAAAGCAATAGAAAAATGCACAGATCTTGTATTGAGCTGTTTATGCAAGATGGATGAGTCATAGGTGCCTGGGTGGCTCAGTCAGTTAAGCATCCAACTCTTAATTTTGGCTTGAGTCATGATCTCAAGGTCGTGAGATCGAGCCCTGCGTTGGGCTCTGTGCTGAGTATGACACCTGCTTGAGATTCTCTCTCTCCCTCTCCCTCCCCACTTGCTCTCACACTCTCTCTCAAATAAGTAAATCTTAAAAAAAAAAAAAAAAAACAAAAGATGGACAAGTCCTCTATCTCCTAAAAAAGATCAAACTAAGCCTTGGCCCTCTACTCCTCTGCTGCCAGACTGTGTGGTCAAGATAGCATCAGAATCTTCATCAAGATGGTGTTGTGGGTGTTGGACTGGACCCAGACTTCCTCCAGAAGGCAGAGATGCTGGAGCGGGACTTTCACCCTTTTGCTATGAGAAGGCTTTGCCAGGCATGGCACCCGTGACCAAACTGAACAGGGCCACGATTCCACTAGCATCTCTCTGGGAAAAAGGGGGAGGACAAGATCTCAGCAACCTTGTTGTCCACCTTAGGAGTCTGGGCTACTTTGAAGCAAGGATTTTTTTCTCAGGTGAGCAGGGAACAAGTGGAAGTATCCTTTTAGACACAAAGGCCATGAACCCCTTGAATACTCTGAAGTATTCCCCCCGCCAAGCCAGGTGGGGACTATTCAGACACTCATCATAACTGGGAAGTTGCTGTCCTGGACTAGTTGGGGGTAGTAACCCAAGGGGAGGAGAAAGTTATGTCTGAAAAGCAACAGTCCATTCATTATTCTTCCAGTGAACATCTCTTCCAGAGACCATGCTAAGCATGAAGATTTCAGGGGTGCTGGTGGCAGCCTTGCCTTTCTGGAGGATCCAGTCTCCCCAAGGAAGGTGAGGGAACAAATAGCTAAATGGCAGAAGCCCTGCCTTATCAGTAATTGCTTTAAATGTAAATAGATTAGGGATACCTGGGTGGCTCAGTGGTTGGGCAACTGCCTTTGGCTCAGGGCATGATTCTGCAGTTCTGGGATCGAGTCCTACATCGGGCTCCCTGCATGGAGCCTGCTTCTCCCTCTGCCCATGTCTCTGCCTCTCTCTTTGTGTCTCTCATAAATAAAAAAAAATCTTTTAAAAAATGTAAATAGATTAAATTTTCTACAAATGGCAGAGATAGGCAAAATGCATTTAAAAAATTATTCATAGATATGGTTCATTTGAGATATAAAGACTCACGAGATACAGAGACACAGAGTTGAGATAAAAGAGTGGAAAAATAGGGATCCCTGGGTGGCGCAGCGGTTTGGCGCCTGCCTTTGGCCCAGGGCGTGATCCTGGAGACCCCGGATCGAATCCCACGTCGGGCTCCCGGTGCATGGAGCCTGCTTCTCGCTCTGCCTCTCTCTCTCTCTCTCTCTCTCTCTCTCTCTCTCTCTCTCTCTCTCTCTCTGACTATCATGAATAAATAAATAAAATCTTTAAAAAAAAATAAAAAAAAAGATTATTTATAAAAACAAAAACAAAAAAAAAAAAAGAGTGGAAAAATATATTCCATACAAATAGTAACCAAAGACTGAAGTAGCTTATGTAGCTCTGCCAATATCAGAAAAAGTGCATATTAAGTCAAAAACAGTCTCGAGGGGATCCCTGGGTGGCGCAGCAGTTTGGCGCCTGCCTTTGGCCCAGGACGCGATCCTGGAGACCCGGGATCGAATCCCACGTCAGGCTCCCGGTGCATGGAGCCTGCTTCTCCCTCTGCCTGTGTCTCTGCCTCTCTCTCTCTCTCTTTCTCTCTCTGTGTGACTATCATAAATAAAAAAAAAATAAAAAAAAAACAGTCTCAAGACAAAAGTGGACATTATATCTTGACAACAGAGTCCAAAATGTATGAAACAAACATTGACAGAATTGAAGGGAGAAATAGTTCTACAATAATGGAGACTTAGTTATACCTTTTTCAATAATGAATAAAACATCTAGACAGAAGATCAACAAGGAAATTGAGGACATGAAGAACACTGTAAGCCAATTCAACCTAATAAACATCTATAGAACATGCCACCCAACAACAGAAGAATACTCATTCTTCTCAAGTGCACATGGGACATTCTCCAGGTTGACCATATGTTAGGCCACAAAACAAGTCTTCATAGATTTTCAAAGACTGCGGTCACCCAAAATATCTTTTCTTATCACAAAGGAATGAAGCCATAAGTCAGTAACAAAAAGAAAAATTTACAAGTGTGTGGAAATCAAACACACTCCTAAAAAGTCAGTGGGTCAAAGAAAAAAGCCACAAGCGCAAGGAGAAATAGTGGAGAGGAATGAAAAAGGAAACACATAATGGCAAAACTTATTTTTTAAAAGATTTTATTTATGCATGAGAGACACAGAGAAGGGCAGAGACACAGGCAGAGGGAGAAGCAGGCTCCATGGAGGAGGCCCGACTCAGGACTCGATCTCAGAATTCCAGGATCACGCCCTGGGCTGAAGGCAGGCACTAAACCGCTGAGCTACCCAGTCGTCCCCATCATGCCAAAACTTATGGGATGCAACAAACACATCACCCAGAGTCAAATGGAGAGCTGTGAGTGCCTATATTAAAAAAGAAGAAAGATCTCAAATCAGTAACCTAACTTTATCTTGAGTACCCAGGAAAAGAAGAGCATCTAAATATAAAGGTAGCAGAAGGGCAGCCCTGGTGGCTCAGCGGTTTAGCGCCGCCTTCCCTGGGCATAATCCTGAAGACCAGGGATCAAGTCCCATGTCGGGCTCCCTCCACGGAGCCTGCTTCTCCCTCTGCCTCCCTCTGCCTCTGTCTGTCTCTGTCTGCCTCTCTCTGTCTCTGTCTCTGTCTCTCTCCCTTTCTCTGTGTGCCTCTAATAAATAAAATCTTAAAAAAAAAAAAGAGCTAGCAGAAGAAAGCACCTACCTAAGCCCTGTCTTGGGTCCCACAGGCCCCCCACTTCTACGGTGCGACTCCACCCTTCCCTCCCCAGCACCCTGGGAGAAAGGCATCCTTTCTGCACAATGGTGCCCCTCCCCTGATCCTTTTCATCCCCACCCCACCCCACCGGCTGGGACATGGCCCCAGGGACCCTTAGCAGAGGTTGGCATGCAGGAAACCAGGGGCCTGATTGCCCCACTGTGAGTGGACCCCAGGGACAGCCCCATGAGCCCCTGCTGCTTCAGGGCCTAGGCCCTGACTCTACCCCTAAAGAACACTCTTGTCCCCACCCCCAAAGAATAATGCCAAGTGATATCCACAGAGAGAAATGAAATTGGAGTGGAAATGGGAAAAGATGGAGAACAACGCAGTCTTGGGGAGGGAGGAGCTTAAAAGAATAATGTAAGTAAATTCATGTCCATAAAATTGACAACCAAATGAAATAGACAAATTCCTTGAAAACAGATTTCAAAAGGTAACAGAATACACATAGAAAATCTAAAATGTCCTATATCTGCTAAAAAAATAGAATCTCTGATTTTAAATTTTCTCAGAAAGAAAACGTATGCCTAGATGGTTTCCCTAGTGAATTTTTCTAAGCATTTAAAGACCTAATACTAACCCTATCTCCAAGGCCCCACAGCTGGAGATGAGCAGTCCACCATCTCTCCTATTCTCCCAGTGAGGCAGGGAGATTCTCTTTGTGCAGATCAGCTCCCCTCCTTAGCACTGTGCTCTATAGGGAGGTGGTCCTGTGAAGGGTGGCCTGGGTAGGGGCTGGAAGACAGCTCTGGACTCCAGGGAGCACTGAGCACCCACGGAGTCAGAGTTGGCGTCCTATTGCCAACACCCTGGGCATCTATCAAGGACATGCCCACAGCATCCCCAAGAAGAGATTACAGGCCCTGCTTCCTCAGTGGAGCCTGAATCCACACTGAACACACATGTATACACACACACACACAGAGCACAGGGCAAATTCAACCTTTACCAGCAGAATATGAGGGAGTACTGACTGGGCAGCCACTAAGAGTCCCTTTTGGGGTGTTGGAAATTTTCTTTGTCTTCATCTGGAAGGTGGTAACACAGGTGTTTGCATACAAATGGAATCATCGTGTGTACATTAATGATGACTGCCTTTGCTGTCTACAAATTTTACATTAACTTTTTTTAGTCCATGGAAATGGAAGTTTACTTGTTTCCAGCACCACTTATTGAAAGGACTTTGCTTTCTCCTATTGAATTGCTCTGGTGCTTTTGTGAAAAATCAATTGATATTACATATGTTCATCCTTGACTGGCAGCTGTATTACATTTCATCGAGCTGTCTTTGTCTTCTCCTTATGCCCGCACCATGCTGGTATAAGGAGACTTGCTGGTTTTCTTTGTGAGAAAATTTGATGACTGCCTTATAGAAGGGTTGAGGACAGGTTATGTAAGTTCCCACCTGTGTTCTTCTCATTCAAGTATGTAAAATAAGCAGACTGACAAAATAAATTTGAGAAAAAAGTTACAAGTTTAGAAGATAGGTGCATACACACACAGATACACACACACAAGGAGCCAACACCTGTATAATATAGGAGACTCTGAAAAGAAACAAGAGGATAGTACAAAGTCAAGTACAAATAGTACAGATTTGAGAGACCTTTCCTTAAATTAGAAAAAACATCTTTGAAACCATATATTCCAAGGGAAACTGTAAACCTGAGAAAACTGATCCAAGTGACCGACACCAGGATGTATTCTAGCAAAAATCAATAAACTTAAAAAGAAACTTGGAGCATTGAGGCAAAAAAAAAATCACAAGAGAAAGAAAAATCAGATTATCAGACTTCTTGAGAGCAACATTTTATACCAGAAGGAACTAGAGTGATATATTTAAGATATTCAGGGAAGGAAAACATGAGTGAAGGATTTTAGGTCCAGCTACACTGACTTCCAAGGATAAAGACCACAGTTACCAATACGCCACCAGCAGCCAGGAAGGCAGAGATGCACGTGGAGCCAGCATACGTAAGGTGTGAACACTAAAACCACAAAAATGCCAGAATTGACTTAAAATCATCATGGTGACAAGAAAGTAAGATTTACCCAGCAGATGTCATGAATGTGCTAGAAGAGCTAAAAGGTTTGTGTGTGTCACTTACTCTGGGGTCTGGAACTCTGAGCCATGCAGGCTCAACTGAGGCGTCATAGGATTGACAGTAGTAACTAGCTTTGTCCTCAGCTGAGAGCCCAGCAATAGTCAGAGGGACTGTGGTGCCCAAATTGGAACCAGAGAATGAGTCAGGAATCCTAAGGACTGGTTGTTGTTCTTGTAGATGAGGACTTTGGGGACCTGGCAGTTGCTGATGTGGCTTAAGATAACACATCCTGCAATGTTGCTGCCCCTTCCTGTGGAGGATACAGTGACCTTGTCTCTCAGGGATCTGACCTTGAGGCCAGCTGAGTCAGCATTGACTGAGCTTTGGCAAGAACGCTCTTGAGATCCCCCAGAACTGAGCACGCCGTGCCCCCTGCTGGGTCCAGGCCTCAGATCTTACCTCCTGGTGGGCAGAATGATCCCCAAATGGAATTAAAGAATAAAGGGGCTCTGGTGCTGCCTCTCTGCCAACTGGTCTCACCCTTTAAATCCAGTCTTAGACCTGACCGCTAGAATAGTGTGGGAAACAGACCATAGTGCGCAGAGTGAGACTAGGAGACCAGGAGGGAGATGGGCTTGGGTCAGGATGGTGGCCGTGGAAGCAGGGAGGATTGATTGCATCTCAGATATATTTTGAAGACAGGGATGGCAGGATTTTCAGATGAGAAATAAGCGAGAAAAAGAGAGGAATCCAGGACGCTGTCAGACACTGGGCTTAAGCAACCAGGAAGATGAAGCTGCCATTTTGGAGACGGAGACCTTGCCAAGGAGTGGGTTTGGAATCAGTTCCGTTTTGAAAATGAGTCTCATTATGACTTTTAATTCTTGGCATTTCTCGCCCTTAATTTGACCATAAGATGTTTCTTTGTCCAGAGCATCTTTCAGGGCTCCTACTCAAAAAAGGCAGATTGGAGAAAGAGCCTACAGGGAGCAGGGGAAATGTGTGTCTGCTATTACTTAAAACATATTTAGGGACACCATAAAAGATATTGAAATAAGGCCATGAAAAGTTTTTTAAGCCTTCCATAATCCTAATGCTTTAACACACAAAAAAAGTTGTTTTTATTGCCCAATTCATCTTCCAGATGGATTTTTTTCAGATAGATTTTCTATTCATTCATTCGTTCATTCCACATTCGTTCACAGCATTAAAAAGAGTCGGCTATACGCTCATCTGCAATTTTGATTATTTTAATTATGAACAGCATATATATTTTCATATTTATCATTCCGTTTTTACGACCATTGTAACAGCTGCCTTTCTTGCTTTCCCGGTGGCGGAGAAGAGTAAGGTGGGGGGTTTGGGGAGGCCGCGGGGAGGGGTCAGGAGGCAGGGCCGGTACCCGCGAGCCACGGAACCCGCGGACGCGGACGTGCGCGCGCCGGAGGACAGGCGAGGGGACGCCAGCCGCGGGGACGCCCGCCGCGGCCGGACCGGAAGTGGAGGCTGCCGAGTCCGCCCCCCGAGCGGAAGCTGCGGCGGGAGCCCCGGCGGGGGCCGCGGCGGGGCTGCGGGTGAGCGGCGGGCGGCGGGAAGCGCCGGGGAGGTGGGCCCCCAGCCCCGGGGCGTGGGAGAGGAGGCGGCGCCTTGCTTTCCCGCGCCCTGCTTCCCGGCGGGGGCGCCCGCACCCCGGGGCTGGCGGTGGGGGTGCCGGGAGGTGGTGAGGGGCGACCTCCATCGACCCTCCCGCGGGGCTCCGAGGTGCGGGCTGCGGCCACAGGTGGGGAGACGGAGGTGCGGGGGGCCGCCTGCCGCCCCGGGCCCGGCCCGGCCTTGAGGGCTCCGGGTGTGTTTCTCCGAGTTGTTGGTGGACAGACTCGCCGGATTCAGTTCTCGCAGGTGAAAGGGAGGACTGGCCTTATCCTGCCTCTTTGCCACTCAGCCTTCGGGAGAGGACGTGGGAAGGTCCGCCCAGAGTGGGCTTGATGGCCACGGAGCCCCGAGGTGCCCCTAGAGCCGCGGCAAAGGTCGCCTGGGCCTCGGCCGCATTGTTCTGAGCCTCGGTCCGCTCGCAGTCAGAAAACTGCCCAGGCCAGCCTCGAGGCGTGACGGGCCAGGCTGGAGAGAGCGGCGGCGTGCGGAGCGGGCTTGCGTGCAGAGGAGGGGCTTGCTCTCCGGACCCCGCGGCACCGGCTTAAGTCGCTAAGGTGGAGATCCTGCTCTCGGTGCTGTCTGCGCCACCGCTGGGCCTCCACCCCCAAGCCGAGTTCCGTTGTTCGTAAGACTGACAGGGGAGGACTTGGTGTACCGCGACCCCCGAGGGCACCCACCGTTGCTGATCCTGCTGCCGAGAGTCCGCCGACCGACCGGCAGTAAGTGCCCACCTGACGCTCTCACTTTACAGTTCCAGTGTGTGTTGTTTGCTGTCAACACGCCCTCAGCACTGGCTGATTCTCCCTTTTGAAATGAGAGAACCAACTTCAGATGCAGCTTTAGCAGGCGACGAGATCAAATGTGATGAACCACATAGGTTATGGAAAAGAAGGCGATCACATTTCCCTTTAAAAATAACAGACATTTAAGATTTTATTTATTTATTCACGAAAGAGAGAGAGAGGCAGAGACACAGGCAGAGGGAGAAGCAGGCTCCATGCGGGGAGCCCACGTGGGACTCGATCCCGGAGCTCCGGGGTCCCGCCCTGGGCTGAAGGCAGAGCTAAACCGCTGAGCCACCGGGGCTGCCTTAAGATTTTTTTAAAAAGCAAAAACCTGGGGATCCCTGGGTGGCGCAGTGGTTTGGCGCCTGCCTTTGGCCCAGGGCGCGATTCTGGAGACCCAGGATCGAATCCCACGTCGGGCTCCCGGTGCATGGAGCCTGCTTCTCCCTCTGCCTATGTCTCTGCCTCTCTCTCTCTCTGTGACTATCATAAATAAATAAAATAAATAAAAAATGATTAAAAAAAAAAAAAAGCAAAAACCTGGGACGCCTGGGTGGCTCAGAGATTGGGCGTCTGCCTTTGGCTCAGTTTAGGGATTGAGCCCCACATCGGGATCCCTGTGAGGAGCCTGCTTCTCCCACTGCCTATGTCTCTGCCTCTCTCTGTGTCTCCCATGAATAAATAAATAAAATATTTTTTAAAAAATGCAAACCCTTAAGTAATAACAGTACAGCAAAAGGGTTTTAAGATGGCATATGGTATAATGATGGTTTATAGAAGTTTGCAAACCACTGCTTTCAGCTTTTATTCTCATTGATTTCCCCTTTAAAAAAAAAAAAAAGATTTTACTTATTTACTCATGAGAAACACAGACAGAGACAAAGGGAGAAGCAGGCTCCCCATGGGGAGCCCAACATAGGACTCAATCCCAAGACCCTGGATCACGACCTGAGCCAAAGGCAGATGACCTGAGCCAAAGGCAGATGCTCAACCACTGAGCCACCCAGACGTCCCTGATTTCCCTTTTGAAGTTGGAGTGTGCCTTAATAGAAAAATAGGCCCCAAGATAACCACCGAAAATTAATCAGTTAAGACTGCAGAATTCTTTTAACAGGTAGACCCTGGTGCAGTTAAAAAAACAAAAAAGTATCTCATAGAGAAGCAGGAGTTTCAGCTCCAACTCAACAAACTTTCCAGGTAACCTTTGGAGAATCTCTTTCTCTGAGTCTTAATTTGTTCTTCCTTGAGACGTCTGTACCAGATCATCACCAGGGTCCCTTTCCCAGGATTCCAAATCCTTAAAGAAAGTCATACATTTTTCCCGGTAAATCAGTGATACTCAGATCATTACAAAGTCCTTATGCAGAACTGAACTATAAACTGTTGAACTAGAGCCAGCTGCTAAAGACCTACGTGTAACAGTGTGGAACAGCAACTAGTCTGAGGTGGACAGGTGATCTGAAACGGGTATGGATGCCAGTGTGCCTTCGTGGGCGCTGTCGAGGTTTATCCCTAGCCCTGGATAAATGAGGTACTCCCTTTGAAGATGCTAGGACAAAATGTTTCTCTAAAGGGATCTGTAGAGAAGAATCTGTTATTTCCTGAAAGTGTTTAGGATCCTTAGGTACAAAGAAGAGTAGTAGAAATATAAAACTTCTAGAAATTTTAACACCATAGGAAAAAAGGACGTTGAGAAGTGTTTGCAGTAGTCCTATAGATGTAAAGTCTGTTTTTAAAATTTAGGTATCTAGGGCAGCCCGAGCGGCTCAGCGGTTTAGCACCACCGTCAGTCCGGGGTGTGATCCGGAGACCCGGGATCGAGTCCCACATCGGGCTTCTGCATGGAGCCTGCTTCTCCCTCTGCCTGTGTCTCTGCCTCTCTCTCTGTGTATCTCATGAATAAATAAATAAAATCTTAAAAAATTTAGGCATCTGTAAGTTTTTATTATTCACTTCACAGGTAAATTTTTTTTGATAGAGAAAACACGCACACATCAAAGCAGAGGGAGAGAATCTTTTTTTTTTTTTTTAAGATTTTATTTATTTATGAGAGAGACCCAGAGAGAGGCAGAGACACAGGCAGAGGGAGAAGCAGGCTCCATGCGGGGAGCCCGATGTGGGACTCGATCCAGGACCCCAGGATCACGTCCTGAGCGGAAGGCAGGCGCACTTAACTGCTCAGCCACCCAGGTGTTCCAAGGAGAGAGAGAATCTCAAGCAGACTTCCCACTGAGTACAGAGCCGGATGGATGGATACCAGACTTGATCCCAGGACCCTGAGATCATGACCTGAGCCAAAGTCAGACACTTAACCTGAGCCACCCAGGCGCCCCTCTTCCGTATTTCTAAATCGTAGTTCTTTTTGACCACTTATGTGTGTCTACTGCACTAAATGTAACAAGTAAAAAAGGAAGTATGGTTAGCAGAAGGCCCCCCCAGGTCCAGCTTCCAGACCCTAACCCCACTCTTGCCCCCAGGTGGTTGCTTTGCCATTTCTTGAGTGTGTGTGTGCACGCATCCATAGATGGCAGTGCTTTGTACAGTCACACACTTCACTTCTTCATGTAATTTCTCTGAAACTCAATTCACATTAGTATTTACGGAGCAGATGCACTTCTTTCTCATTGCTGCTTGGTGTTCCATTGTCTGCCACACTTTATTTAACAGTTCCTTGTTGGCATACCCTAGAACGTTTCTAATGTCTTCTGACTGATAATGCTGCAGGGGATTCCCCGGCGGTGTGTTACCCGCTGTGTCCTGCCTCAGGAACCCAGTGTCCACGTGGACAGTCTTGCCAGCGCCCACTGCTTACTTCTGCAGTCTCCTGTCCCCCTGCGGCCTCATCCCCCACGCCATTCAGGCCCCCACACCAGTGCCCAGGCACCTTGCCCTCTGACTTTTTTTCTTCTTCTTCCACCCCTGCTCCCCACTCTAGCACATAAAGATTTTAGACCCCACCAGCGCATGCCCTGCGTGGACCTTCCCACGTCCTCCCCTCCTCCTTGCCCATCCTAGAGTATCTTTCCCCTCACCCTCTCACTCCTACTCACCTGGCACATCCCATCCCTGCTAAATCTAGCCCTTCCCCTGCTGGCAGCCTGCCCCCAGTGCCATCTCCTGTCCTCACTGCTGACCTGCTGACATTTGTACTTCTTAGAGGGGCCCTCTGGCCAAGGACAGCCACTGCTTCCCACCCAGAGACATCACTCCAGCAATTCCCCCCTCACCTCCTGCATCTTCTCTTTTCCCTCTACTCTACTACTTCTATCCTCCTTACAAACATGCTGGTTTATCTTCCATCTTAAAATGTAAAAACCTACTCACTGTTCCTCTTCCCTCCTTCCAGGTCCTCTTGAGCTCACCCCCCTCAGGCTTTTCCCTTTGGCACTCCTGCATGAAACAGCTCCCATCAAGGTCACCTGGCGCCTGTAGGTCTCCAGACCCCAATGTCAGGTCTCCATTATCACCTCCCCCAGGCTGCAAGTATCTGTAGCCTTCGATGTGTGATGTGCAATGACTTCCTGCCTCCCCTCCCGCCCTCCCCACCCCCGCCACCAACCCAAGTGCCTCTTCTCTGGCCTTTGAGGATCTCCCCTCTCCTGAGTCACCTTATCTCCCCAGCCCCCAACTTGGGCTCCTTTCCCTGCTCCACATGCCACCACATGCCACCGCCTCCTCCATGGCCCAGCTGGCTATTAGGCAGCTCACATTTAACATACCTGACAGCTCCTGCATCTTTGTCCCAAACTGCTCCTTCCTCCTAACTTCCCATCTCAACAAATGGGAATCCCATCCTTTAGCTCCCTAGGCCAAAGGCACTGGAGTCATTCTGCACTTGCCTCACTTCCCCTTCTCAGTCCTGTTGGCTCTGCCTTGGGAATCAGCCCCAGACCCCAACTTTCCCTCAGCACCTCCATCGCTGCCCCCAAGGCCCAGTGACTCCCTTCTTAGAGCCAGAGGGATCTCTTGAACACTTGAAGTCAGGTCATCAGGCTCCTGTGCTACCTCCCAGTTCCCTCAAAGCAAACCCAAAGTCTGAAACTGCCCTCCCCACTGTCCCCCAATCCTCTGTGGGTCTTAATGCCTGGACTTTGTCCCACGTGGCACATAGCAACACATACTGAGCATGTAGTATGTGCTCAATAAATTCTGGTGGGGTGATTGAATTCATTCCCAGGGGTGGGATTGCTGGGGATGTGCACTTGTAGTTTTGAGAGAGATCGTCTAATTGATCCGCACAGAGGTTGGTCCAGTTTTACTTCAGCCACCTACCTTCATAGTTTGCCTGTCACCAGACCCTCCTCCACGTGTGCTCATCCTGTGATCATTGCTAGTGAGATAAGCATGAGCTCATTTTACTTCTAATTTGCCATTACAAGTGTTGTTGGCCATCATATCACAAAGGGCTAATTTCCTCATTATATAAAACAATTACTAAAAATGAGAAAACAGCAGTCTGGCTGGGGAGAGAAAGGGTAAAGAAATAGGAATAGACCATTCACAGAAAAAGAAAGCAAATGCTTTCAAACATGAGATATGTTTCTGAGCTTCTGAAATCCTTATGTGTCTTTCCTTCATACCAAAGTTTATGTTTTCTTCTAGTATTTTTCTAGTTTTTTTTTTTTTTAAGATTTTATTTATTTGAAAGAGTGATGGAGGGCAGCCCCAGTGGCTCAGTGGTTTAGCGCCGCCTACAGCCCAGGGCGTGATCCTGGAGACCCGAGATGGAGTCTCACGTCGGGCTCCCTGCATGGAGCCTGCTTCTCCCTCTGCCTGTGTCTCTGCCTCTCTCTCTCTCTCTCTCTCTCTCTCTCTCTCCTCTCTCTCCCCCCTCTCTGTGTATTCTCATGAATGAATAAATAAAATCTTTTAAAAAAAAACCCTTTAAAAAAACAAAAGAAAGAACGTGATGGAGAAAGAGCACAAGTGGTGAGAGGGGCAGAGGGAGAGGAAGAAGCAGGCTCCCCACTGAGCAGGGAGCTCGATCCTGGGACCACAGGATCATGACCTGAGCCAATGACAGACACTTCACTGACTGAGCCACCCAGGCACCCCTAGTATTTTTTCTAGTTTGATCTTTTTGCGTAAATTTCTGCCAGCTCTGGAATCTGTTTTGGTGGCAATTCTAAAGTAGGAGTCTAGGGCAGCCCCGGTGGCTCAGCGGTTTAGTACCACCTTTGGTCCAGGGCATGATCCTGGAGACCCGGGATCAAGTCCCACGTTAGGCTCCCTGCATGGAGCCTGCTTCTCCCTCTGCCTGTGTCTGCCTCTGTGTGTGTGTGTGTGTGTGTGTGTGTGTGTGTGTGTGTGTCTCATGAATAAATAAATGATATCTTAAATAAATAAATAAAGTAGGAATCTAGCTTTAACCCTCCCAGCCCACCCAGAAGGTTGCCCAGTTGTTTAAGTAGCAGTCATGTTGTTGGGTTGGTTTTTTTTTAATACAGTGTCATATTTGTCAATGTTAAGGCCATATATATAGTGATCAAAAAGACAGCAGGAAGAAAAAAAAAAGCAGGAATTCAATGTCCTGTAGCAATCATGGAACCAGTTGTCACAGTGGCCGGCAGTGATCCAGACCTCAGGCAACTCGTGCTGGTGTAGAATGAGACAGTAACTAACCGTGGCGTGGTGCGGTCTATTGTAACGGACTCGGGGCAGCAGGAAATGCTTTGTCCCGCCCCAGGGTGTTGGGAGAGCTCTTTAACCAAGAGTTGGCACTAGAGCCAGGCCTTCAGACAGTCAAGCTGCATTCTCTGGGCTTGGTGGTACATTCCGAGCAAGGGAACAGAGGCTTAAGAATATGTTTTTCTTTAGATATGGTGTCCAGTTTAATTGGCCAGAGCATGATCTGCAATGCTAGAGATTGTGAAAGGCAGGCAGGAAGGTAGATTGGAGCCCATTGGAAAGGGGCTGTCGAGTACTACTGGGGTCTGGACTCCATTGGCCAATGGGTCTCAGGCCTCTTTTGGATCAGAAAGATCTAGGGAACATGGCCTGGCATCTGCATTTTATAAAATGTCCCAGGGTGGGGCGCCTGGGTGGCTCAGTCAGTTGAGTGTATGAGGACTCTTGATTTCAGCTGGAGTCATGATCTCAGGGTCCTGGGATCACGAGCCCTGAGTTAGGCTCCCTGTTCAATGGGGAGTCTGCTTCTCTCCCTCTGCCCCTCCCCCGCCTGTGTACGATCTCTCTTTCTCTCTCAAATAAATCTTAAACAAAACCAGAAAATGTCCCGGGGCATCCCGATTCTCCGCTGAGGTGGAGGTACTGCTCTCAGCCCTGGGGAGCAAACAGAAGTGTGCCCTGGGTGGAGGGCTGGCCCTCTGCGCTACCCCAGCCTGTCAGTCCAGATCCAAAGGCCCCCAAGTCTCCCTAGCACGGATTTGGTGACATGACTAACCTGAGGTCAGGGAGCCACATCAACTTCTGCCAAAGGAACCCAAATTCCCAAGGTGTTCGTTTCTAAGCCAGTTCCATTGCCCTGGTTTATCCCATGTCTTTTTTTTTCTTTTTCTTCAGGTTTGTTTGTTTAAGTAAACTCTACACCCAGTGTGGGGCTTGAACTCACAACCCTGAGATCAAGAGTTGCATTCTTTACTGACTGAGACAGCCAGAAACCCCTATGTGTGGAGTTTGGGTTTTGGGGGGGGTGTTGTTTTTTTTAAGTAGGCTCCATGCCCAACGCGGAGCCCAACACAGAGCTTGAAAACTCACAACCCTGAGATCAAGACCTCAACTGATATCAAGAGTCAGATGCTTAACTGACTGAGCCACCCAGGAATCCCAAAGAAATTGTGTCTACTTGTGTTTTGCTTTTTGGGTTTTTTAAAAAGATTTATTTGTTGGGCACCCGGATGGCTCTTTTGGGTCCTGGGATTGAGCTCCTGTTCAGCGGGAGCCTGCTTTTTCCTCTCCCTCTGCTGCTACCCCTGCTTATTCTTTCTCTTTCATAAATAAATTAAAAATCTTTTTTAAACATTTAAAAAATATTTATTTACTCGAGAGAGAGAGGGAGCGTGTATGAGCAGGGGTAGAGACAGGGAGAGAGAAACCCAAGCAGACTCCCCACTGAGCATGGAAACTGAGGCAAGGCTCCATCTCACTACCGTTAGGTCAAACTTGAACTGAAACCAAGAGTCTGATGCTCAACCAACTGCACCACCCAGGCACCGCTGGTTTTTGTTTTTTAAAATGAGTTTCCTTCTTGGTAGAGTTTCCATTAGAAGCATTTGTTTTCTGTGTGTCTTTCAGAGGAGTCAGCTTTGATGGTAGTGTTGAGCTGCAGAAGAACAGTTTCTGAACTTCATCTCCATCCCTCTGAAACTGGAGTGTGAAGGGCCAAAGCCCCGGGCAGCTTTCAGACAAGATGAAGACCGTGCTCATGGTTGCAGAAAAGCCGTCCTTGGCCCAGTCCATTGCTAAAATCCTCTCGGGGTAAGAAAGACAAACCGGCGGGTTTGTGGGAGGAATCACTAAACATGGTCATTTCTTTTTTTCTGGAGTGTGACTCCAGCCCTCTGGAATTGACTTGGTTCAGGACAGTGGGTGTTACTGAAGCATCTCAGTATTAGTTTTTGTGGGTGCATTTACTGCTACATTCAGTGTGCGGTCCAGGACTCCCAAAAGGTACAGACACCATTCACAGCGTAGCACCGGGCAGTCCACTGTTGCTCATAAAGCAGCACCCAGCCCTGGTAACTTACACAGAAAGAGAATTCACTAGAAGGAAGAATACAGAGCCAAGATCTCGCCCTGGTCTAAGTCTGAGGCCATGCCACAGACCGTATCGCCACAGGAGCTTTGCCACTGCCCTCAACCACTATAGCTGCAGCCTGTGTGCCTCATGTCACTCAAGAGCAGCATTAGGCTGGCCCTGGTATATAGCCCTACTGAGACACCAGGGCACTAAGAAAGGGGACATCTGTCCCTTAACTCCATCCTGGCCACTGGGGTAGTTGGTGGGGTGCTCCTTTCCTTCCTATCTCTGACTTCCCTCCAGATAGGAAGGGTGCTTGGGTGCTCTGGGTACCTAGAAATGGCCTATGTCCACCGTGACCTCCCCTGGGTCAGGACAGTGGGATGGTGTCTCTTTGAAGGGGAGGGGAGAGCTGAGAAGTGCCCGATCCACAGAAGCTAAGAAAGTTCAGTTGAGAGGCTGTCAGTGGGGAGCGGGAGCATGAGAAGATGTCAAGGGACCTGGTAATGAGGAGGTCCATGGAGACCTGGTGAAGTTTGAAAGAAGTGGGGCAGAAATGAGAGGAAGGGCCCAAGTGTCTGCTGTGGAGAGCCTTCAGAGAGGGTGCTCCTGGCCTTCAGCTGGCCCAGGGCCCTGCGTGGTGAGCATACCGTGCTGGTTGGTTAGCAATGAGTGGTGTTCCCCGGAGGACCACGACATTCGTCAGCACTGTTACATGCAGTGGCCTGAGGAACGCTGCCACTGACTGCTCTGGGGAAGGGGGACTCTGGCCCTGTGAGTGGTGGCTTCTGGGTCTGGGGCCTCTGTGGTGGCTGTGGCCTGCTGGAGCAGCCATCACTGTGCTTCTCTGCAGGAAACATGTCCTCCCACAAAGGGCTGAACGGAACATGCTCCGTGCATGAGTACAGCGGGACCTTTGCTGGCCAGCCCGTCCGCTTCCAGATGACATCCGTCTGTGGTCATGTGATGACCTTGGATTTCCTGGGTGAGCCCCCTGCACCCTGCCCAACCCCTATCCCACTGAGGGAAGCCCGGCAAAGTGCTGCCCCAAGTCTAGATGGAGCCAGGGAGGGCTCCAGGCAGACAAATTAGTGCAGAACCCATGAGTCCTGAGGCCAGCAGGTCCTGGGTCATCTAGAACCCAGGTTTTAGAGCTCAATGCCCGTGGGTCCCCATCCCAGAGGCACCCCTTAGTCACTGCATGCCCTATGCTCCTTCCTGTGCTTCCTAGAGGTGGTGGATGCCCACCTCAGAGGGGCTGGCCCATGCAGGCACTTGGGAGGTGAATGTGACTGTTGCCCAGTGGTCGTTTGGTGGCTGTCATTGTCATCTTTGTTATCTGTTACCTTGGAAGGGCCAGCATTAGTGACCCAGCAGAGCCACATGCAGGGCCCTGTGGTTGATGAGAGACTCCAGCCTAGGCTCTGTCTCATGCTCTACAGGCTCATGGGCTGGGACTGGAGCCTCTAGAAATTTCTGTTCCAAAAAAAAAAAAAAAAAGAAATTTCTGTTCCACATGTGTGATGTGAGTCTTACGATAGTGCCATCCACTTCCTAGGATTGAGGACTCAGTGTGACGGTGAAGGAAGAGAGCTTAGTGCACAGCAAAGTCTCAATACTTCTTGTTGCCCAGTGACAACAAGGACATTGATTCAGTCGTGTGGCCAAGCATTTGGACTCTTGAGTTTTATCACCAGCCAGCAGGTGGGGAGCTGGGATTTGAACTTGACTCTGTATGACCCCGTTCTCCCAGGCTGTACGAAATGGGGACAAAAAGAAAGCCAGAGGGCTAAGCTTGCAAGCACTGAGCACTGAGTAGAGAAGTAGGTGGATGTACCAGACACGAAGCCCAAGAGACTGATTCCCCATGGGGTTCCCCTGAGCACCTGTCATGTGTGCAGTCAAGTGCTGGGTAGGGGGAGAGTTGCAGCTATTCAGGCTGGAAGAGAAGACAGAGGTAGGAGGGGTGTGGTTCAGTGCTCTGGCAAAGTGAGCCAGCCCAGGAATGGCGCTCCAGCCACAGGGCATGTCCTGAAGTGAGGCTGGAGCAGCAGCAGCCCTGCCCAGCGGTGGCTCCTGGAGGTGACCAAGGTGTGGTGTCACCTCAGCAGCCCAGGGGAATGAAGGCCCAGCTCTGCCTCCAATTGTGGGGTTCCCCTGGGCAAATTGTTCTCCAAGCCTCCCTCTCCTCCTGGGCCTATGACAATTGGAGAGATCAAGCTTGGTGAGCCAAGAAGTATGATTCAGCTGTCACTGTGGCTATGGTTTGTAGGAAAGTACAACAAATGAGACAAGGTGGACCCCGCAGAGCAGTTCAGCCAAGCCCCGACAGAGAAGAAGGAGGCTAACCCCCAGCTGAACATGGTGAAGTTCCTGCAGGTGTGTGGGCGTGCTAGGGCATGGGCACCTGAGAAGCCTCTACTCTGGGCCCTCTGCACTGCAGGTGGTCTCCAGAGTCCTCTCTTTGATGAACTGGAGGCCTTTGCTGGAAGCCCTGGGTGGGCCTCGCAGCCCTTTCTGCCCACGAGGCACCTTTCAGACTGTTCTCACAACCATCCACTGGCCCACCTGGGCAGCCGGGTCACTCAGCCCTGGAGAGCAGAAATTCTGCTTTTTAAACTGTTTGTTGGTGGTGGCGGTTTTTCTAATCTTAAATGCACACACATTATGGAAAATATTAAAAAGTAGAAGGAAGAAAAAAATATATAATCACACTACCTAAGACAACCACCATTAACATTTAGGCTTATTTCATTTCAGCCCTCTTCCCATGCAGTTTTGGGGGTTAAGATCATTTTGTATTTATAATTTCTTTGTGTCCAAAAAACAAAGTCCTGAGTGAAGTTCTCTGAGTGGCTAAGGCAGCCTAACTGCGTCTAGCGCCGCTGCTCAGCCCGGGCCCAGTCTGGGTGGCAGTCCTGCTCCATGGGGCTCAGGGTGTGGTTGGGAGCACCGTCGGTGGGCACTACGGGCCGGGCCACGGAGGGGCCAGTCACTGTGTACTCTGTGGCAGGTGGAGGGCAAAGGCTGCGACTATATTGTGCTATGGCTGGACTGCGACAAGGAGGGAGAGAACATCTGTTTTGAGGTAAGAGGGGGCCTACTGCTGTCCTTAGTTCGAGCCTTCCCACTGACCTGTCCTCGCATTTGCGCCATGCCGGGGGTGCGGCTGGGAATCTGCTGCGTTGCCTTAGAAATGCCTTTTTTCCTCCTTTAGTTTGGAAATTGCATAGACACTTTGAAATGTATGGACTCTGCCAAGGGCAGAGGGGTATTACCTATTCCCCTACTCGGGTGCACTGTGTGAGCAAACATACAGACAGAGGGCAGAATTTTCTCAGTGGATGGGAAGGTTTTCAGGCCTTCTGGGCACCTCTCAGGGACCTATGGCCAAGGCTGGTTGCCACTTAGCTACCTTTCTTCCTGCTTTTCTCACTTCCAGCCTTCACCGTCCCCTCCAAGATGCCATCAAGCCTCCCCCTCCCGTCTTGTTTCCACCCTCCCTGCAAGGACACAGGTGTCTGCCTCTCTTGTGGCTGTGACGCCCTCACGCGGCTCCTGACTGCAGGTGTCCCCTGGTGCAGCTCACGCTCCTGCCTCTTGCACCCCCAGTTCTCACCCGGAGCCTATTACACTTTGGGGCTTAGGAAATGCTTCCTGTGTGGCAGAGGGAGCTCAGGACAACCCAAGTTCCAGCACAGCACCCTCAGTCAACATGATCACGCTTTGTCCCTTCCTAGGCACTCTTGTCCCGGCCCCACCCCTACGGGACTGCTCCTTCCCTGGGGGCAGAAGCTCGGGGGCTTTCTCCCCTCAGCAACAAAGGCACCCCCCACCAAAGAATCTACATGGCCAGGGTCCAGTGTGACTCCCCTCCCACTGCACAGCCTTCATAGTGAGTCTGGCTCCAGGCCCCCTGCTGGGCTTAGCCCTCAGTCCCTAAGGTGGGGGTCCCCTGTGCCCTCCCTGCTCCTGCCCTTTGTCTTTTCCTCTTCATTCTGATTTCCCTCCCTGGCTTTTCTTCAGCTTCTTAAGAGTTCCACCCACCCCTCCTTGCACTCTGCCCTCTAAAAAGAAGGGAAATGGGTCAAGTGGGGTGGATTGCATGACTGAGTTTCCCTGTGTCATGGCATTAGCATTTCCTGGTTTGGCAAGGGTGAAAGCAGATAAGAGAAAGGATGGTAGTAAGGGGGGGGTGTTTGAACAAGTTTGTCAGTGGAAGGAAAAGAAGCCGTGTAGCAGGAGTGATGTGGAGAGACAGACTTCTGGACAGGCAAGGAGGTGGAGGAGGGTCTGGCAGGATGGAGAGGAAGTCACACCAGCAAGGTTCAGCCCCAGAGAGGAGCCCTCACACGAGAGGCGTGGAGGCAGAGATTTGGAAGGTGAGTGACAGCTGGGCTGCCTCCCCCAGGTCCTGGACGCTGTGCTGCCCGTCATGAATCCAACCCATAGTGGCGAAAAGACCGTGTTCCGGGCCAGGTTCAGCTCCATCACAGACACGGACATCTGTGCCGCCATGGCCCGCCTGGGCGAGCCAGACCACAACGAGGCGCTGTCGGTGGACACCAGGCAAGAGCTGGACCTGCGCATCGGCTGTGCGTTCACCAGGTGCCGGCTGCCCTCCCTTTGGCCAGGGCTCCTGCCTCATGGGTCCCCATTTGCTGCCCCTGGGCCTGGTTAGTACTAGGCTAGTGTCCATATTCTAAAAACCCTGAAGGCAACTGTCTCTCTGGCAGGGTGTTTGCCTCACTGCATGGGTCTTGAGGAGAGGGTGGAGGGCATAGAATAGAATAGAAGGGTTTCCCAGCCCCAGGATGGGGGAAACTCTTCTCTCTTGCCTTCCGTGCCATGTGTGCAAACACATGATTCCTCTCTACCCACACACACATTTCCCGGCCCCTGTGCTGAGCCACGTTCTCACTCTGTCCCCTGTCTTCTGAGCAGGGGCACTGCCGCCAGCTGGCCCCATGCTGGACTCAACGTGGGTGATTAACGATGGTGGCTTTGAGTGCATACGTGACCAGAATATCTTTCTCTACCCCATGCCTCCTTGTAGATTTCAAACTAAGTACTTCCAGGGAAAATATGGCAATCTAGACAGCTCCCTCATCTCCTTTGGGCCATGTCAAACCCCTACCCTGGGCTTCTGCGTGGAGAGACATGATAAAATCCAGTCCTTCAAACCGGAGACGTACTGGGTGCTGCAGGCCAAGGTTTGCTTTCCCTTCCCTACACACGCTGGGTCTTTCCAGGTTCAGGCTGTGGACTCTGAGGGTCTTCTGTCATCATCCGGCCCATTAAACCCCCGAGGCCAAGGGCACAGGAGGGACGCCAGAGTGGTCTGTGGGGTGCTCAGGGAAGGGATCCCAGCCTTCATAGGCCTGAATGCATTGAATTTAGAGAGGCAAGAATGAACTCAGCCTTGAGGGGGAGGGGGCCGGGTAGATCATGCCTCAGAACAGTCAGCTGTGATGGTCAGGTCCGAGGTTTGGACCAAGGGCCATAAGCCACTGACTTTCAGACTTTTTGAAGTCTTAGAACCATTTCTCCAAATAATGCCGTCCGTGTAAGCTTCTTACAAGATTTAAAGCAATACAGAGCTGGTCTGGTTGACATAGGGCTGGGGGCCCCTGTAAGGACTACACCTAGTGCTGGCCAGGTGTCAGAGGGTGGGCAGGGATGGCATTTGTGACGGAGGTTCCAACACCCTTAAGGATACAGCAGCCTTGGCTCTGGGCTCCCCTTACGAGACTACTTGCCGAATCTCAGGGGAGAGGCCTGGAGTCAGGGCAGCCTTTCCTTGGGACAGGGCTGGGTCTCAGCCTACATATCTGTGCACCTCTGCACACCTGTATAGGTATGGCTGTGAGACCTTAGAGCCGGGACCATTTTCTTCCCAGAGGAGGACCAGCTTCATCTACCTCGATTCTCTTCCCTGGCAGTGTGTGCTCACCTGGACATTTTCTTTTCCGTCTTCTGCCTTTGTACTTTTTCCTATAGGTCAATGCCGATAAAGACAGATCTCTTCTTTTGGACTGGGACCGAGTACGAGTGTTCGACCGGGAGATCGCACAGATGTTTTTAAACTTAACAAAGCTGGAGAAGGAAGCCCAGGTGGGCCTGCCCCACGTGTATCTGTCACGTTTGCTCGGGGCAGGGGTAGACCTTGGATGCCTCTGGCTAGAAGAGTAGCTCGTGACCTAGGGTCCCATCTTTCTTTCCTTTCTGGAAATAGACATCTTGTAGAAAGATGGACAGTTATTGATGCAAGCGGTAACTGTGTGCTACATCCCTGCTCTGTACCAGGCATTGCCCCACATCCACGACCTGCAGCCCCTATCCATGTGACCCCAGGGGCATTATCTCTTTTTGGCAGGACTCCATTTCACACCAATGTGCCTTTTCTGTGATACGGACGCTAACAACTCTAGAGGGACCTGTGTGCATGTCAGTGAACTCGGCCGAGGTCACACAGCTAGCATGGGATATCCCAGCCTCAGTCAGCTTTCCTGGCCTTTATGGTGCTGTGTTTTTTACTCAGGTTTTTTATGAATTTGAGAGTCATGTGCTGGGCTTTTAGGAAGAGGGTGATGCCACCTGGCAGGGGGCTGGCTGCCTGGGGTGGGGGCAATTCCACCGCCACTGCAGTGGCCCACAGCCTTACCAGCTACCACAGTCGTGCAGGTACGGCCTGGCCTTCTTCAGCTGCCTTCTCGTCCTTTTCAAGCTTTCCTTGGGTGCCC